>NW_026555338.1:21887170-22240180 GCF_029017545.1 Prosopis cineraria
TATTCTATACAATGATGGGTACTTAAACCAAACTTGAGGATTCTCTCCTCTTCCTTATCTCATTTAAAGTTTTAAACATTATATTAAAATTTTAGGTAATTTAAATTTGATCTCTTTCAAAACATTTCATTTTATTTTACTTTTATTGTATTTTTAAATTGGTGTTATTAAATTTTAGTAGTTTGAACTTATTATTATATTTTTATGATTTAATATTTTAATAATAATTTTATAGGAGATTAAATATGAATCGTTTAAATCGTGACCTAATGGCTAGAAGGAAAAAAAATAAAAAGGATGGGAATGAAGAAGAGAGAATCCATACCTCTATTCGCTCTCAATTTTCACGGGATATGTTGGGGTTTGATTTCTTTAAAAATATCATTCAAAGACCACACTGTATGTATTTAATATCAATCAAAGATTAAAAAATTTAAAATATCATTGCAGTATTAGGAGATTGATTTTAAAATAATTTTAGAAGGGAAAATATTATAATACCGCAGCCTTTCTTTTTTTTTAATTAATAAGTAGTCATTTGTAAATTAACAAGTGCCGATTCGTTAAGACAAGTTCAAGAATATGAAAGAACTTGATTATGAAAAAGAATAATTGTAGATCATATTTCAACAAATAATCATTCTTTGATTAATAAGTACATATAACAAGTAGTAATTTGTCAATTGACAAGTTCAATAATTTAAAAAAACTTAATTGTGAGAAAAGGCTAGCTAGTGTAGATCATATTTTAATAAATAGTCATTTGTTAATTAACAAACACTCATCGCATACAACAAGAACCAATTCGCTAGCTAACTGACAAAATCAAGAATTTAAAAGAACTTGGTGGTGGGAAGAAACAAATGTATATCATATTTCAACAAGTAACTATTCGTTAATTAATAGGTATCCATTTATATTTAACGAGAACCTATTAGTTAGTTGACAAATTTTTTTTAAAAAATAAGAGTATTATAGTCTTTTTTATCTAAAATTTTTTGTGAATCAGTCTCTTAATATTATAGTGATATTTTTAAAATATTTTAATCTTTATTTTATATTAAATCACTTTCATGTTCATTGAATGATATTTTCCCTTATTTCCTGCGCATCATGTGTCATGAATTCTAGATCATTTAAAATTGATTACAACAATTAAGATTTAAAATTTTTAACATAATTTTTTATATAAAACATTATTTTTTTGCTAAAGTGAAATTATAATATTTTCTTATATTTATTTTAAATTAAGTGCCTATTAAAATAATAATTTATTAAAAATATAAAAATAAAATTTTATTAAAATACAGAATATCCAAACCTAACGTTTTAATTTTATTCAGTTCAGCTTATCTAACTATTCGCCAAGAATGCATCCATAGTCTAAATTGAGATCTATGAATTAGAATGTACATAAAATTAACTAAATGATACAGCGGCTTGCTTGCATTATGGAATATCAAAACAAGAAAAGACTAATATTATATTATGATCTGAATTCTAGGGCTCAAGTTTTTTTTTTTGTGGCCTATCATATCTACTTTTAATTCCAATACATATTTAAAAATTCCGAAAATTTTATATAGGGAAGCGCTTGTATTCAGAATGTTTCTAAAACATTCCAAAAGGTCAAAAAATGTAAATAAATGTTTTTATCAACTTTTCTTGTTGCAATGCACATGAAGAGGTGAGTTCTAACTTCAAGTGAGATATATGATGGACATGTAAGTGTAACGGATGTACGGAGGTAGAACCAGGACTCAGGCAGAGATGCAAGATATATATTTGAACTTAAAAAATAATATTTTTTAAAATAAAAATTTAAATAATTAAAAATAATAATTAAATTAGAACTAAAATTATTATTTATAGCATAAATAGATTGATCACCATTTTTTAAAAAATTACATTAAATATGTTAATAAAGTCTTCTATGTAAATATGTTTTTCATATCCTATATTGATCGTTAAAATTTATAAATCTAATACGTTTTTAAGTTTAAATATTTTTTATTGAATTTAAAAGGTGTAAAATATAAAAATAAGGAGTATAAAATTGTAAAATTTATATATTTTACTTGTAATTTTTCCGAAAGTAAATGGATATATTTTCCCAAAATATAAAAAAAATGAAAACAAACATTGGGAAGGGAGAGGCATGTGGTGTGCCAGTGTGGCAGTGGGAAGGTTGAAGTAGGAATCGAAGGAGAGAGGAAAATGCCAAAACCAGAAAGAAACGGTGAAACGAAGACATATTATATATGTGTGCGTGTGTGTGTGTGTGTGCAAATCCAAAATGGTAACATAGGAGACGAATTCTGACAATGATTTAACAGTGAGGAAAAGGAAGAGGGGAATATAAGTGAGGAAAAGAAAAAGGAGACTCCCCACATCACACGCCCAAGATTCAACAATAAGGATCAAGGAAATGAGGAGGAAAATGAGGAAAAAGGAAAGGAGAGACGTCACGCGTCTATAAGTGGGAAGGTTGAAGTAGGAATCGAAGGAGAGCGGAAAATGCCAAAACCAGAAAGAAACGGTGAAACGAAGACATAATATGTGTGTGTGTGTGTGTGTGCGTGTGTGTGTGTGCGCCAATCCAAAATGGTAACATAGGAGACGAATTCTGACAATGATTTAACATTGAGGAAAAGGAAGAGGGGAATATGAGTGAGGAAAAGAATAAAGGGGAAAAGGAGACTCCCCACATCACAAGCCCAAGATTCAACAATAAGGATAAAGGAAATGAGGAGGAAAATGAGGAAAAAGGAAAGGAGAGACCTCACGCGTCTATAAGTTTGAGTAACCAAGTACATGACAACTTAATTTTTATAAATAAGGACAATGAAAGAATGAGAAAGTAGAAATTAGAGATGATCCTGTGGACAATGAAGACGATTGTTTAACTAAGACGTTTGGTCTCCCAATATTTAGTTTTAGTATATAAAAGAATATGAATATGGATGTGAATCCAATATATCCAACATAGTTATGATGATATCATCATAGAATTTGATTTAGACAAAAAAAAACAATTTGTTTCTCCCTGTTCTAAAGAAAACATTCACTTGTCCCCCTAATAATTTATTTAATTCAAATCTAATCTATATGCTATAATTTCAAATTAAATAGTGATAGTTTGAGAATGGAAGGAATAATAATTTAAAAATAATTTTTTATTTTTTTAAATAAAACTTCCCAGACCGTATGAATCCTCCCAATTTTATTTACTTATTTCGGAAACCCCCAATCACAAAGATAAAGTGATACATACAGGAGGTAATTAAGTAGCTTTAACAATGGTTAAATACCTTGATACTTGATCATTTGGGAAATGGCGACAAAGAACAGAGTCCACATATATAATTAAAAAATAAAAATGAAAATGAACAGTGGGAAGGGAGAGGCATGTGATGTGTGGGAAGATTGAAGGAATCGGGGCAGAGATAAAAATGACACAACCGGAAACAGTAAAATAACAAAGACACAAGGAAAATAAAACAAAAGCAAAAAGCCACTAATGAATATGATGACTATCATAAGGCCTGCCTCATTATTCCTTTTTTTTTTTTTGGTATTTTATATAGTGACTAACAGAACTCTTCCACGCCCCCTATCTGATTAACAAGAGATTGCCTCATTCTATCCCTTGTTATGTGAAAAAGCAATATAAAAAATTAAAATTAATTACGTGCTGCCAAAAGCTAATTCTTAGTCAAACATGCATAGGAACGGTAACTCAAACAAGGATTGGTTCGTGAGTAGGTTTGTGAAGATAATTGTGTGTGGATGAAAAGTGGTCGATACGTTGAAGCGATCGTCTGAGAGAAGCATTACTGGAAAGGAAGAATGGCACCATAGTATAATACAGGCTTATTGTGATACCGATTCATCTTTTTAGCCAGAAATTATTTTTATGTTGCCCAAAATTTAATTTAGATAATTATGGGTGTGTTTAAAAATTACAAAATTGAAGTTAGAATAAAAATATGTAACTAACATGATTCATGTTTAGATAAAAAAAAGTTAAAAAAAAAACTTTGAGTTGCATAAACTGAAATTTATTACTAGAAGCTCAAAATTAAAGAAAAACAGAATATTGTGTTATGGATTGAAGGGCGATTTTATTTTTAAATTATAGGCCAATGAAATTTTGGAACCCTAAAATTTTGTTATGGATTGCTAGCATTTAAAGATTAATCACTTGAAGTGAGGATTAGGATGGTGGGCCCTGGGCGAGGAAAATGAAATTGAAAGTTGGAATCCACCCTGCGGGGGCAAGAACATGGGACGTGTTAATTTGTTTGGGAAAAGTGCCTTTTTATTTCACACTAAGTTCTATTGGATTATTGGATTCCGTCCATGTATCAATTACAGGGTGCCTAGCTATGATGGTTTAATGCTAGGAAATTAAAAAAAAAAGAGAGAAAAAAAAAGACAGATATTATCAGAATATATTGCACATGTACACCACCACTTGCTTCTTTCTACTTTAATGTGAGGAATGAGTGTGTTCGTAAGTGATAAATAAGCTGAAATGAATGAAGTTAATTAAGAAATAAATCGATGCCGTTGGCCCTTACTTTAGGACTTACTCCTTAAAAATGCTATTTTTCTCGACCCCAATAATCAGGGTTTAGGTTTAGGGCAAGACATACATAAGCGACAATTTACTTTTTCTTTCTTCCATCTTCCCACATGCCTCTCCCTTCCCCTCTCAACAATAACGCGGTTTTGGAGACACCCATTATAATCAATTCTACTTCCTGGTTTTGGTAAAATAATCCAAACTCCTCATTCTTCTCATGATTAACTTTCCTTGTAAAATTGTTTTGCCTCAAACAATATGTGGCTGCTTCTCATGATAATCAATATTATCTCAATTTTGGGAAGGGACTACGGAAAAGGGAGAGTGACTGTATAAGAAAGAGATGATGTGCGAAAGTGCCATATATGTCGTGGCTTCTCAGTCATGGGTAAGCAAGGAACGGGTTGATGAATATAGTGATGGGACATGCAAGCGTTTTTACCCAAACAAGACGCAATGCACATTGCTGTCGAATTTTCTGGGCGATCCTTTTTTCTTCTTAGAGATCGACCTATCATATGCAAGAAATAGGAATGTGGAATGTTGCTTTTGGATCTTGGGGTTTATTTTGAGCCTCAATGCTCAAAAGCAAGAAGCATCTTGACCAAACTGCTTATCTTCTTATCAATCATCCATGATATACAACAACGTTTATGGAGGCAATAATTTCCTCCGCCACTAACAAAAAGTTAATATTATATTAATGGAAAGAAAGTTACACATATTTCCCTTTAAATTGTTACAGATAAATGTGTTTTCCTTACTAGCTAAAGATAAATGTGTTTTCCTTACTACCTAAGTTGTAAATTAAAATAATATGATAGATCATAAATCTTTATCCAAATTGATAAGACTTCTTTCAAAAATTGGCATCTTGTGTAATAAAACACATATATGTTAGTTAAGTTGTAATTTATGAAAAATTTATTAAACTCAAAATTTGACTTATAAATTGTGTGTGAATATTTGTAAATGATAATAATATTTAAATTATTATATATTAAAGTATTAATACTTCAATAAAATATTATTAAAACAAATATAATTTTTTAGTTACATTCAAGCGTTGTTGCTAGCAATGGTGATCTAATAATCATCTGACCTGATTAATGCTATAAGAATGAGATATGTAGAGCCTATTTAGTTTCTCTGCCTATTTTTTTTTTTAAAATGTTTTATAATACAATTTTTATAATTGTTGTTCAAAACAAAACAAAATAAAAATTTGTTTGGTTTTGTTAAACAGTTTTAAAATTAAAAAATATGTAGGTAATGATGATTGTAGGCTGTTAATTGCAGCGGTTTATGATAGAAATTGGTTTAACTTAAACTACTTATTTATAATTTTATAAGTTACTTTTATAATTTTTGAATTCTTTTTTATCAATAAATGGTCCAAATTAATTTTTATTAATAATAGACATAACATTATACTATTTTTAAATATTGAATGAAAATATTTTAACCAAAAAATGTTAAGATTCCTAGATCTTCCTGAATCAGATAGTTTAGAGGAAAATTCTCAGAAACCCTATTTGGCTATTTTGATTCTCGGGATATACTGTGGCAAAACATGAAAAGTAAAGTGGCCTTGTCCTTGAGACATGATTCATGTGACCATGTCTTAAGGTATGTTTGAGTAATTGTTGTTATCACATCTAACCCTAAATGTGCTTTCGCCATATGACACTTAACGGAAAATGTTTCGGATATCCTTGTATGATGTCATTTGCCTTTCGACTGGATTTATTGGAGTCATTGGTCAGGAATCTAATGGAGTTCACTTTTTTACACATCCCAACAGTAAAGTACTGAACTTTAATACTGACCCTCTTCTCTCCCTCTCTCTGTAAAGAAACCTGAATAAATCATTTTATTAAAATTGCCTCTTGGGCTTCTACACAGGCGGACAAAAGCCTCACGTACTATCTGATCAGATCACAAGCAAAGGCTATATCCTAATATATATATATATATATATATAGCCCATAACCAAAACAAGAATGAACAAAGAGAGCAAGGATAAAAATAAATAATAAAAAGGACATAAAATTCATAAATATTTAGTATATAAATTAATTAAATACTGTATTCTAAAATTTTTGTATTGTTAATCTTTAACTTGTTTGGTTCTAACCAAATATAAAACTTCATACTTTTTTGACTCTATTTATAGGGTAGAAAGAGAATATTAATTTTGGAGGCACTTTACTATTTTTTATATTTATATTTATCTTTTTGTTTTATTAAATATTAAAAAATTAATAGAATTAATTCTTTTTGTTCTTATTAGGGGTAGACATGGAAACATGTGAAATTTAAGATAAAGTTGATGGAGTTTAAGGTTTTCCAAAGTTTCAATAAAACATATTAGAAATGACTTATAAATAAAACAGAGGAGATATGCTTGTAAAATTGTGCAAGAGACTTAGGGTCTATTTGTATTTTATTTTTAAAAACAAAAAATATCACCTCTTATAATTTACATTAATGAGAAATAATTAATGTATGCTTATGTTAATTAACAAAAGGAATTTTAGTCTATTTATTTTATTTTCAAATATAATTATTATAATTAATCAATTTTTTGAACAGTGTGATACAGTTTTTTTTGTTATATAAAAAAATATTGGGAGTATGATTCAGTAAGATGTGCTGATGCACTTGCTAAGAACTCTCATGGTCATGGCTTAGGGCAAGGGCTCGTTTAGATTTTTGACAGAAGTTTCTTGGTGCTGTCATAGAATTTTTTAGAGCCTTTGCTCCACTCTCTAAGTTTACGTAATTGATTCCATCACAAGCTTCGGCTTGCCAATTTACTCAAAAAAACAAAAAACAAAAAAACAAAACAAAACAAAAGACCCTAGTATAATAATATCCTCCCAATTCTTAATGGCTGGATTAATGGGTTTAGTCAGTTCTAGTTTTTTAAGGCAATCAGTTAATTCTAGTATTTAATACTGTTTAGAATAGTATTTATTTCCTGAAATAAATAAATAAATAAATTACTTTTAACATCTCTAATCACTTAAATAATTTATCAATATATTTTAGATATTTTAATTCTACCGTTTTAAAAATAATTGTAATTTAAAGTTGAATATTTTTTCATAAAATTATCAAATTAGTCACAAAAATATATATAATGAAATTCATGTCTATTTTTTTTATTATATATTAAATTGACTTTTGAATTACATCATTTAAAGAAGTTTTAATTTGCTTAACTATCTTTTTAAGAAAGGAAAAAATGACAATAAAATTTCTTATACAAATGATATTCTGGTTTCTCAAAATGATATAATTTTCTTAAAGTTTCTAGGTATTTTTTTATTATTAAGGAATTAATATAATGATTGAATTGCCCTTACTTTAAATATCAATTGTCATTCACAAATTAAAATTTACAACTTTTCATAAAATTGCAAAAATTCAACAACAATTTACAAGTTTGCATTTGAAATTTTAATATTTCTCAAGTGTTGCAAATATCAATTGACATTTATAAGTTTTGTTCTAATATTTATAATTTTTTTCTTAAAATTGCAAGAATTCAACAGCAAGTTGCAAATTTGCATTTGAAATCTTGGTATTCCTCAAGTGTTGCAAATATCAATAGCCATTAATAAGTTTTGTTTTAATATTCACAACTTTTCTTTTTAAAATTATAAGAATGCAACAGTAATTCGCAAGTTCACATTTGAAATCTTGAACTAAGAGTAATTTGATCATTTATATTAATTTCTTAATGACATAAAAGTTCATAGGAATTTTAAAAAAATTATGACATTTTGAGGGTTCAAAATATCATTTTCATAATTCAAAGAGATGTTATTATCATTTTCTCTTTTAAAAAAGTATTTAAATATAAATTACGTTATGATGATCACAAACTTTTGTCTTAACTTTAGTTTACAAACCTTAGTTCCTTTTAACTTCAATTGGTTTTTTTTTTTTTAAATCCTAACACACCCTATCTGAATATGTAAGAAAAAAGAAGTGAAACTTCAACAATAACAATAGAGGGGAGGGGGGATAAAGAAACACTATGAGCACCCGTAAGCTAAGGACACCATTTCTTTTACTGTTACAGACTTGGAGTGATGATGGGTCATTGCAGGAATGACCGTCGCAGGCTTCACAAAATTCGTAACACAAAATTCCAAATTGTGAGCACTAACTACTTTATTTTATTGACTTGATCGAAATAGAAGTTGTTTGAGTTGCTGTAATTGTCAAAAATAACTTAATTTGATTGAGTTGGCCCACTTGAATCCCACTAAAATGATGAATTTAGATCACAAATTCAGAACCTTTTAATCTAAAAGAGTGATTAGGCTTTTGACTGATCTGGTCAACACGTTGGTGGACTGATTTATCCTATTTCACAAGAGTTTGGATTTTTTTTAAATAATAAAATTGATAACATTAATTACAAAAAAAGAAATATAAATTTAATTTCAGTAATGAATTAGATTTAAGAAAATTAATTCTCAAAAAGTTACTCAAAACTGATTCTCACGCAAATATATTATTTGGCAATATTTTAATGAATTTGACGTGAAGAGTGTTGGGTCCGCCGATACTTTCGATAGGGGTGAGGGCCACAATGTCCCAAATGGTGTGTTTTGGTCTATGCACGGGATATGGAAGTGGAATATATGATTTTAAAATGTTTGGGGTCCATACAATGCATTGTCTAACTTATAGTTGACATAAAAAAGAGACCTCAAATAAATGTAATCCAATGCATGACTCTAGGCAATGATCGATCTTAAAAAAATTAAGTTACCGGTGACGTAATCTATGTCTAAAATAAATATTAATATTTTTATTAAAATAAATTAAAATATCTACTAAATTACGTTAAGGGTATACTTTAATAGAATTAAATACCAAAAAACAATGTATAAAACATAAAATTATAATAAAAAACTGAGGTGAAAATCAGGGCACAAGAATTGAGAATAAAAGTGAAAGAAGAGCCTAGAGGGTATCAAAAAACTTGGCTTTTTTTATTAAAATATCACACAGAGTAAAAGAAATTGACAAAATGCTACAACATGAAAAGTATTTTTCAAAATACTATATCAGAAATCTTCATAAAAAAAATGAGTTTGAAGTTTTGGAAAAATCATTCTCACCTAGAATGATTTTAGAGTTAGAAATTTTTTTATTTCGTTAAAAATGAAATTGTTCACTGTCTGAATGATTTCAGTTTATGATTGCTAATTTAATATTTTATTCCCAATCCTTACATTTTTTTAACTTCTGATCATTTTGTCAAAATTTTCAAAACTCCCTAGGCCCTAACTTTTGCTTTTCACATGAGAATAAAAAATTCATGTGAGGTGGCTATATAAAGGGCTGAAAACATGAAGACGCAATAACAAAGTTGAAGCCAGATAATGCAATTTGATGTTTTATTCATGCTAATTTGATATTTTATTCCTAGTCCTTGCATTCTTTCTTCCGTCGCTAATCAGCTATTTTTTTGTATTGCACAACGTATGAGAAGGAGAACAAGATGTGGCACTAGAAGTCACTATTTATTAGGTAAATTAATTTTAACTTTTAATTCATATAATTTAACCATTCATTATTAATTTTCATAAAACCTAATAATTATTTATTTATTATTAATAATTTTTGATTTAATACACCTCATAATAATTCTTTAATCATATTAGTAACAATTATTGTTCATTATTTTTATTCAAATGATTACTAAATTATTACTGTATTTGTACGGTGCAGCTGAAGTTCATAAATTGTTCCTGTCAAGAATGATTTTTGGAGGAAATGAATTGATACATTGAAGAAATCATTCTTGGTTTAATGAATTTTAAAAATTATGCTCCCCCTAAACGATTTTAAATGTAGCATATTGTGTAGCATTTTGGTATTTTCTTTTATATTGTATAGTATGTTAGTAAAAAAATCAGCGTCACACTATCTGGCTTCAACTTTGCTACCACGTCTTCATGTTTTCAACCCCTTATATAGCTAGCATGCATGAATTTTTTAATCCCACATGAAAAGAAAAACTTAGGTTTGAGGGGTTTTGAAGACTTGACAAAATGATCACGAGGTAAAGAAGGAAGGACTGGGAATAAAATGTTAAATCAGCAATAATAAGCTGAAATCATTCAAGCAGTGAATGATATCACTTTTAATGAAATAAAAAAATAATTTGACTCTAAAATCATTTTAGGCAAGAAAGATTTCTTCATAACATGAGACTCCTTCTTATGAATGATTTCTGGTGTAGTATTTTGAGAAATACTTCTCATGTTGCAGCATTTCAGCAATTTCATTTATTGTGTGTAGTCATGGTGGGCCTAATTGATAGAATGGGTCCCAAGCTTAGGTAAGTGGGCTAGACTGAGGTGGAAATCAGGTCACAAGAATTTACAATAAAAGTGGAAGAACAGCCTAAGAGGGTATCAAAAAACTTTGTCAACCATATTCCTTCGTGAGTTTTTTTCTTGTCTCCCTAACCCTTCTACTTTGCTT
This sequence comes from Prosopis cineraria, assembly GCF_029017545.1. Lineage (NCBI taxonomy): Eukaryota > Viridiplantae > Streptophyta > Magnoliopsida > Fabales > Fabaceae > Prosopis > Prosopis cineraria. The sequence goes on from NW_026555338.1 coordinate 21,898,275, forward strand.
CTCTACTTCTTATGAACTCCATTATTAATCCTTTTATTTGGTTGTAATTAACTTTACCTAAATATATCTAGGCAGTGGTGGAGCCACATGTAATTGAGGGGGGCATATGACCCCCTCACTTGAAAAAAATAACATGTTTGGGATTATAGGTTTTTATATTTTACAATTTATACATTTTACTTATTATACTTTGCATCCCTCATATTTTCATATTTTAAAATTTAAACCCATTTCAATCTTACTTTTTTAGCCAAGATCTATTTAAATTTTTAACTTAGCCTCATGAATATTAGCCCACTATTTCACTATACCTAAATACTAATATTATTTATTAATTGTTTAAAAATAGGAAAAAAATTTAATATTGCTAAATAGACTCGATCCTCATCCTGAATACTACTCAAGGATTAGTTAAAAAAAAAAAGCAATGATAAATAATGAAAATTCAAAACTCAAGAATAAATTGGATGAATGTTTTTCACTAACTCGCTGTACTTACGAATCTACAATTGAAAGCTAGATAGGAAATAAAGAAAAAAAAAAGAAAAATAATTGATTTGGAAAAGATAAAAATTACTTCCTTTTATTTGTTGACTTATGAACGTTTCCCGTTGAATCTCAATGCTCTCCCATTATTTTCTGTAATTTTTGCCTATAAGAGTTGGTCATCGTGACGCTATGTCGCTGCCTCTGGACCCAGAATTAAATCATGAAAGCTGATTGAACAAAGATATGATGTTGCTTTGATTAGTTAGATACGTAGACCACGCTGTCTCTTTTTCCAGAACTTATTTAATAAATGGCGCGGTAAGTGCTGTCCTGGATAAAATTATATATATACATTGGATAAGCCAAAATTATATTTATTTAAGAGGATCAGATAAAAAGACTTGATTCAAGATAGCTAGGGATAGAAAGAGTTTCATTGCCAAAGTCATTTATAGGAACCCTCTTGGATGGAATTGTAATGGATGATGTTTATCATGATGCCACAAAGTTTTAAATTTGTTACTCCATCGAATCTTATTTATAAAATATCTTTTAAAAATAATTTTTGATCTAAAATATAAGACAATTTATAATAATTAAATTACTTTTTTTAATTTTATCCCTTTTTAATTATCGTGAAGATATTTAATGTAATCTTATTATTACTTAAAGTCAAAAAATAAAAATAAAAGTACACCTCTTGTCCCAAATCATAGGATACTCTTGAAGGAGTTTTTCTGTTTCAAAATATAAAACATTTTGGGTAGATTAAACTTTCATTAAATGTACAATTTTAATATTACTCTTTCTGTCTCTATAATTAATTTATGTCCCTCCTTTTTTCAATTTATTAAATGATAGTTATTTTTAAAAGTTTATATTTTTGTCTTAGAAAGATAAGGTTATTAAATGTAATTAATGAGATTTATTGATATGTGAAATTTTATCTAAAAATATTTTATAATTTGAAACAGAGAAAATATATTTTAATTTTTCATGATATAAAAAAATTAACTTTTTTAACTCATGATTAAAAATATTTTATAATAAAAATATAACGGAGTACATTGTTTCCTCTTCTCCATTCCAAACTAACTGTGCTGTTATCTCTCTATTGTCTGCGTGTGTGCCTGTGCCAATGAATTAGATGCGTCCTTGGTCCCCTCTAAACTTGAAAGGTGAGCTCGGATGAGCTGCTTACTCTTAGCAGGTCTTGTTTCTGACTCTCGGCTGTATATAAAATAATATTTCAAACGTGTATTAAAAAACAAAATGAAATAGGGATGTAATGTATAACCAGAAATACATTAGTCAACATAATTTATATTTATTTTTTTAAAATTTATTTAAGTTAAACACAATATTTTTAAATTATTTATTTAACTATTGTAATAATTATTTAAAGTTCCTTAAATTGAGGGGAGAGAACATAAAATTAGATTATAAGAAAAAATTAAGAATTTTAATTAATATTTAATGAAATATCCTAATAGTTAAAGATTGAATTAAAATGTAGGTTTTGAAAATGGAGAGAAGGTATCTGTAATCTTAAAAATTAAAATATTAAATATTAAAATATTATCTTAATATTTTAATATTCTTTTTATTAAATTTTATGTTAACAAGATTTCAAGGTGGCAAGTGTTTCTAGAAAAAGATTTTAGAGTGCCCAATGTTTCAAGAAAAAAAAAAAGTTTAAGGGCAACCTAACACCAAAAGATATTATTAGAGTCCTACCTATCATTGCACATGGGTCTCATGCACATGTTATGTAAGCAAAAAATAAAAAAGTTAACAATTGACTAATAGAAAGGAATTTTTGCTTCTCAAAAAAATGATTTAGGGGAAAAACTACCCCTCTATATTTCTCTCCTTCCCCTTTCTTTTTTTATCCATCTCTATTCAACTTTTTTTATTCCTCTAATGTCTACAGATAATACATTTTTTTTATAACAAAAATTAAATTAATAAGTATTCACATAGTTTTTTTGATTTCATGTTCGTCTGGTTATATTGTATTAGATTAAAAAAAATTAATCAATACAATAAAATATTAAAAAATTCTTAAATTTGCCCTTGATATGTAGAAAACTTTAGTGTATCAAGTTTTTATTTAACAAAATCAAATTTTATATTATTCATCACACTTTTAAAAACTTTTTAATCTATTACATTTGTATAACAAAAATTATAACTCATTATAAATTAATATCCTTTTTGCTAATTATATATTTAAAAGCATATTTCACTATCATAATCCACACAACTTTTAATTTATCAAACTGACTTTAAAAAAAAATATCTAAATATAAATTTCGTTATAATAACTAATTTTTATTAAATTAATTTTTATCAAATGAACTTTCAGTAAATGAACTTTTAGCAAATTGAAAACTAAACACGCTTAATTTACAAACCTCAATTCATTTTTAATCTTAGTTGGAGATTTTTTTTTTTAAATCTTTAGAATACCCTAAGATTCTGAATATGTAAGATAAAAGAAGCGAAACTTCAACAATAACAATAGAAGGGGGGAAAAAAAAAGAAACACTATAATAAGCACCCGCAAACTAACGACACCTTTTCTTTTGTTGTTACAGACTTTAAGTGATGATGGCCCATTACAGGAATGGACGTCCGGGGCTTTACAAAATTCCAAATTGAGAGTGCTAACTACTTTATTTATTGAGTTGCTGGAAATAAAAGTTATGGGAGTTGCTATAATTGTCCCAATTGAATCCACTAAAATGATGAATTTAGCTCATAAATTCAGAAGCTTCTAATAAGTCCAAAAGAGTGATTTGGCCTTTGACTGATCTGATCAACACATTAGTGGGCTGAACATAATTTATCACTCTTTACAAGAGTTTGGATTTTTTAAATAATAAAATTGATCACATTAATTATGAAAAAGGAAATGTAAAATTAATTTCAGTAATGAATTTGATTAATAAAAATTACTTCTCAAAAAATTATTGAAAATTGATTCTCACGCAATTATATTATTTGGTAATATTTTAATGAATTTAACGTGAAGAGCGTCAGGTTTGTCAATAAATTGGATAGAAGGAATGTAATAACTCAAGAATTCTAGCTAAAATTAAAATATATGATAAGTTACATTAGAAACATCTAAGATGTTTTTGGATTATGCACATACACGAGTATCAGAGATAATGGTTAAGAGTATGTCTAACACTCTGTAGGTGCTTTTAGATTTTGCATATATAGTTATATACTAGTATCTTAGATATTACTAACTGAAAATTCAGATTTGAACAAACATAAGGTACATATGAAGCACACATAACTCAATAATGGAGTCATATCTGTGTTTAACATTCATACAAGATAGAACTTACATTTCCACTTACAAATACTTCATTTTCACACCCTATTTCTCTAAGCGTTTGTTCCTCTTAGCAAGTGACTGCTATTTGCATGTTTGAGTATTGAGCTCTAGTTGAGTAGAAGTTACCTCACCCTCTGTTTTATTTTTTATATATTAACTTCTTTCTTTAACTTTATAGTATAGCATGTAGGCAATTTTACATTACCAAGACTTGCAGGTTTTGTAGCAACTCTAGGGAAAAGCAAGTGTAATGCCAACAAGTGCTTGAAGACCTTTATGTGAGTAAGTCTAGGTAATTGATATAGAACAAAGAGAGGAGAACAAAAGAATCAACAACTAACTTGCAGTAATGTTTCTTCCCGTGGATGAACTAACTCCTTACAAAAGTAAATGAGAGTTAGTTAGCAGCTGTATTTGGTTAATACAGCTATTATTCAAGTACACTTACAATTCTCATATCAGCCATGCCGAGTACATCTTTCAAGTATGCAAAGCTGTAATAAGTTTTGATTTGCATTCCCCATTATAATTGATGTTCTTATACTTTTTGACATTTAATGAAAATCATGGACATGAACACATATAAGCTAATATTTCTATCCTAAGGCTTTTTATTCATTTCCCTCCAAAGCTTTTATTTATCATTTTAACACTCGTGCTAATGTGTCCTGCAATCCTTTCATTGAATCTTATTTAATTATTTATTTTTATTTTCTACCACTACATCTTTTATTAACGTTTTTTCCCCTTTTTCTTGATATTAAGCATTGCTTAAACCGATGGAATTTCATAGTTGGTGATCAGAATCATCATGCTCATGCAATAAGTCAAGTTCTTTTGTTTGATCTTTATTATTTGTATATTCACCCTTAACCTCAATAGGTCTATCCTTAGAGGCTGTACGTGAAAAATTGTACTGATTAGATAACAATACTTTGGTAAGAAAGCAGTGGGTCATTATGCATATATCAACAAGTTTTCTTGAACTTATTTTTGTTCTTCCATATATTACTTCTCCCTTTTTAGGCATAATTTGCTGAACATGTTATGTTTTGTTACTCCTTCATTCAAGGATTTTTATCGTTTCATTGATATGGAGTTCTTCTCAATTGACATTTGACCTACACTCATTGCTTTCTTGTTTATTTGCACAATGATGCATTTTTGTCTGTTTAATTTTCTCACCTGGTTTGGTTTTTGTCGCAATTTTCTAGCCCATTTATCTTTTAATGTGAATTATTTCATTTTTCATATGCAAAGGTCTAAATTATAACTTCATTTCCTTATAGTTATTGTTCCACGTTCAGTGATAATCCACGTGAATTGGATTTTCAGTTTCTTTTGAATGTTTTTTACAATCTGGATTAATATATATATATATATGGATATTTTCTAGTGTTTACCTTCAAACAAGAACTCGACCAAACTGTAACTTAAATCATGTTGGAAATAATGATGTTTTATATATCATGCTACTTGGATATGTCCTACTTTCATGACCTTGTTATTGAATAATTTGTATTTTATCCTTTAAAAGTTTTTGTAACAGTATGAATATTTATTTGGATTTGAAATACGCATGGTAAGCAATATTTATCATATAGTTTTCATAGAATTCATAATCATAGTTTAGTTCTAGTAGAAATTGAAGAGTATTTCACAGGTCAATCATGTTATAGTCATTGTGACGCAATATCCATGTTAGCAGTCTTCTTTTTCTGGTTTCATTGGACCAAAAGGCGAACTGACTACTGCATTGTTGCAAGTGCAAGGTTCTTGTTTAGTGGCATTGCAAGTGCCAGCTTTGTTAATGAATCATGGTGCCAAAGGCTCATAGCTCTTCACACTATTTTGATTCTAAGGGCCTAGCAACAGGTCCTCACCTTGATTGTTAGAATCTTTAGAATTAATTTTTGCCTACAATGAGTCATAACTCTGTCATAAATAATGAGTTAACCAGAATTTGATATTAATACGTGATTAATAGTTAGAAAAGAAAATGATCCTCTGTCTTAATTGTGATTATTCCAATCAGCATATTTCCTCCATAATGAGGCGAATTAATGTTGATTGGATCTTTCTTTTATATAGAGACTTCACTTTACTATAAATAGTGATCAAAGGCTAAAGTTAGAGACATTCCAAAGCGAACAGTTCTCTAGTTTACTCCCTCCCTCTCTCTCTCTCTCCCCAGTGCATTTGCTGTGCACCATAGTCTAGACTCTTAGTTGTCTAAACTTGTTTGGGTAATTGGGTAGATTCTGCGATGCCCAAATCTAGTAAGACCCCAACCCGACTCCTTTATTTGGTATATTATTTAGTTTAATATTCCTTCACTAATGATTTTTATGACACGGCATCATCAATGAACTGGGCAAGAGATTAATGTTTCTTTTGCTTCCTTTAGTTTGGATTCTAAATACAAAAATGACATATATGTTAACTTTGTTATTAATCTTCATTGTTTGCTCTGTTCAAGTGTCTTTTTGGATCTAACTAGTTCTCTACGACAAAAATGACCAGTTCTCACCAGTCTTCTGGATCGGATCTAAACCCAATGCAAGATAGAATTAACTTGCAGTTGATTTTAATTATTAAAAAAAAGAATGGTTCAATAATGGAGTTCTATATATGAGTGTTTGTTCCTCTTAGTGACTGTTAGTATTTTGCCAAGCAATAATCCACAGCCTTGAGAGATTTGATTTCTGTTCTGTCTTGTGGTTGAAGCGCCCTTGTTTCTCTTGACAATGCTGGAGCATAGAACCTGAGAGCAGAAAACTTGGAAAGGTGGCATCTTGGTCAAGAAATTTATTTAATGACTGATGATTGTTAATCTTGAAGAAAATGGGGAAACAAAAATGGCAGCACCAGATAATGCATTGTATCGTGGACCCCTCAAGTCTCTTCATCACAAGTCTCCAATATTTTCAATGCATGCTTGTTTAATTGTTTATTGTCATGTTTATAATTTCTCTTAAAGCCTTGGCCCTTTATGATTGTTTTATGAGTTTTACTTGCAGAGAGCAGGACCACTCTTCTGGAGTGTTCATGCTTTTGGAGAAAGCTTGAAGTTTTACATGATGATGCTATTGGCACTTGTTACTGCCATTTTCATATGTAGCTGAGTTTCCTTGATGTGTCTGCCAGATTAGCATCTTCATAGTTTTCTTGATGTGTTGGGGCTGTGGACGTCTGTAGGATTGTATGCCAAAAGGGTGATTGCTAATTTTTAGGTCTAAGGAATTTTCTGGATCTTTTATATTTCTTTTGCTTTGCCTTCATTTTCTTTGTAATTTACTTGTTAATGGACTCAATGATGAATCAATGATCTAATTGGGTTTGGTAATTCACTATCAACCTTTATGTAGCAAATTGTGGACAATTTAATTCTTAATTCATTCTAATCCAGGAGTACACAATTTAGATTCATAATCATTCAACATGAATTTAATTTTTCAGTTGAAGAAACTCATGCATTAGAGCTGCTAATTTAATAGAGTGATGAGCTTGACCCTTATCTACACGTACATCAGCCTACCAACATATATCAAAGTAGGTAATATAGATGTCTACCCTTCTCTTTTATATAAGGGTAAACGTGTATATTAAAAATTACAATAAAAAAATTATAATATTAAATATAAATGACCATGAAATTAATGAATATAATCTAAAATGTATTCATATTATTTTTAATTATTTGTTTCATGTTTTATTGTCATGTGAGTTTGTTGACTCATTATAAAATTAGATGCCTTTTGTTTGCGGGCGTATAAGATGTTACTTGTATTCTTGATCAGGGGAACCACCAACGGCACCAATATATTAAAGTATAATCAACCTTTCTCTTGCATGAATAAGAAGAGTAAAGGTGGGGAATCTTTCTCTTGCATAACTACTTCCATAAATTTAAGGTTTATTGCATATCTTGGTCCCCATATATATATATTTTAAATTTTTAAAGTAAAAACCATCATGTTTCATGTATGCTTTACTACTCTTTTTTTTTGAATGGAAAGTGGAATTTCATTAAAAAAAATGCACAGATACAAAAGGCAGCAACATCAACGACTTAAAAATAGGAACAACTTTAAGAGTATGATCGACTAGGATTCTAGTTTAAGTAAGGAAAGAATCAACAGTAAAGTGTTTGTGAGTGAATATCCTTTGGCTCCTAACTTCCCATAGCTTCCAGCAGAAAATACTGATTCCCACTTTCCATGAAGTATCAATTTTTTTTAGAGAGAATAACTTTAAGAAGCCATGTGTCAATCTTATCCTTGCAGAATTCAGCATACATATCTCTGCGTAGGATCTTCTTCCACAATGATGCTGTGAAGGGGCAATTCTTGAAGACATGGATGATGTTCTCAACCACATCCATACATAATGTACAGTGGGGGTTATCAGTCATCTTCCTCCATAGCCGTTCGGCATTTGTTAGTAGTTTCCCTTTGAGCATGAGCCGAATAAAAGTCCTTACTTGTTGAGCCACTGGGAGTTTCCATTCTTCATCATTCCAGCTAGCGAATTGAAAAGCTTTGTATGCTGATTTAACTGTGAAAGCCCCACTAGAGTTAAGATGCCAGAAGCAGGCGTAGGAGTTTGTTCAATGTGGGAGATGTTGATGGCATTAATTTGCTGCAGAATTGAGTACGGTAAAAGAAGGCTAAAGGAGTTCTAATTCCATTGCCCATCCTCGCCGAGGTAGTCAGAGATTGGTTTGTGTTGCTCAACTGCATCAATTTCAGCATATGAGAGATTCATTAAGGGGCCTAAGTCACCTACCCAAAAGTCCTTCAAAAATTTCAGTTGGTGACCATCTTCTGGCATCCATTTGACTTGCATCATAGTGTCAACCCACACACTCCTAATGCTCTTCCAAAGGTAAGAGGAATTAGTTCGAGTAATGTGTGAGCGAGTCAACTCGTTAAGACCATATTTACCTCTTAGTACACGCACCCATAGCAGATTTGGTTTTGCGACAATTTTGTAAGCCAACTTAGAAAAGGAGAGCCTTATTCTGCCCTTCAAGGTTTGTAAACCTGCAGCCCCAGTGAGATTACGGTTGGCCTAGGTCAGCCCACAGGATTGTACTTTATTTAGCATAAGAGAAGACTATTCTATGGTTTTTATTGCATTATTGTACAAGTTGCTGAATCATTTTGTTTATATAAAATATTAATTCTATGCATTTGAAAGTTTTTGACAGATTTTAACATGTAAGAAGGACTAAGAAATAAGAACAGTATTTTGACCATCAATGTGTATACACACGCACACATGTAAAGTTAGATGACATTTCTAACGTGGATGCAAGACCCAAAAACAACTAAAAAAAATAATTCAACTTTATTAAAATTAAAAGGTAGTATTTAATCAAATTAAAATTTAACATATTTTAAACAATCATATTTGAAGTATAATAAAATCGAGTACTTAATATTGACACCTCTCACACTAGAGATTTAAACTTGGTTTACACATAGAAAGGACTAATCCTCTTACTAAATATAACCGTTAATTTTAAACGAAAATGTTTTTTAAATCAAAGACCAATACTCAGGTGCAGGCAAAGTTTAAGATGTTGTTTAAACAAAATTATAAAACAAATACTACCATATCACATTCATGTGTCAGAAGCCATAGACACCAAAATTAATTTCAAGCAACAAACGTCCTATAGTTCATTACAATGCGGCACTGCACAAATTTGATAGAATACACTGGGATTGACTATACATCAAACTTCATTCTTCCTTTTTCACAATAAAAAATAAGTCTCTGAATCTTGACACTGCATGCTATTCCACACTGTTTTAGAGTCTTCCATGCGAATGATACACCTGATAGACTCCCCTTTGAGCATGTAGTCGAAGGCTTTGTTTATCTTTGATATGGGCACTGTCACATAAAATACCTATATTTGACGCTTATTTTTCACAATACTTGACGGTTATTTGAAAAAAAAACTATCAAGTGTATGAATTGAATATGCACTTTCCTGAATAAATAATTGACTCTTGTTTCCAAACAAGCGTTAAGTATTTATGGCAAAACCCGCCAGGTCTTGTTTTGGCCATAAATACTTGACTTTTGTTTCCTTATAACCGTTAAGTATTTGCAAATACTTGACACTTGTTTGGAAACAAGCATCAACTATATTGATACTTACGGTTATTTTGAAATAACCGTCAAGTATTTATGGCATAATTTTTTTAAATATGGTGGCTGCTTTTAAAGTAGCCCCCTGCATAAAGATACAGATACAAATAAAAAATATCCAGCCAGCAACAAAAATAATGTAATATAATGAATGTTTTTAATAGTATCTCCTATCTAATTAACATAAAAATTCTTATACATTTAACCTTAAAATTCAAAAATTCTATGCTCAACTTATTTACAAACTAATGTTCCAAAACTAAGTAGCCTATCCCATAAAAATTGACCCAAAAAATGTATATATAAATATAACCAACTATTGTACCGGCTTAACTACTATTGCTACCCACTTATTTAAAACACACTGGGCCACCTCTTCAAGGACCTCTTTTACATATGCAGCCGTATAACGAATGCAATAGACGTCCTTAAAGTACTGTAAGCAAATAGTTACAACAATTTCAAGTTAATAGGTAGCTAATTAAAATTAGTTAAAATTTATAATTGAAGTGTAATTAAATTTTATATATATACCTTGTCAGATAATGTGTAAGGGCATGAGTGATAATATTCTTCGTGAACTTCATCAAGCAATAACCACTGTCATTGTTTTAATCTGGCTAGAATGGAAACGGTTAAAAAACACATATCAATGAAATTGTAAAATATAATATGAAATAATTTCTTGATTAAAAACTTAACCAATTAAATGAATACCTTAACAGTGACTCATTTCTCTGAAGATTCGAATGCCCTCATCTTAGGGGACACAGTCATGTCGGTTGCAGTGCGATACAACACCATAGCTCTAAGAAGGAATTATGGAATGAATGTGAAAAATATATATGAATGGAAATCAAAAATAACAAGTAAAAAAATCTAACTTATTCATTAAAAAGTACCACAATATCTTCCTTGTTGCTTAGCTCTCCATTAAGGGGATCGAGATATCATATTTTTAAAGCAATGGGATTAATCACAATAAGCATCCAGTGTCCTCTAACAAGAAACAGCACATGTTACCAAACAAATAAATATAAAAAAATATTTACTCGTAACAAGTATTAACAACTCACCCTTAGTAGTAAGGAGTGAGAAATAAAGTATCCTTCATTGCTCCCCTTTCTCAAAATTGATCTGAAAGCATTCTTGCTTGATTTTCAAGAGCTTCCTTTGTAATATTATTAAAGGGAGAGACATCATGAGGATTAACTAGCTTGATCTTCGACTTGAGGCCACCAGGAACCACAAATGAGGTATAAAGGTGATTTGGGTGAAAAAATATATAAGTTAATATGCTTGCATACTCACACACATAAATAATTCAAGAAATTAACTGATAAATATTAAAGAATTACCTCATATAAAAAGTCATCAAACTAGTGCTTGCCATATCGTGCTTGAAGATTTCATTCAAAATTTCATCCTGAATGATTTCAAATGATGCTCTACCAAATAGCCCATCATCAAAATTAATGATATTCCCAATCAGCACTTGACAAATCATCCTCGTAGCATAGGTCTCAAGAGAGTCACAAAATTTTTTTCTACAATAGGCATAGGCACTGCATGTTGTGAAACCGTGGTTGACTCTTTAGTATGGCTTGACACCTTGCCATTCAATTTGCTTTTCCCCCTTGGCTATACAATGAAAAAGTTAGACACACATACACACACACATTAAAGATTCTAAATAAGTATTTAAATTAAATATACCTTTTTATTTGTTGGCAATAGGTCCTTTGATAGCTTTGGGTCCTTTATCGACTTTGGTGTACCAACCATAACAAGGTGGTTGGGCCATGCAATGAAGCTTTCCAACGCATCTCCTACCGTCTACATCTCATCAGTATGATAAGGTAATGGATACTTGGGGTCAACTGCAACAAGCAAGGAAACCTTAATGCAATCGGGCGAGAGGGAAAGGTTATGGATTATGTCCTCGGCAATGTTGTACACATGTCCAGTTGCAACTACTTTGTATGAAGGATCGTCTACTAAATAGTTGCAGTCATTCTCACCCTAAATAAACCAACAATGTTAGTTTTTTTAGATAAAAAAATTAGTTAAGCAAATTTAGAAGAGAAAATGTATTACCTCGGGTATTTTGTCTGAAGGGACTGTGCAGCTATCTTTTCCGCTGGGGCTAATGTCAGCCAAAAGTGTCCTAGAGATTTGCCCCTTCAATAGCATGTCAATTAACTTTGCCTGGGCTTCTAGCTATTGCTTCATAATGGCATGCTCTTCCCTCAACTCTTAGACCTCGGATGAAGAAGCCGATGTTTGCTTCTTAATCTTACCAAAGTATTGCTTTTTTCTGACACCGAAGCTGACACCCCTAACACGACTAGGGTGGTCAAGAGTCCCTAATGCTCTAGCTAAGATACCCTCATGCTCAGGAAGCTTGCCCTGTGAGACTTCTTGAGAGAGGGAATCCTGTGAAAAGTAGAGTTGATTAGTATGCATTTTTATAATTATTTATTAATTGATAGATAAGAATAACACTTATAATTTTTTTTGTAACCTCTTTCACATGAGGGTTGTCAATCACTCTATCTTTGTTTGTTCGTGCCAATGCCTAGAGTCTTTAGCGGGATATGGTAACATCCGATCCCTCGACCTCAACTTCTTTCTGCTCCATGCCTACATACCCTAACTTCCTTGCTCTGTAAGGGTATTCATTCTTGGCCACTCTCTCCTTATTATGGGCGCTCAGTTCCTTTAATTAATAACAAAAATATCCTGTTATTACACATAGATACATTCAATAAAAGGCACTAAAATTTAAATTTTAGAAACATAAATACCTTAAATTCCTTCTTGCGCCAAGAGACAACAAAAGCATCCCAATCTTTTTTCTTTACTAAAGGCTGTAATAGGGGAGGAACTTGGGCTACAAATTTAGCATCAGGGTCTTTCAAATATTTTTGTGTAATAAAATGTCTGAAAGACCGTAACGCCCTCCCAGCCTTTTGAAGGACAAAATCCTTCTTACTCTCGTCTATTTCAAATCCTGACTATAAAATAAAATAAATATGTTAGGTGCATCAATTTAAAACATTATAATAGAATAAACTTAGTAAAATGCAACTTACAGATACGGTCTCCCAAATAATATCCTTCATGACTTGATCAACTTTACGCCATGATTTTTACGTGATAGTACAGTTGTCTTTGGCACAACCCAAATATAACTTATAAACTTTACAGATTTGATGGCTTGGCCTTTCTTCTTCCACTGCACTGCTATTTTTTCCCTGCAGCTCTTATTTTTGTGACTTCTTCCATTATTGTCAGGCCCCGCTGAATATTGTTATATTTTTGCTCAATTTTTTTGTGACGACGGAGCATCAGTAGAAGTTGTAGCGGGATCTGATGGAGGGATTTCAGTAGACTCGGAATCTGAAGCCATTTATCTGTAACATAATAAAATTCCAAAATTAATCAACTATAATTAATTCAAACATGAAACAACAATGACATAATTAATTCAAATATAATCAACTATATTAATTCAAACATGAAATAAAAATGGAACAATTAATTCAAATATAAACATAAAATAAAAATGGCATAATTAAATTATACTAATTCAAAAATGAAAAAAAATGGCACAATTAATTCGAAGGTTACATATTCAAGTTGCTCTTTTTCGTTTCCTTGACTCTGGTATTTTACTTTCCCCTTGAAATATTTTCTTCTTATGTTAAAATAATTTACCCCTCTTTGAAATTCAAATGCCTTCATTGTGATCATTTCTCATGTATAGAGCTTCATCAGCAGTGTCGTTACTTTGATTTGATGTCTCTTCAAATAGGTCATCTTTAGCTGCTACATTTTCATTTATTTTTTCATGTAACATAAGAATAGACCACCCCTTATTAGCAGGGTCAGGGATATAAAACACTTGTTTGGCTTGTTGTGCCAAAATGAAAAGTTCATCCTTATACCCTTTCTTGTTCAAATTAACTTATACAAATTTAAATTGATAATCAAATTTCAAGCCATCTTTTTGATCAATTCACTTGTACCCAAAGACTAAAACTCAAAAGGATATGTAATCTAAATCCCATATATGCTCAATTACACCAAAGTATGACATGTTTGCATAGATAGGATTTTTATCCTTAGTGCTTGAAATATGCATGGAATGAGCTACAAGAATTACACCACTATTTTGTATTGTGCTCCTATCATCTTAATCCCTTGTATAAAATGTGTATCCATTAACAAGGTAAGCAGTGTAAGAAATGGCTTGTCTACTTGGACCGTTAGCTAACCATCTCAATTTTTTTAGAAACTTAATTGGAATCAATATTTAACATTTAAAGAATATGCTCTTTAAACCATCTTGTAAAATTTTTATTGTGTTCCCTAGCATACCAAATTTTTGATTTACTAAGATTATCCCTCCTAAGTTCAGCCATATGCTTGGCAGGTTGTCTACATACTCTTCAACCTCTTCAGTGTTGTGCAACACGTATAGGTGGACTTGCTCCCACTGTACACTTAACATAGTAATGACTTTGTTTTCTATAATCCTCTCTCCACCTATTCTACCCATATGTCGAGACTTTGGAAGCCTAACATAGCTAATATGACTTAAATACTCGGTATAAAAGTTAATAACCTCTTCATAAATATGCCGTTCAATAATACAACCCTCCGGTCGACTCTGATTTTTCACATAGCCTTTTAAAATCTTCATATAACGCTCAATGGGATATATCCATCTCAAATAAGCAGGCCCACACATTTGAACCTCCCTAACTAAGTGAACAGTTAAGTGGATCATAATATTTAAGAATGCTAGTGGAAAATACATATCAAGCTCACACAGTGTTAATATAATTCGAGCTTGCAACCTTGGCAACTTATGTAGGTTAATCACTTTACTACAAATGGACTTGAAAAACAAACATAACTTAGTGATCGTCCTTCGTACTTTTGGGGGGTAAAACTGCATGTATAGCAACTAAAATGAAATCCTCCATTAAAACATGGTAATCGTGAGACTTTAAGCCCCTCAACTTTATATCTTTCATTGATACAATATTTTTTATGTTTGAAGAGTAGCCCTCAGGAACTTTAACTGCATTAAGGAACTCATATATCTAAATCCTTAATTTTCTCAAACAGCTCATCACCAGTTAATGGCAAAGGTATCTTACCTTCTGGATTTCCATTGAATGCTTTTCTCAATCGTCGATAATGATGTTCTTAGTATAAAAACCTACTGTGCCCGAGGTAAACATTCTTCATCCCATGTTGAAGCCTTATAGAATGTGTTCCCTCTTTACAAATAGGACATCTAAGTTGCCCTTTAATGTTTATACCCTGATAAATTACCATAAGTAGGAAAGTCATTGATTATACGAAAGAGCATAGCTCTTAAATTAAATCTTTCTTCTTTATACCTATCATATACCTCTATACCTGACTCTCACATGATTTTCAAGTCATCAATTAGAGAAGCCAAATATATGTCTATGTCATTCCCAGGTTACTTGGGTCTTGCAATTAACTTGGACAACATCATATACTTGTGCTTTATGCAAAGTCACAGAGGAAGATTATAAATTACCAAAATGACTGGCCAAGTGCTGTGGCTATTACTTTGAAGCCCATGAGGATTCATCCCGTTGGTAGACAATAAAAGGCATAGATTCCTACTCTCTTTCCCAAATTTAGGGTACTCATAATTAATCTTTCTCCATTGTGGAGAATCAGCAAAGTGACAAAGCATGCTATCTTTTATCCTTTCTTCCGCATGCCATGTTAAGCTTTTCGCAACTTCTGCACTGCTATACATGCATCTAAATCTAGGCACGATTGGAAAATACCATAGTGCCTTCGCAAGACTTAATCCGTTCTTCTTGTAGCGTGAGGCATTACACTTCAGACACTTGGTTAATGACACATATTCATTCCGAAATAAAATGCAATCATTAGGGCACGAATGTCTCTTTTCATAACTCATGCCAATTGATTGCAATACTTGTTTTGCATCATATGTTCGATAAGGAAGCTCATTTTCCTTAGGAAGTAATTCTACTTTCAAATACCCAAGCAACTTAGTGAAGCTTGCATTACTCTATTCATGTTTTGCCTTCATGTTATACAATTTTAATAATGCTAACAACTTTGATGCACTACAACCAGCATACAATGGTGTCTCCACGTCACTTTTCAACTTCTCAAACATTTTCAGACAATCCTTGAGGTCCTCTTCAACTGCTTTGGCCATCTATTCAAGACAATCTTCCTCAAGCGTGCATGTGTCAAAATCATTAGGAGATGATGCACAACTTTCACTATGCTTTTGGCTACAACCAATATCATCTCTTGTCTCACCATGCATTGTCCAACACTTGTAACTTTAATCCATTCCATTAATCACTAAGTGTTCTTCACAAGTATCTGGACTAACCTATTTCACAATACCGTACTTTAAACATGGGCAAACAATTTAGTAGGATCCTCCGCATACTTAACTGCAAGCTTAACAAAATCCGCCACCCCATCCCAATATTCGTTGGATAGATGATTGGTAAACATCCATTCCTTATCCATAATTCCTGAAAAGATTAAGAGGGAAATATGATTAGTGACTTTGACTACTCCTAGATAGTGGAAGAATTAGATACAAAGATCAATCAGTCAATAAGTCACTAACCACATGTTTGCATATTCCCTCTTTAATCTTGTTTAAAACTAATAATTACATTTTAATGCTAGCTATTGAAATAATTTTGGCAGCATAACGACTTAAAAAAGAGAGTTTCTCAGGCTTTATCCCCTCTCTCTATTAATCTAAATGATAACAACAGCAGCATCCACAACAATAATCATATAAAATTATATTCAAAAATAATTTAAAAAAAATTAGTAGTATATATAACAGCTTAAAATGAATATTATCAGGTCTTTATGCCTTTATAAAAATCAAGTTATCTATAATGAGACTATATATGATCCAACAACAATAATAACAACATTAATAAGGAGCCTAATTTTAATTAAAATCATATAAATTATATCAAACACTATATAAATATCAATTTAAAATCTTAAAAATATTTTTACATAAGGTAATTTTCAATTAATTGAAAAACTAGTAATGTGAAAATTGACAACTCAAGGAATATAAATCTAAATTAATCATTCAATTACAGAACAAATATTCAAAACTTAAAAACAAGGTAATTAGATAGTATACTATTTTCATATACTTAATGAATCTCCTCATATCAACAAAACAATTGGATGATCTATTAATTCAATAATTAAGCACCTAAAAACTCAAAAGTTCAAATACTCACTAAGAAGAACAATAATGTAGATCAAAATAAGTAACGCAAAACTATTTATTGCATATGAAAATCAAAATCAACAACCCATACATTCAAAATGAAGATTAATGATTGGGAAAGCAAGAACCTACCTCAACAACAAGAGGGAACGCCAACTGTGTAGAAAAACAGAGAGGTGAGTGTGTTAAAGAATGATAGAGACCGAGAATCCAAACGAACGAGCGCCCACAAGACTTATGGAGGCCGAGAATCAAAAACCCCTCAAGAATTGAAACCAAAAATGCATTTTTTGATAGTTGGAGTGATGAAAAATGGGTTTCGATGGCTCTAGGTTTGTTTCTGAAGACGAATGATTTGCAGAAATGGAGAGCGAAAAAGAAATTTGGAGGGAATTTAAATGACAATATTTGACGATTATTTCATAATAACCGTCAAGTATTACATATTTGATGCTTTTTTTTCAAATAACTATCAAGTATATGGCAGACATACTTGACGATTATTTCAAAACAAGCGTCAAGTATGTGAAAAAATTTAATTTTTTTAACTATTAATTTGACGTTTGTTTATTGAAGATCGACGTGTAAATTTTACTTTTATTTTATGGTTATTTATAAAAAAACATCAAATATATATAGTTGACGGTTATCTTGTAATAACCGTCAAGTCTATGCTTGAATATTTGACGCTTGTTTCGTAACAACCATCAAGTATTCTCCACCTTTTTATTTGTCATTTTTTTCAAATAAACGTCAATTATAGGGCATTAATTATACACTTTTCTATAGTAGTGGGTACTGAATGAGTGACGAATTCCAAATCCAGCCCCTGCAATTTCATCATAAGATCCTACCCATCACTAACATGACTAAGGATTTAAACAAAATCATAGACATTTCATCCCACTAGTTGGCTTACCCCTTTCATGTACATCTCCACCACAGAAGGCAAATCAGAATGAGCCTTGTAATTGCCATAGAATAGTGCCCTTCAGAGTCTTTTCGTTTAGGAAATTCACTGGAGGGGTTTTGAATCCTTCATCCTTGTTTGGCACTCTAACAAGCACTACCATGCCTCATTCTTGCACACCCATAACCATTCACATACTTAGCTCTGGCTTTACTGGTAGCCTCTAAATCTTCTGTGATGACATTTTAGTAGGGTTAGGAAGCATGTGAGTTTCTAATACATACATTGTGGACACGTTTGAATGCTAAGATCATAGCCTGGATACTCCTAGTACACTAAACAGCGCAATCTAAATCTCCATTTGTCATTTTAGCTATTACCTATTAAGTGTTAACAACTAAAACCATACCACTATGATGAGACAAGTGGCTGTATTCACCAATCAATCAACCTCTTTTATGTACGTATTCACTAACCTCTTGTATAGGTTTGTTATGGTCTTTTGGGTTCAAAAACTCATTAACACTAAATTTCTTGGCTACCAATAACAATGAAAACATAAACGACTATTAACATACACACCAAATTTCTTGTCAGGCACCCAGTATTCTATGAAAATATGAATATAGTGCCTTTCTCAAAATGGCTGGAAACTAAGTCAACTCCAATAATACTGGTCTTGCCCCTTCAGCAGCCTAAAATGTAGATTAGGAAATATGATCACGACATAATGCAGTTGTTTCCTTATGAACTGCTGAGAAAACTGAATTGGCTACAAACACACAGAAACGCAACAAATCCAAGTCCAAAAATGGCAACGGAGGAACTAGGTTTTGGTTTTGCAACATTTACAGTAGGACCAAATTCTACAAAAATAAAGGACGCAATCAGAAAATGGTATTGCTATTTGCTACTTCATCCAACAAGAATATATGCATATTGTTGAAGTAAGGGAAAACCTGTGCAGATTCTACAACTGAGAATGCAAGTTTTGTCAAGAGGAGCAGCAGGGTTATTCTTAGTGACACATCCAGCATGCATGACAGTGTACTCGTTGAATGTGGAGGTCCCCATAAAATGATATATTAGCTGTCCATTCTTAGAGAATCTGGACTTGTCGTCGTTGATCATTACACCCCTGTCCGTGTTAATCCTTAGAAGGTCACATATGTTGCTTTCTTCTGATTTATGGTGTGGGCATTCCCTACACTCCCCTGTGAATACCAGAAGAGCCTGATCTCCTGGTAACTCCCTCCCCTATACTTTTCACAATCTTGACTTAAACAATATCACCATCCACATGTGTATTAGTTTTTTGTAAGCTAAGTAAATTTAAATAAATTGATTTTTATTGTATTATCATAAATTGATTTCATTCAATAATTTAATGTTCTTTACTAATTTAAATAAATGAATGAATAATTAAATAATGGTGTATATTTTCTTCTTCCATGAGGTATAATGCAATGATGGTGTTGAGGACACTATCCATATACTCTGTGATTGTCCTGCCACGAGAAGCTTTTGGATGGAGCTACTTGTTTAGGAATATAGAAGGTCATTCTTTAAGGCTAATATTCAAGAGTGGATCAAATGGAACGTGTGGTCCATGAGGAAGAATGATGTTGTCCCCTAGTGTTCATATTTCTCAATCGCTTGCTAGCTTACCTAGAGAAGGCGAACGAGAAAATGCTCCAAGATAAAACTACCTCCAACACACCCATTAGTACCCAAACCTTGGCTACTATTAATGCTTTTAAAGATTATCACAGTAAGTTGATCTGAACCTTTTTATAAGTCATTTCTACCAACCTCATTAATACTAATGCAAAAAAAGTAAAAGAAATAAAAAATGTAAAATTCTAAATTTGCCCCTATATAATAAATTTAAAAAGTGATGTCATGTCACTTTTTCGTTCTCATAAAGAGTAATTTTAAAAATACTTTTTAAATACTACTTAAAAAGCCACATCATGACTTATAAATGGAACTGGATTTTTTAAAACATGTCTTATAAATGAGGACCGGAGGGAGTATTGCGTAGAAGTAGAAAAAAAGTCCCCCATTCTAAAACATGTTTGGTAAATGTAGAACTCTGGCTTGCGTGTAGGGTCTTAAGATAGTTTGAGATCTTTGATACTAAAAGTTGATCTTGGAATTTGATTCTTTTGAAGCATTGGAATTGATAAAGGGCAAAGGTTTCATTCTGAATTTTTGCGCTTGTCAATATATAAATAAAACATTTGGGAAATTTAAAAAGCCACTTATGATTTTTTGTAAATTTCGAAATTTACAGGGATTAAGTTTTGAATCTTAGAACAAGGAGTGAATTAACCAAATCAAAACTCAATTTTATTTTTTTAATAGTCAAAACTCTTATGAAGTGGGATAAATTATGTTCAGCCCACCAATGTGTTGGTGACCTGAAAGGTCAACAGCCAAATCGCTGTTTTGGGCTTATTAGAAGATTATGAGTTTGTGAGCTAAATTAATCATTTTAGTGGACACAATAGGGTCAACTCAGTTTTTTTTAACAATCATATTCATAGAACTACTTTTATTTCGATCAAGTCAATCTGTTTCCCCATAAAATCATGAAATTCAAATTCCATTACTAATATTCTCACCAAAAGAAAAAAATTTCATTACTAATATGAGAACCTTGTTAATGAATGCATGATCTATAATTACGTTTGTAAATACTCTAAGCCTGGAAATATACTCTGACATTGGTAAACACCTGAAACCTAACTCATCAAAACTTTTCTTTACAAGGAAAAAAAACTCAATTTGTTTTATTTCATTTTATTATTTTTATTTCCCAAATTTAGGAGACGAAGAGAGTCCAAAAAAAAAACAAAGAAAGAAAAAGATGAAAACCGACTTTAATATACTATATGACAGTGATTCATTTCAGCACAGCTAACTTATTGGAATTGGCAAAGGAGGCGTTCATTAACTAAATTCAGCAGACATTAATTAGAATGTATAAAGAAACTAAATAACTGAGTTTGTAATATGAATATGGATAAAGAATTATCGAACCCAGTGAAACCATTAATTCATCTTATAGTCCATGAACAACTAAGTTAAAAAGAAAATGAGGGCATACTATCGTACAGAAGTACATAAGAAAATCTTGACTCAAAACGTTCTTTAGACCAAAAATCCTAAAAACAAAGTTTGTAACATGAATATTACAGTCTCTCATAATTAATGAATTTTCAAGATGAAGGCATACTATCCTATCATTTTTGAGAAATTTTCAGATTTTCATTACAATCTCTCATAATTAATGGATTTTTTAATGAAATAATTAATCAGTTTAAATAGGGATAATATTTAAAAAATATAATTAATGCAACGTCAAGTGCCTTATATTAAGAACCAAATAATTATTCTAAAAGATGCCAAAGGGATTGGAAGGAGTATATATCAATCCAGATTGCTAAAAACATTTAAAACTGAAAAATCCAATTTACATACATGATCACTGAATGTGCGACAATAACTATAGGAAGTGAAGCTATAATATAATTTAGACCTTGGCTCCCGAGAAATGAAATAATTCACATTGAGAAATAAATGGGTTAGATAATTACTAGAAAACCAAACCAAGTGAAACAATTAAATGGACAATAATGCATCATTGTACATATAAACAAGAAAGCAATGAGTATAGGTCAAATGCCAGTTGAGAAGACCTCCATATCAATGAAACGATAAAATCCTTAGATGGAGGAGTGATAAAACATAATGTGTTCAGCAAATTATGCCCTAACAAGGGAGAAGTAATATACAGAAGAACAAAAATTAGTTCAAGAAAACTTGGCGATATATGCATAATGACCTACTGCTTTCTTTCCAAAGTTTTGTTATCTAATTAGCAGAATTTTTCAAGTAAGGCCTCTAAGTATAGACCTATTAGGACTAAGGCTGCATATGCAAATATTAAAGGTCAAAGAAAAGAACTTGACTTGTAGCATGAGCATGATGATTCTAATAATCGACTGTGAAATGTCATTAGCTTAAGCAACGCTTAGTATAGAGAGAAAGGAAAAAAAATTAATAAATCATGTGCTAGAGGAGAATGAAAAATAAATAAATAAATAAATAAAGGTTCAATGAAATTAATGCAGGACATGTTAGCATTGGTGTTAAAATGATAAATAAAAGCTCTGAAGGAAAATGAATAAAAAAGCCTCAGGATAGAAATATTAGCTTATATATGTTCATGTCCATTATTTTCATTAAAAGTGAAAAGTACAAAAACATCAATTATGACAGGGAATGCAGATTAAAACTTATTACAGCTTTGCAAACTTGGAAGATTTACGAATTGCTTAGCTGATATGAGAATTGTTAGTGTACCTTAATAACAGCTATATTAAATGAATACTGTTACTAACTAACTCTCATTTACTCCCTACATTTGTGTATATAAAGGAAAAAAATTGTATCACATAATTTAAGAAAGTTGGTTAACAATAATAATTATGTCTAAAAATAAAAACACTTGGACTAAAATGTCCTCTGTTAATCAACATAAGCATACATTAATTATTTATTGTTAATGTAAATTATAAGGGGTGATTTAGAAAATGTATAATAAATGCTTATTGAAATGGGTAATTTTGGTTATACAAAATAAAAAGTTTCTCTAACAATAAAAAACAAAGAGAGTACTTCTATAAGGAGTTAGTTCATTGGTGGTAAGAAACATTAATGACAGTTAGTCATTGATTCTTCTGTTCTCTCTCCTCTCTCTATTCTGTATTAGTTATCTAGACTTACTTACATTAAGGTCTTCAAGCACTTGTTGGCAACACACTTACTTTTCCCAAGAGTTGCGCTACAAAACATGCAAGTCTTGGTAATATAAAATCACCAATATGCTATATTATAAAGTTAAAGAAAGAAGTTAACATATAATAAAATAAAACTAAAACAAAGGGCAAGGTAACTTCTACTCAACTAGTGCTCAATATTCAGACATTCAAATAGCAATCACTTGCTAAGAGGAACAAACGCTCAAAAAAATAGGGTGTGAAAATAAATTATCTATAAGTGGAAGTGTAAGTCCTATCTAGTATAAATGTTAAACACAAATATGATTCCATTGTTGACATAAGTGTGCTTCATATGTACCTCATGTTTGTTCAAATCTAAAATTTCAGTTAGGATTATCTCAGATGCCAGTATATGTGCATAATGTAAAAACATCTACAGAGCTTTAAACATACTCTTAACCATTATCTCAGATGCTCGCATACTTGCATAATCTAAAAACATCTTAGATGCTTCTTATGTACCTTATCATATATTTTAATTTTACTTAGAATTCTTGAGTTATTACACTCCTTCTATCCAATTTGTTGATAAACCTGACACTCTTCACATTAAATTCATTAAAATATTGCCAAATAATATAATTGCGTGAGAATCAATTTTTAATAATTCTTTGAGAATTAATTTTCATTAACCAAATTCATTACTAAAATTAATTTTATATTTCCTTTTTGGTAATTAATGTGATCAATTTCATTGTTTTAAAAAATCCAAACTCTTGTGGAGTGGGGTAAATTATGTTCAGCCCACTAATGTGTTGACCAGATCAGTCAAGGACCAAATCACTGTTTTGAACTTATTAGAAGCTTCTGAATTTATGAGCTAAATTCATCATGTTAGTGGATTCAATTGGGACAATTATATAGCAACTCCCACAATTTTTATTTCGAGCAACTCAATAAAATAAAGTAGTTAGCACTCTCAATTTGGAATTTTGTGTCAAGAATTTTGCAAAGCCCCGGATATCCATTCCTGTCATGGTTGGATATTTTTTTACAAAAAAGCAATTAGGTAAACTAAAATTTATTTAAATGATATAATTCAAAAGCCAGTTTAGTGTATAATAACAAAAAGAACATGAATTTTATTATGTATATATATATATATTTTTTTTGTGTGACTAATTTGATGATTTCAAAAAAAAGTTCAACTTCAAATTACAATTATATTTTTTTAAAAAAGTAGAATTAAAATATCTAAAATAAATTGATAAATTACAAATCTTAAATTTTAAATTGAAAAGTTATTTAAGTGATTAGAGATGTTAAAAGTAATATATTTATTTATTTCAGGAAATAAATGGTACTCTAACAGTATTAAAAACTAGAACTAATTGATTACCTTGAAAAAAAAACTAGAACAAACTAAATTCATTAATTCAACCATTAAGAGTTGGGTTGGGAGGATAGCATGATAGCGGCGGGTCGCAGTCTCATAGAGGACAAGTAGAGTGTGTAAAATATGGAGTTAAAGGGCAAGGGCGAGGGGTGCGCCAAAAAATAAAAAATACAAAATTGTACTGCACGTTACTCTTCTTAGTTCTTCCCTTACCCTTTTTTTTAAATTTTTTTGGAAAGAGTAACGTGCTGAACAATTCGCCTCCCCGATGGGGGAGATCCCATGTGTGGCGGGTCCCACTCGGGCATGTTCAAATTGTGGAACAGAGTCCAAAGTGGGAGCATCTTTAATGGTTAACACGGAACCTCTGAACAATGATCCAAACTCATGTGAAAGCCATCATGATGAGTACAATGGCGGGGGAACATTAAAGAACATAATCAATAGGCAATAACCGTCATAGAATTGCAGAGGAGAGAGAAATGTCAGAGGGAAACATCACTATGCCCCCCTCATTTCGTCCTTTCCTGGTTCTCTGACTCTCGAATCTTTCACGTGGGCTTCCGCTAGAATTGAACCCAACTAGAGGTGAGCAAAACTGAATCGAAATTAAAAATCGAACCGAATTGAATTGAATTTTGTCTATTTGATTCGGTTTATTTAATTTTTCGATTCGATTCGGTTTTTTTATTTTAAATATTTCGGTTGATCGGTTCGATTCGGTTAGTAAAATTTAAAATTGAATAAACCGAACCGACCGAATTATATATAATTTATTAATTTATAAATTATATATAATTTATTAATTTATAAATTATATTTAATTTATAAATTATTTTATTTTTATTTTTATTTTTTATTTTAATAAAGAATAAAAAATAATAACATCACTTGAAACCCCATTTCAATCAGTCACTCTCGTCAGTAGGTATTGTGACTGGATTATGAGACTATTATTTGATCATCGGTATTTATTTATGGTTGTTTATTTGATTATCCATGCCTTTATAATATTTAGGCTTTATGTCATATGGGTATAATTAGAATGAGCTCATATTAAAAAAATGAATAGAAAAAAAGGCCCAATTTTATAGTGTTGTTTGTTTTAATATTTAAAAAATAGGCTCAAACCAAAAAACCGAATTAACTGACCGAACCGAATTATCAAATTTTGGTTCGGTCCTTGTTCGGTTTGATTGGCTTGTTCGATTCGATTCGGTTTTCATTTTCAGTGTTATTCGATCGATCGGTTCTGCATATTTTGAGACTGAATCGAACCGAACCGAAACGACTGATACTCACCCCTAAACACAACGTGAGGAGGGAGACAGAGAAATTAGGAGAGTTGAGTTTATGTTGAAAATCTTGTCAAGTAGGGAAAAATTAAAAACCCGTAGAAGTCTTGGACACCATTAATTAGGAGGAAATTGATTGGGCATGATCGTCGGAGACAAGGATGACGTAGAGAGGAATTAATTATTGGAGCATTTCCACATTTGTTTGGACAGTATTCTGACAGATTCAGCCGTGCATGAGATGGGAGGGCGCTCTTGTTGATTATATTGTCTTGCGGTCACCAGACACCACACAGTGAGGGCAGACTACTAGGCTGCTCTTTATTTTACTTATTCTATAAAGAGCAATTCTATAAAGAACAACGGCCGAATCATCGAGTTCGGAAATGCGTTGTCTCTGACTTTGACGGGGTCAAGTCTGTAAATGCGGCTACTGTAAAATCAACTCCTTTTTAAAACTCTACTTTTTTAAAAAAAATAATTTTTTAATTCTTCAACTTCTAATTCATTTATAACTCAATCCTTTAATTATGATTTTCTATAACTCAATCTCTTAATTATAACTTATTGCGACTCAATCTCTTAATTTTTGATTCACTTATAATTCAGTCCTTATTTTTAATTTTGTTAAAAAAATTCCTTATCAAATAAGAGGAATAAAAGAATACTCATATATTGTTCTAAAATACCATCCTCCTGCTCTATGATGTGAGATCTAAGCTAATATAAAAAAAAGAATTAACAAAAGATGAGGGACTAGATTATAAGTGATTCAAAAGTTGAGGGATTGAGTCATAAATAAGTCATAGTTAAAGAATCGAGTCACAACGAGACATGGTTGAGGAATTGAATTACAAGTGAATTAAAAGTTGAAGGATTAAAAGATTAATTTTTTCTATTTAAAATGTTCAGAGTTAGAGTTATAAGTCCATTTTTAGATTTTTTTTTAAATTTTAAAAATTAAAATTTTCAATTATAATATTTTATATTCTTTTTTAATTACAAATAATAATATTTAAAAGTTAAAAATAAATAATATAAATTTTAATTTGAAAGTATAAACATATATTTTAAACAATAAATTCAATTTTAAAATTAAAAATATTTTATTTTTTAAGGGCCTAAATAGGTCATCCAAGCCCCTTTTTAGGGCTATTAAGGTTGAGTTTCAAAGTTAGGTTTTCTTTAAAAATGTTATCTTTTCAAACTCAAATTCTTATAAAAATATTAATATACTTAAACGTCAGGGTTTGCAAGAGCCAAATGTTGGCACGGACACTTTCAAACCAAGAAGCCAAGCCAGGAAACATGAACTTGGCTGTCGCTGTGAAGTGATATGGTACAGAGCATATGATAGAACCTGCGAAGATTGCAGGATGAACTTGGTGTTTGAAGGAAGTTGAGTAGAACAAGAATCAAGGGACCTTTAGATACTTGGTGTTTGAAGGAAGTTGAGTAGAACAAGAATCAAGGGACCTTTAGATAATTGTGTTTGACAGTTTATAAGAACCTGTTTGTTTAATATTTAAAATGATTTATTTTTAGATGGTTTAGAACTTCTCTAAAAAAAGATATTATTTTATGTTTAGTTATTATAATAAAAAAGTAATTATTAGTTAGTAATTTTTAAATTGTATGATTTCTATTTTATAAAAATAATTTATTATTTAATTATTTTGAGATATGTTCATGTATCTTGCATTTTTAATTCATTCTCTTTTATATATCACATTAGATTATTTTCATGAACTACTCAAAGGCTCTTCTTAAAATAATTAGAAGTCTATTGTTTTTTAGATTCTGACTATTTTTAAAAATTTAAACAAAGATCTTAAAAATTAATAAAATATTTTTTTCAAGAAATAATTAATTTTTTCATGAAATAAGCCCAAAAACAGACTCTTAATCTATTACAAAGTTGCTCTCAATGTACGTATATAAATACTCCCTCCGTTTAAAAATATGATATTTTTTGAGGGGTTAGATATTAAAAAATAAAAGATATTTTTAATATTTCAATGTATAATCATTACTTTTAAACCCATTGAATAAATAATTTTATATTTGTTTTAGGGCAAAACATCCTATTAAATAAGGGTGAATATAAAAATATATGATTAGTTTAAAAATAAATAACTATTTTAATGGAGGTGAGATTCGGTTAAAAATATCTTGCATTTTTAAATGAAGAGAGTATATTATTATATATCTCAACATCATAACACCAGTTAGAAAAAAAATTACATAAAATGATTTAAAAAGGCTTATTTATCCTCTCAAAAAGTTCACTTGTCCTCGTCATTTTCAGAAAAGGGTCAAGGGAAAAAAATTCCCTCAGTTTTATGAAAGGAGCCGTGTGTATCTCTGTCTTTTATAAAAATATTAATATTATAAAAGAAGTACTCCATTCATTTAAAAATGTAAAATATTTTTATCAAATCTTACCCCTAATAAAGTAGTTAAATACTTTTAAACTAACCTTATCTTTTCATATTTACACCTATTCAATATCCTATAATAAATATGAAGTCATTATCAATAGAGATATTTTGAAAAAAATGCAATGATTATACATCGAAAGACTAAAAATATCTTAAATTTTTAAACATCTAACTTCTGAAAAAATGTCTTATATTTTTTAATAGAGAGACTAGTGAACAAACTCTAAATTCACTATATAGCTACAATTTTATGCTATTTTCTTTTAAGTTTGTAGATTTCTGTTTTTATTTGAGAGTCAACCAAGTTTGTATATGTAAAAACGGATAAAAGGTCTCTTCCCCTTTTTTTTTTACTCTCCTTTTTCCCTTTATTATTATTAGATCAAAGCTTTTCAACGGTTTTGATTTAATTATCAATAAAATTATTATTTTTATTTTACATAAAAATATAAAAATAAAATGTTATAGTTTTATATTGTTTAGATAAAATTTTAACAGTTCAAATTTATTTATATACTTTTCAAATATAATTTAATATTGATGTGGAGTATAGAATTTAAATTAAATCATAGGGAAATTTAATCATTTATTTCATATAGTTTTGATTTAATTAAAACTCATTTATCTAAACTTTGACTCAGTATAACCCAGTCACTATAATTTTGACTTAGTTAAAATTCAGCCTTTGAATCTTGACCTGATCCTTATAATTATAAAAGTCTCTCCTATATTTTAGGAAATAAAATTATGTATTTTGGTTTTTATTATAGGTCCCTTGCTATAAGAATTCTTTAATACATAATATAAATCATTTGGGTGTATTAATTACAATTTTTTTCAATACTACTCCTATTTAAACTTATTGACAATGAGAAAGAATATAATGTAAATCTGAAAAAAATTTTATTTAAATAGAAGTAAAATTAGAAGTTTATTTTATTTTGAGACAAATTTTATACCTTATACATCTTTCCTTGTTATGATAAAGTAGTAAGTAGTTAGAAGTATCTATAAGAAGGATTATAAAATGTATATTATAAGACCCTCTCAACCATTTCATCAAGGTACGTAAAATCAAATCGGTCATTAAACTGGTTATGACACTGGGTCAGGGGTTAATGGTTCAATTAGAGTTGAATCGGTGGCAAATCGGTCATGATTAAAATAATATAATTTAAATAAAAAGACATTAATTATAAAAACATTCAACCAAATCCAACCAATCAAAACTCTAACAATAATAAAATATAATACTTTAAATATCTATCCTTACAATTACAACCCTTCAATCTCAAAAGTCTAGAAAAGGGATGGAGATAGAACTGAAGAAGAGATGAAGATTGAGCTGGAGAAGATATGGAGAGTCAGAGACTAAGCTAGAGAAGAGACAAAGACAGCAGAGATGGACATAGAGCTGGAGCCTAGAAAAGAGATGGAGACTGAGTTAGAGAAGAGACGCCGATTAGGTTAGGGCGAGAGAGGAGAGACATAGACAAAAGGTCGAATTGAATGCTGTTTAAAAATCTGGATTGGACTTAGCATGCTCTGCCTCTAATTTTTTATTTTTTGACTTCATTTTTACTTTTTTTGTTATCTTATTTCCGAACTCAGCGCTCTGAAAAATTAAAAATGAAAAAAAATCCCCCAAAATGATGTTGTTTTAGGAGTTTTGTCTGAAAAAATAATAACCCAGTCAACCCACTAGGTTATCTAGGTTATACCAGAATAAACCCAGGTTAACTGGGTTACACCGATTCATTCCCTCACTAGTTTAGGAGTAAACCCAGCTCGAAGAAGGGACTGGGTCACCAGTTTTCGGGTTGACCCGGCCGGTCCGGTCTGGGTTTCAATACCATACATTTCATGCATATTAAGAAAATTTATTTTTTTCTTGATATCGTAAAAAATAAAATATATTTTTATTTTTATCCTTGACTTTAAATAATAATATAACTAATTAAATACATTCAAATTAATCAATAAAAGGTAAAATTAAAAAAATAAATTAATTATTATAAGGTGTTATATATTGTAGATTAAAAATTACTTTTAAAAAGTGTCCTTTAAATAGGACTGGAGGAAGTATGGTTGACTCCATTTATATTTTAAAACCATGAAACATATATGATATATATATCTCTAAACATATAGTTCTCTGTTATATTGATCATAAAAATATACTAATTCTTTAGCAACTAATTTTTAGTAAATTTTATTTTTATATTAATTGAATAAATATTTAAGATTATATTTTTAATAAAAATTTAATATTTATATTTGGTCCAAATTTTGCTCACTAAATTTTCTCGATTTATCAGCGCACAAATTAATCCCATACCCTGCGATTCTATCCAAAAATTAAAACCTTCACAGACAGGCATGCTTCATTGTTTTAAATAAATTAGAATAAATTTTATTTACCAACTTATTTTCATCGCACTAAATAAATCCATAATTTACTTTTGACAGTTCATGCAAATTTTAGAAAGTAAAAAAGACAACGCAGTCATGATGCAAAGACAAATTCTCTATTATTACGCTTAAATATACCTATATCTCCTTGTTTTTTTCCCCCTGCCAGTATCCATATCTTCTTAGTCTCGATAAAATATTTAAAATTATTTCACGGCTTTAAAAAAATTATGTGAAACCCTGATCTCATAAAAAGTTTACATCTTTTTAATTATACATATTCATTAAATATCATATATAAGTGCCTTAATAACATTAATAATGGGAGAAAGAAAAAATGATAATGGATATTAAAAGAACCATGTAGGCTGTAGCCAATTCTATTGAGTAGGATAATTAAGGCTTGCTGTTATTATCATTGAAGATTAAAAGAACTGTGACCCGACTACCAATGCATGTACTGAGGTTGTTCACAAGCCTTCTTGTGCCATCTCTGCATTCAATCCAAATCATGTTTTGAAGTTTTTGATATATGAAGGTCACTATTGACTCCGTGTAACTTTTTGGAAAATAAATCTATTTTCGATTAGTTTCAAGGCTGTCAACCATATTAGGATGCTCACTATTTCCAATCTCGTTATTAAGATATATAATGCAATGTTCAAATAAATAATTAACTCGAGACCACAACATTCATGATAATTAAACTGACTATTTTGGGAAAAAAAAATGGAAAATGAGAATCTGGCTTAGGCAACAACTACTTTAATCCATTAATCCACTTGATATATTAAACGTCTTCGATTGTTACACACACCCAGCCAAAAAATAAATTTGAGTTTTCTGGGTAATTTTAAAAACATGTGGAGTCTTATATTTGATATGAACTAAATTAAAAGTCAAAGATTAACAATGGAAATTTTTTAGGTCATAAAATAATTCATTCATTATTTTATGTCCTATCTATGAAACTTCCCAAACGTCACGCATCCTCTTTCGTTTTTTTCAAGGCAACTCAATGTCGCAAAATATTTGATCAAATTATAAATTCTTCAAAGAATTAATTTTTAATCATTTTTTTAAGAAGCGCTAATTATTAGTAATGGAATTCAATCAATTCATCATTCAAATTAATTTTATTTCATCTTTGTTTTGTGTGTGTGTGTGTGTGTGTTTTTTTTTTTTAAGGAAAGCCAACGTCACAAGATGCAATAATTTTTTTAAGAAATTATATCGGGTTGTTTACATTTCTTTGTTTGTGCTATCCTCTCCATTCTCTATTTTAGCTTATAATGGTTAATAATTAAGTAGTTAGTTGATAAACAATACAAATATAAATTACTTTTAAAAAAACCCGACGTCCAAAGCGGTAAGAGTAAGACTTTAGTTTCTTATTTTGAGTGTGAAAGGCGCGTGGTTACCAATCCTGGGTCTAGTATCTCGGAAGCTGGGCTTTAGTTTCTTATATATATATATATATATATATATAATCTTGGAGTAGTGGCCAAGTTTCTCATTGAGAAGGGTTACAAGACCTAGTTAGTAAAATGACAAGAATATATAACTGTCACTACAAGGTACAGTGAATCCTACCACTAGAGAATCCGGATCCCTTCAAAACTTTTTTACTTTTCTGGTAAAAAGGAGTCCTTCAAGACATTTTGTTTAGCCAGCTTTGGGACACAGTTTGTGAACTTCCATTCCATTATTGGCGCCCAAGATGGTAGGTAGGAATAGTAGCTCAAGCAAATGAATTAACGCACTATCAGAAATGCATCTGAAGGCATCGTTTTGATTCAATCTTTTATCAAACATGCATTAACCAAATTAAATCGATAGGTTTGTGAAAAAATAAGACAATCAATTTTTTTAATAGACTGGTTTAATTTCGTTTTTAATAAATTTGGTTAGATAACATTTCAATTATATAGAGAGAGAGAGGCTCTCTCTTCCCCCTCCCTCCCCCCAACTTTATTTCCCAATCGTGCTATTGGTTAGTATATATAATCATAAATTGCTGTTAATCTTTTTTAATGTTGTATTTGGAAAATGATGAAGAAGAACCGAGTTAAACACAAGATTCAGTGTATCACGACTAGAGAATCTAGGTCCCTTCAAAACATTTTGCAGACAATACAATTAATCATAAAGCCAGAAAATACAATTTTCTGTCAGATGCTTTTTGAATTCAAACAAGGCACTGCTCCATTTTAAGGTTCAAATGAGCCCAATTCTTGCATATTCAAGGACACTGTGTATTGCTCCTTCTAATCTCTCATTAAAAAATCACACTTGAAACAGAAAGATAAGAAGGTACATGAAA
This sequence comes from Prosopis cineraria, assembly GCF_029017545.1. Lineage (NCBI taxonomy): Eukaryota > Viridiplantae > Streptophyta > Magnoliopsida > Fabales > Fabaceae > Prosopis > Prosopis cineraria. The sequence goes on from NW_026555338.1 coordinate 21,931,160, forward strand.
ATAGCCTAAATTAAGGTCTGAATCAATCTCCATCCTTTAATGATTTTATATAGGCCAGAGTTGCTCTACTGTTCTTGGCTGTGGACGACATATATTGCCATATATGCCATGAAGCTTCTTGAGCAGCCTAAATAACCCTCCGACAAATAAGAGGATATAGAAAATGGACCACCATGGAATCTGTAGAACCAAAGTGTCAAAGTGGCAACAGCAAAGAGCTAAAGGTTGACATGAGCACTTCAAACAGAAAAGCAAAGCAAGGAAACACAGACTTAGCCACAAAACTAAAGTAATACATTATGGAGCATATGACAGCAGCCACGAAAATGACAGGGTAAAGGTGGAAGAGTGAGATATCCGGGGCTGAACTTCGAATTTGAAGGAAGGCGAGTAGAATTGTAATGGTGGGAGCGAAGACGACGTTGGCTTCATGGAAGAAATTGAAGTTGTTGACGTTGAAGAAGACAACACCAGCGATTCGCCTTCTTGAGGAATAGAAGTAGCGGCTATGGCTGTTGCTGTCAGAAGCAATCCTTGTTCGCTTTAAGAAACAGAAGATAAATCATGTGACTTAGGCCCTCAGGATTATTTATTGTGGTCATCACACCTGTGCTCATCACCATAGCCGACACCATGGTCCTTCCCGAGCTAATGAGATCTATAATATTCAGGTCTAAAATATTTATTTTATATTTTTATTATATATTTATTAAAATAAAAATTTTAATAATAAATATTTTCATCACCAATCTCATCTACATTTAATTTGAAGGATTCAATTTAATTTTAAAATTTTTTAAAATTTTTATATATCAACTATCTAGATATATTTTGAGCAGTCTGAATTTAATATTAATTTTTTTATAAATTTTATACCCTGAACAGTATGAATATACCCTGAATTGTTAGGATTTAAAATTTAATAAAGAAGTATTAAATACTATAATAAACCCTTAACTTGCACTTTTAACAAAATATTTTTTCAAAAAAATATAAGTTAAAAAAATTTTAAACCCTAACAATTCTGGGTATATCCACATAGTCAATTTATAAAAATTTTAATATTAAATTTGAGCTCTCTAAATTAAATCTAAAATTAATGAATAGATTTATTAAATTTTTTGTAATTTTTTATAAATTTTATTTTAATAAATATAAAATAAAAATAAATGCTATAAATTTTGGCTATCTAAATCTCATCATCGTGACCAATCGAAGCCAGTTCTGACATCACATTTTTTATCAAAATAGAAATTTATATTAAAAAAATCACAGTCTAAAAGTTCCTAAAAATAAAACCGGAGGGTAATAAAATTCTTTTCACATGTCTCTTTTACTATCGCGTGCCTTTTAAAAAAAAAATCAAAAGAGGGTGAGAGTGGGTGGCAGAGAGTAAGAGGCGATGCAGTGGACTTTTCACGAAGCCTGTAGAGACTATTTTGATCGGACCCAATCTAAAATATGAGAGCAAAGTGTCAAATATGTAAAAGAAGTTAGCAGAGTTTCAAATAAATAAAAAAAGCTTGAGTTTTATGAACAGGAAAAAATACGGCCAAAAGTTAAGCCAAGAAAGGGAATGATGTAATAAATAAAGCAAGCATGAAATATAAAAGGAAAATCACTATGAAGTCCTGTAAAAGCATTTAAAATATCCTAAAGTCTCATTAAATTGCCAAATAGCTGCCAGCTCCCTAAGGACTTAAAGGTAAATAAGTTTAAAGATGCAACTATTAATTTGCCCTCTAGAATTACAAGAAAATTTTTCACGCACACACATCTCAAATAATTTGTAATAAATGATGTTGAAGATTATAGGATACCCATGATTGTTGAATATCCATTATTGTCGATCAAAGTAGGGTAATTTTTACTTCCTCATCTGAGTGACTTGAGTGTCCGCCATCTGCGACTAAAAGACTTCATTAGGGGAAAAAGTACAATGATTGCTGAATGGGCAAATAACCCTTTTATATTAATGAATGACTCTTGTGCATTAATGATTTCATCATTGTTTGAGGTGGAATAATGATTTCATGGGTGTTCATTCATCTAGCAAAAGCTAATAGGTATATGCTTGTGTTGTCATTATGTTATAAGTAATTGTCAATGCTCTGTGTTGCATAACTTAAACTGTAAGATGGTAAGTTCTTCTGAAAAACATACATTATGTTATTTTTTTTATATATGGGGAGACATTTTAAAAATGATGCCCAAGCATTAACTGCAAGATTGATCTGTTAAAAAATCTCTGTTATAAAATAATAGTGCAAGTCGTCAATGATGTATGCTCGTGTTGTCATTATGCAATGTGTAATTGTCAATGCTTTGTGTGTGGTGTGGGTTGACCCATAAGATAGAAAGTTCTTTTGGAAAACATATGTAATGTTTTTTGATATGGGGGGAAATTAATTTTATCAATGATTCCCAAGTATTTGGTGCAAGCTTGATCTGTTGAAAAATCTTTGTTATGTAATAATACTACATCTTGTCAATATTTTACTTATGTGTTGTCATTATGCTATGAGTGATTGTCAATACATTTTGTATGGTGCAGGTTGACCTATAAGATGGAAATTTCTTTTGAAAAACATATATTATGTTTTTTTTTCATAGAATGGGACATTTTCAAAATGATGACTAAGAAAGTATGTAATATGTTGAGGGGAGTGTAAGAACAAAATATACGGATTTAGAAAATTACAAATAAGTAGTTTATATGAAAATTACAAATGACTTTCGATTGGCAGGCAATGAAATCCATCATTGGAATTGTCAACATGCGGGATCCAAAGAAATGATCAGAAATTTAGAATCAAGCCGCAAAAAGTGTTGCCAGGTTTCCTTTTTTCAAGTCGGCCCTTTCTTCCAATCATTTGAAGTTCAATGCCCCCATATGCAATGTCCTCAAACATATTCCACCAACTACTTCTTCACCCTATTTCTAAATTCATCTTATTTGGATAACTTAGTGATAGAATATGGATGTGATTTAATTAGTTTATTAAAGATATTAAGATTACTCATTAGAGATATTTAAATAAGAATATTTATCATTAAAATTAGAATTTATTATCTTATTTTATCATTGTCGTAGATTTATTTATGTTTTACATCGCTTAGTGTATTCAATAATAAGCACTGAAACCGTGACATGTTTATTTATTTTCCTTCTGAGCTTCCCGTATTTGAACGTTTCGTATGGGTTCCACCGAGGCCATCCCATAACATTGCTACTGGAATTACGACCCCTTTCCATTTATTCGCTCATTCACTAAGTGTGTTCTCATCGAATTCCTTCGTCAAATTTCAGATCAAATTTAATATGACGTACAGTTTTGTTCCTGTATAATAAATATAAGCCCCCATTTTACTAAAAATAAAATATAAGCCCCTAGAAACTGCCACGAAAGGGGTTGGTCTCATCAAATTGTTAGCTTCATATACTTAGCATTGTTAGATTCATTGTAATCGTAATGAATTTAATATGGCGTATCATTGTCAGATTCGTGTTTTGTTTTAGCATCACGAATACTTTTATCTCCCTTGTCAAGCTCACCGTAACGCTTAATTATATTAATTTAAGGGGTGGGTCCCCCAGCACACCAAATCTGATAATGATTAAACAGTGTGAAGAGAAAAAGAAGGAATTTAAGGAAAAAGAAAGAGACCCCACGCCAACGTTCAACAACGAGGATGAGGAAGTAAGGGGTTAAGAGGAAAAAGAAAGGAAGCGACTTCACAACTTGTGAATCACAACCCCATGACCCCCCGCCCTCTGACAAATCAAATGAATATCTCATTTTTCTTGAAAAAAACAATTAATAGAAGAAGGAACGTTGAGATTGATTTGGTGTGAACAAACAAAAGCCGAAATAAGCTCATGAATGATAGAGTTAATCAAAGCTAAAATCATGAAATAAAGTCTTGGTCTATGTTGAAGGAAATTTTGAATTTAGACTGCCAATCTAATTTAAACACAAATATTTTTCCTAAATAATAACATAATTCTTTTTTTTCTAGTTTTATTCCTTAGACATTAAAATTAAAGTTCAAAATCACCCTCCCATTGATTAATTGATTAATTTATATTTTTAAAGTTTAAAATCACCACTCATTGATTAATTGCATAGTTTAGATGTTTTAATGGTTAATATGATATTGATTTTTATTGAATCGTTATACTACTTTTTAATCTCATTTGAATTTATATATTCAAAACAACCAATTAATCAAGATTTCTGTAATCCCAATAACAAATGCAAACCAAATTCCTAATTAAAGTCACGTGTATGCTCACTTAATTAGTATTATATATACTTTTTCTGTTCAAAAATTTAAGACATTTTTAACCGAATCTCACCCCCAATAAAGTACTTACCTATTTTTTAACTAACTTTATCTTTTCATATTTATCCCTATTAAACACCTTATAATATAGATAAAGTCATTATCAATAGGGACACTTTTGAAAAAAAGGGTAATGATCACATTTCAAAAGATTAAAAATGCCTTATATTTTTAAACATCCAACTCCTCAAAAAATTTCTTACATTTTTGAACGGAGGGAGTATATATATATATATATTATTTTATTTTATTTTAGTTTTTAAATTGAACCTATCAAGAAATGATCAAAATTTAATTCTCTTATACATATAAAAAATAATAAATCATCCTAAATCCAACTTCAACCTTGAATACTCTATTTTATATACATATAAAAATAATAAATCCTCATCAACCTACTTCTAAACTTGAATTCAAAACACAGAACTGCAAAAAAGGCATCATGAAATATAAAATTATAATAAACCTAAAAATAAACACATGAAATCCATATGTAACATTTTATTGTACTTTTTTATATATAATGATGATAAGTGATAAAAGTATTTTTTTTTTTTAGCTTAACCGTTTAAATTCAACTTCTGGTTTAACCACAATGAGTTAAATTGAACAAATAAATTCTAAAACATAACATATTGTTGTTTAAATTTAAACTTATACAGAAATAAAACAAAAAAAAAATTTGTCTCCTTATTTTAATTTTGAAATACTCAATTTGATTATATTGAAAGAGACACCATTTCATTATGTAATTAGTCATCCTATTTAATTCTAATATGATCATTACGCTTTTATTTTTATGATCATCAATTTTTAAGTTGGTTTGTTTTTGCAAAAATGACGTAAGCTTGCCGTTCAAACAAAAAAGAAATGACGTAAGCTCTCCTTTCTTAGCTTCCATCTCATTCTGTAGACTTTGGTATGAGGCGGCAACAGTCAACATTACTGTCACGTGATTCCACGAACGACAGAACCATTGTCATTTTCTTCCGTACATTCAGCTTCCAATCAATTAATGCTTCTAATAGTGATGTGGCCCCCGCACACAGCATTCTTTTCTTTCTCTTTTCCACCACTCTCCATCTTCAGTATTAATTAATTAATTAATCAACTAGACTGACTGACAAAAGTTGCTCCAACATACAAAGATTTGATATATAATTTATAAAATTATATATTTAAATTTTACTGTCATTTTTCATAATTTTTAAATTTTTTATTTTTTATCAACTAATAATTAAAGTTAATATTTATTAATAATAGGAGTAGCATTACACTATAGTTAAATATTAAATGAGAATATTACCCCTAAAAAAAGTTGTAGTGCCCTAAACCATACTCTTATCAACATATTATATAGTTTAAGAAAAAAACTCTCAAAAACCCTAGCATGGTTTTAGATTAATACACCAAAAACCTTTGCCAAAAATATATAAAGGGAGAGAAAGGTTTTTTAGAACATTGGACATAATGCATTGTTCATATAAATAATCAAATTGACAATTGATTTTTAACCTGAACTACTTCCAAAAAAAAAAAAGAGAGAGAATCTGGTTTAACCGCCAATTACTTTAATCCATTAATCCATTTGATGTACTAAATGTCTTCCATTGTTACACATAGGCGGCGAAAAAATGAATTTGAATCTCCCCAGTGTTCTTATAAATATGTGAAGTTTTATATTTGATATAAACTTGAGAGTCAACATTTCACTATACTTATAAAACCCATATATAGTGATAGAGCTAGGATCCAAAATGAAGGGGTATGAAACAGATATAATAATTTTAAAAAATAATTACATTAGGCAAAAAAATATAATAACATAAATATAATTATGCATATTTTTTTGGGAAAAAAGTATGCTAAGAATTTGTTTGGACAAAAAGGTGTTGAGAATGTTGATATATATCTCAATTTAGGGGAGAAAAAGAGAACTATTATCCAAAAGTATCACTTGAATTTGTTGTGCTTGAATTTTATTATAAAATAAATAACTATCCATTTTTTTAATAATATGTCAAATGATTATAAATTTTTTGGTTTAAATTTATGGAACATGAGTTACAATATCATTCATTAAAATTTTTTTTAAATCCAAATATTTTTATTAAATCTATTGGTTCAAAATTCTAAAATTAGAAGTGCAAGATTGTAGTTATTACATACCATGCATCTATGTAATTTTCTTCATGTGAGAGGGTAAATTCCCCACAAACAAACCACGCACATGTAGCAGCTCTGCCAGTGCCTATATATATATATATATATTATGATTCCTTTCTATGGTTGATAATTAAAGACAACCCATTTTTCCGATATTTCCCATAAAGTAGGGCTCGGAAAATGGGGGTGAAATGGGGGAAAAAAGACTTTTGGGTTTAAAACCCTAGACATAGGTCAGCCTCATCACTCTATTAAACTAGCAGCTTTGATGCATGACTTCAACTGAAAAATTAAATTCGTGTTGAATGATTATGAATCTAAATTATATAAAATGAATTAAGAATTAAATTATCCAAAATTCACTACATAAAGACTGATAGCGAATTATCAAACTCAATTAGATCATTGATTCATTGTTTAGTCCATTAACAACTAAATTACAAAGAAAATGAGGGCAAAGCAAAAGACAAATCCAAGATCCAGAAAATTCTTTAGACCTAAAAATTAGTAATCATCACCCTTTGGGCATACTATCCATGCAGATGTCCACAGCCCAACACATCAAATAAACTATGAAGATGGGTCCTGATACAATTACTTTTATTACAAAAAAATTTACATGAAACTTTTAAATATTAATGAAATATTTTTAAATGCTGATGTATTAAATTTATTTTCTAACAAATAACAATACTGACATTAAAAATAATCATTTGAAAATAAGGAGTTAGGGTTAGAGGATTTAAAAGATATTTTATAAAATTAAATAACTAACTTGATATCTTATATAAAGTTAGAAGATCAAAAATGTACTTTAGCCTTTAAAAATTTACATTTTTTTAAATTAAAATTATAAAGTATTTATAAACTGGAACAATGCACCTATCATCTATTTAAGTATCATCTCTCTGCATCCTTTCCTTCACAACACTTACATGAGAATATCAATACAAAACTATTAAAAGAATTTAATATCTGACAAAGATTTTAACAAGTGAATATTGATACTTAATAAGTGAAGTTTAAATTTTAACAAGTATCCAATGTGTCTATATCTTTGTTAAATGTTAAAAATTTTCAGAGATCCTTTGCTATATTCTCCCTGTATATAGTAACGTCTTCATAAGTCATAACTTATAATATCATGTTCAATGGAACTTGCTGCATTCAGCGACCTAGCGTCGAAGGAAACTTCCCAGAAATCTCATGGAATGTTTCGGATTTGATTTCGGAGAACCTGAATATCTACATCCATTAATGGCGCTTCTCCCTTTTACATTTGACAAATCTAGGCTATTGATTTTGGATAAATGATTTTGAAAAGAATTTCACATATTAATATTATCAAGCGTTATTTGATATTTATGAAAATCTCTATATTATCCATGCCCATAAAAATGGATTATGAAGGAATTTATTTTATAATTATATAGTATTAAAAAATATTAAATTAGTTATAACTACTGGTCTAATTCAATTACAATCTAATTATTGACCCTTAAATAATTGGATGTAGAGGGGAAGCACCATTAGTAGATATATGTAGATATTCATGTTCCGATTTCGGGTGCGGCATGTCATGAAATCTAGATCATTTAAAATTGATTCTAACAATTAAGATTTAAAATTTTTAACATGTAATTTTTTATATAAAAATTATTTTTTACTAAAATAATAATTTATTAAAAAATATAAAAACAAAATTTTATCAAATATATATTGTCCAGATCTAATCTCCTAATTCTACGAAGAATGCATCCATAGTTTAAATAGAGGATAGATGAATTACAATGTGCAAAGAGCTAACTAAATAAAACAGTGGCTTGCTTGCATTAATATGGAATATCAAAACAAGAAAAAGACTAGGAGGATATTATGATCCTGAATTCTAGAGGTCAAGCTTTTTATTTTTTTGGCCTATCATATCTATTTTAAATCCCAACATATATTTAAAAAAAAATCCAAAATCTTTATATGCGAAAGCGCCTGCAGGCAGAATGTTTCTAAAGAATGTAGCATAGTTCATTGACGGTGGTGGTTTTATCGAAGGGGCCAGAGCTACGACGTCCCACACAGACACGCGTGAGAAAGACAGAAAAACAAACAGGGGGGGAAAAAAGAAAAGGGAAGAAGAGGAAGAAGAAGGAAACGACCGAAAAATAATAATAACAATAATAAAGATTGTCTTGCATTGTATCGCTGTTGTGTCCTTCTCTTCTTTCATCAGAGTCAGATTATGTTCACACGCACACGAAGACATACTAGTCTAAAGTCACCAAAATGAAACCCTAGTTTCCTCCCCTCCTTTATTCTTTATTCTATTCTCTCTACTTTAATTTCTCCTCCTTTTCCTTCCTTCCTCTCTCTGCTTTTAGCTTTTTTGATCGATCAACAGAATCGAATCGGATTACAACCTTCCTCATTACTTTTACCTTTAAAATTGCGTACATCCAACAAAAATACAAAGCAATTCGCTACACTATTCTCGATAAATATTCTAGTTCACTCAAAGCTAAGGAGTTATATGAAAAAGTAATGAAAAACTTCAAACAGCAATGTGTACCTAGTCGTCATAATTGCATGATTAATCACGATTATCATTTTTGTTCCCTACATCTTATCAATTTGGTATTAGCGTGGAAGAAGAAAGTGCCCAGAAAATTACCGCCGTTCAAGAAGCAGCTGACATGATTGAAAATCTAATTGTCATAGAGAGGATTCAAACGTCACTGGTTTTATATTATTTCAGCATGATCAGTCTCTCCCGTGACTATTCAATATGCAATTTGTAGAACTTGAATGACTAATTTTTGCACTTGTGGATATCAAATGATAACAACATCTATATATTCTGCTAAAATTTAGGAATAACTGTAACATTACATTACTGGAGTCACAAAATATAAAAGCCAAAATGTACAAACAAAATGGAATAATTAATTAGAAAGACCTCATAATCAATGGCCATTTTCTAATGCAATTTGCTGTTCTTTCCACAATGAAAAGAACCTCCGTATGCCTACTGAGTTTAATTACCTACACGTACACCACGCATGGCCCCGCAGTTACTCTTTCAGCTATTAATGGTTCTGTAACGATCATCAAATCTGATGACAATTTAAGAACACAGAATATATTGGATAAAGGAATTATTGCCTCAATATCGGGTTCATATAACAACAAAATAGTCACTCAAATAAGAGTACCATTACAACTGAGAAATTAGCAACAAGCGAAAGTGACATCACAGTGCAGAAAAGGAAATTGCTTTGGGAGGATGAAGAAGGGCAGACAGAAGAAAGGGGACCACAAAATTCTTCTTTACCTCCCACCAATGCTTTAGCCCTACATATACCCAATTCCTTTCCATAAAACCCATTCCTTTTGAGCCCAAATGAGCCATTGACCCATCAATTGACAACTCATAACCTAGTCCATGAACTTCTTAAGCCCGTTCGTTCCAGGTTCACTCGAAGCCATGGCCATTCATATGGTATAATGCTAAAACACATGGGTATAGAGAGTTAATTATTGAGTAGAATATTTGGCAATACCACTTTTCCTAGTTGACTATTTAATAATTCTTGCTTTAACAACAAATGCAAGGTCCATTAACAGAGGCAGAGAGTGACCCTTTTGACGAAGTCTATAGATACCATACTGGACGATAGTCATGTATTGGATATCCAAAACATTTGAATTTCTTTGACTGATACGCTGCAAGTGTTTCGGGTAGACAATCAAGGTGGGTCCGAACAATCAAGGTGCAATGCTGCTATTTTCATTTTTCTTCTATATCATACTGTGATAATTTCTGTGAATTCCAAAATATATGATAGATCTTCACAATTACAACCGGTGTATACTGTTAATTTTGTTTTTTCCTCCAGACACAAAGGCTATATATGACTAAGTCAGCTTAATCACAAGCCTCCCAATAACTCCGTCCAACTTGTTCATAATGATCCCTCTGATTATTAGTTTTTATACAAAACAATCGATCACGAGTAAGGTAAGAATTAAGATAACTATTGTTCCATCATGCACGTGAGAGGAACGAGAGCACATTCCTGCTCTTTATTGAGTGATGAGTGAATATATTAAATTTTTTATTTTTGGCATCAATGATGCCTGACGATATTTGCATTATTTCCGACAACATTCGTGCACTACCATAGCTTATATTGCTACTTGCTGGCATTTAAAGATCAATCACATGATGTGAGGATTGGGACTTCGTGGGACCCTGCATGACTGGTCTTTTTTTTTTTGTCTCAACATGACTACGCCTCATTCTTTCATCTTTCGATTTCTGGGAAGGAAAGATATTGTTGTAAAATTCTTAAATTGACACTTTACGTTTATCATTTTTATATTTTTAATGCATAAAATTATATTAACTCGTTTATAAATTATGACTAAAAGTAAACGCGGTTAAACTAGTAAGTTGAGCTTTTACATTTACAATTTATAAAATTACATCAAATCGCTCATATATATGGGTTAAATACAAATTCGATTAAACTTATGTGTGACTTAGTTAAACTTGATAGACTTATTAATTTTTTATCAATTTTAGTGGGTTGAATAAATATCCTGTATAGAATTCAGTTCATAGAAATAGTAAGACCTATTTAAAGGAAAATAAAACTCAAAATAATAAAACTAATATTAACAAAAAAAGAAATACCAAAAATTAGTTATCCTATTTTAAAATTTTGATATTGAGTGTGATAATTTTTCAATGTAGATAAATTTAATTTTAATAATTTAGATTTTAAATTTATTTAAATCAAATTATAATTATATTTTATATTTTAATTAGTTAATTATATACTTTTAATAGTTATTTATTAATAGAAATATACTTTTATGAGTTTATGATCTGAATTTATAATTCGAGTTTACACCCCTACTATTCTTTTATTCAAACTTGTGAGTTTGACAACTTTGATCAATGACATTATTGTTAAATTATATAATATTAATAAGAAGTAAAATTATTTTTTTTAAGCTTAACCATTAGAATTCAATTTTTGGTTTAATGACAATGAGTTAAATTGAACAAATGAATTCTAAAATATAATATTTTTATGTTCACTCAAAAAAAATAAATTATTTGGCTGCTGTAGTTTTTGTTTAGTTATAATACACTTTTCAAACTTTGATTTATTATAATTTAATCATTAAAATTTTGATTCAGTTATAAGTCAATATTTAAACTTTGACTCGGTGCAACTCACTTCTATAATTTTAACCATTTGAAATCTTAGTCCTTATATTTTAAAAGATAAAATTATAATGATTAAAATTTTATTTATAATTTTTATAAAAATTAAAATTTTTAGTAATTTAAAATATTAGTCCCCAAATGTCAACATAATTTAAATTTTTATAATTCTATTGTCAAAATTTAAGGACTAATATTTTAAATAGTTAAAACTATAACGACTAAATTGCAATGAATCAAAGTTCAAGAATTGAGTTATAGTAAGTCAAAGTTGAGGAAGCGAATTATAACTGAGTCTAAACTATAAGGATCAAATAAGAGTACCATGATATTTATCTTCTACTAAGCATAAAAAAACCATCCATATTTAATGTTAGAATTGTTTTACAATTTTTATATATTTATATTTTGATAAATATAATATAAAAATACTTTTAAAAATTTTAAGTCAACGGTAGAGATTATTTAAAAAAAAATAAAAAGCCTAGATCATCTTTATAGAGTGACAAGCACGCGGTGATAAGCACCGAATACCTTCCGCTTACTATCGTTGTTTTTGTTTGTTAAGTTTCCCTTATCCTTAATAAAGTATATTAATTTAATAGCAAATTCTTGAAAATTCAAAATTGTCCCTCTCCTCACGTCTGCTTTTCTTTCATTCTCTCGCACCGTGTTCTCAACTCCTCGCCCTAATACTTTCGATGGATATTTTTTTTTTCTTTTTTTTTAATTTTTAGTAACGATGGATATTATTATTTCAAGGGATATTATTATTATTCTGGCCAGGCAAGTTGGGGTGCTTCCCTCTATGTCACAATTTATTTTAAAAAAAATTACTTAATTTTTACTTGTGAAGAATGCTTAAATTAAGTATGGCCCCCCACTATTATGTAATTTTATATAAAATAATACCTTTTTTAATTAATCAATGATATCCTTTTATTAGAAGCAATCATATTATAAAATATGAAAAAAATTACTGTCAAAAAAAGTAGAATTAACAATAATTGTAGGAGCTACCCACACTTTTTCCAATAAAAATTTAATTTTTCAAACTTTTTGTTACAATATATTTTTGTTATACTTATTTTTTTATTTTGTTAAAAAAATTAAAGTGTGTTTCACCGAGACCACTAACACTTGAAAGTTATTTTTATATTGTATTTTATGGATATTATATTAACATATTTTATATTTATATAGTTTTCAAATTATCTTTTAATTTTTCATTGGCAATAAGTTCAAAAATAAATAATTTATTTATATTTTTAATATGTACAAAAGTAAAAAAATAATAATTTTTTTAATCAATGGTATCCTCTTATTGGAAGCAATTATATTCATGGCACAATTGGATACTAAATATTAGTATCTCTCCTAATAAAAATTTTAATTTTAATTCATTACATTGTGGGGGAGTAACCCTTTCCACAAAACCCAACTCCCATTGGTAAAAAGATAACAAGTTATTATTAAAATAACTTATCATATGCTTGTCATTTGGATAATAAATCTTACCAATGGCTTTTTTTTTTTCAAAAAACAATTTTTTACATTTTTTATGTTCATAATTTTTTCCCAATTTGCTTAAAAAATTAGAGCATAATGACTAGTAACACTTAACAAATGTTTTGTTACATTTTTATATTATCATGTGACAAAAGAGGAGAAAATAAGTGAATTTCTCTCTTATCCGGTGAATCGCACTGGACATTTTTAAGCTTTTATTTAATTTTAAATTTAATTTGATATTTTGTATCTTAACTTGCCTATTTTTATATTATTTTACCAGCAGTATTTTTTTAGAAAATTGTGCTGATTTACTTCTCATGTTTTTTCCATGAACCCGTCTGAAAGTCTCTCTCCTTTTTTGTGATCAATTGATCATAACGTCTGTCTCTGCGCACATCTGCTTGTTTTTCTTCCTTTAAAGAAAAATAATAGCCAATATTACCAAGAAAAAGGAAAAACAAAGCATTAAATTTCAAACTAAATTATAGTAAATAAAAACATAAAATTATATGAATAAAAAAGAAACTTCAAATTTCAATGAGCATCAAAACTAAAGGATGAAAATTGAAAACTTCAATCAAAAGTAAAGAACACATTGATGAGAAAGAAAGAGAGAAGGAGGGAGGAGGGAGGAGGGATGTGATCACAGAGTAGGGAGACAATTGGTAAGGATGACAGTTAGACCTGGATGTTGAAGTAATGACTTTTAGGTCTCTCACAAATTTTTTTAATCAATAAATTATAAATATAGATTTAAATAAGTGTAAGTTTAAAAGTTTCAATTGCATATATTTATTTATATTTTAAATGTAACTATCAAATTATATATGAAATTTTGTTTAGAACTGTCTGAATTAATAATTATAACTCATTTTTTAAATTTTTTTATTAAGAACCTAATTATTATTAATCTAATATTTTAATAATTAACTATCATTCTTTAGGAGAGAGTCTAACTAGAGGTGAGAATAGGTCAGGGATATATATCTTAGTCTACTTCAAGCTTAACCTAACATATTTATTAAATAGGCTTAGAATAAATTCAAACTTTTAATTAAACATATTTAGTTAAATAGGCTAAGCCTATTGTTTCAAAACCTAACCTACAAACCCAACAAGCTAGTATATTTACATACATATATGTAATATAATATATCACAAACATATTAGTTCTATCATTTAATTTTTAATCAATTTATTCCCTTTTATTTCTAGTTATATTTTCAATCATATTGGATTTATATATTAATTTTAATGTTGTTACTTTATTATCATATTGTATTATAATTGGTAAGTCATTTCAATTATTATATATTGTAATTGATAAAACAGATTACATATTATATACTATAATAGTCTTAAAGTATATTTGAGACATTTAAAACTAAAATGCGAGTCCATTTAAAAAGCTTACTTCTAAGCAGATTTTTAAATATATTTTTAAGCTAAGCCAGGCTTTAGGTAGGCTCAATCCTGAGCTATGAAAAAAGCCGTATACAAACTTTAGGCCAGGCTTATATCTTTAATTTATCACACAAACTCAAGCTTATTTGATCAAAGTTTAGCTTGACCTAACTTATTTTCACTTTCATGCATTACATCATTGAGGTTTGTAAAACAAGAAAGAGATGAGAATCATGAAGGCGCAATATGTTCTAGAAGAAAGAAACTATTAAAATCTGAAAAATCACTCATGTTCTTCACAAAGAATTTAAATATAGAAATGTCCCATAAAATTATTTTGAAGTCATATATTTTTTATTCAAATTATCAATTACTGCTTAATAATTATTAATTGTTCTTACTTGGCTGTCAACTGAATAATTTCACTAACAACTATCAAGCAGTAAAATGTTAAAAATTAACAACTTAAATATATTTGGAGCCGAAAATACCATATAGGGTTTTCAAAATACACCCAAAGAAGCAATTCTAATTTGATTGAAGAGTAACAAATTAAATACCCCCTTTATATATAAAAGAATAAATTAACTTCTAAATTATAAATCTAGAAGTATTTAAGATTCTAAATTTATTATTGATATAATATTCCCTTTTAACTTTTAAAAACGGTGCAATTTGATCCTATCATTAACAAAAGTTAATTTTTATCATTAATTAATCATAAAATAACAGAAAAATCTGAAAAATTATAAAAAAGGACAAAAATTATAATAAAAAATTTGAAAACTACATAAAAATTCAAAAATTATAAAAAATAACTGAGGTAACTTGCATTTCTTGAGGTGTTGGATATATGCTCCTTCCATTCAAAAATATAAAATATTTTAAAGTATTGAATGTTTAAAAATATGAGGTACTTTTAATCTTTTGAGGTGTAATCATTACCTTTTTTTTAAAAGTACTCCTATTAATAAATGATTTATTGTAGGGTATTTAATAAAAATAAATATGAAAAGATATGTTTAGTTTGAAAGTAGGTAACTATTTTATTTAGAATAAAATTTAATTAAAAATATTTTATATTTTTAAATAAAGAGAGTATATATATGGCGCAAATTCTCTCAAAGTCGGTGAGTCCCATCATATTAACTTTTTTTAAGAAATAGTCAAATATTATCAACACTAAAACGAGTATAACTTCGTCCTCACTTGCGTGTGCTAAGTAATCTGACTCCACTTGTTAAATTTTTTTCATAACCATTCCAATCAATATCATCAATATTAATATAAAAAAAGTTAAAAAAATAAAATTTTAAAATTTTAAATATATTTTTGTATAATAAATTTAAAAAATAATATCATATTACTTTTTTATCTCATAACAGTTAATTTAAAAAATATTTTTTAAATATTACTTAAAAAATAAATCCATAACTAATAAATGACATCTAACAAACCTTTTTAAATAAGCATAGGGGAGTAAAATTTCTTCCACGAAGCTTATCTTCGTGTGATGCTTGTAGTGGGCCACACGAATTACAATTTCATGCGTGTTTATGACTTCGACAATGACAATGACCATGACGGACAATGACAAATTGTACTGTCCTAGTCGTACGATCAACGAGCTTGAAATTCATGGTTTTTTTTTTTTTTTTGGGCCTAATGAAATTCAGGGTTCGTACTCTGATTTAACATGGAGGCGTATGAGTGTATTTAATTAATTATTTAAAATATATATAAAATAGTAATTTCGTTACATTATTGTAATTTCTTTAAATGACGTTTTAATTTTTTTTTATCTTTCTTCATTTTGAATTTAATTTTTTAATTAATATTTTGATGTTATTTTTTATATTTATTATATTATATTTTTTAAAATCATTATTATTCTTTTTATATCAAAATGTTGGTAAAATTTAAAAAAAAAATATTAATTTAATTATAAAAGGTTCAACCATGATTTAACCTTGGTTTGGCCAGCAATTCTTGAATCAATATATTAATCGATTTAATGATCAGCTTAGTTTTTAACACCTTAATTTTATTAATGTTAGTTAATTTGATTTCTTATGGGTTATTATATTTTATTTTAAGAAAATTACCTATTTGATTTTTAAATAGAAATGTATTTTGCCAAATTGTATGATTTTAAAATATTTAGATGGTCTTTTTCTCCTTTGATTTATTTTAATTAAGATAATGACCTAACACATAATATATTTTAGTATAATGGTATTATTGTCATCATGTCACTTACCTATTTCCTTTTCTCCATGTTTCTTTTTTTTTGGGTTCATCCAAATAAAAGGGATGACAACAGTCTCTCTCCAATTTTTTTTCTCTCAACTTTTCTTCATATCTAAAAGGAGTATTAAGGAACACACTTCTACTATTTTTCATATATTCCTTAAATGTAGGAGTTAGATAATTCATTAAGAA
The DNA here is from genome assembly GCF_029017545.1 of Prosopis cineraria. NCBI lineage: Eukaryota > Viridiplantae > Streptophyta > Magnoliopsida > Fabales > Fabaceae > Prosopis > Prosopis cineraria. The sequence continues at coordinate 21,948,261 of NW_026555338.1, forward strand.
AATTAATTAAATTAGTTATTTATAAAAAATATGCGTTGATTTTTGTAAAGTATTTCTTCTTTTATATCATTTATATTGAAAAGTGAATACTCAAGAGGGATAATTTTGACAAAAAATGATAAATGTGGGAGATGAAAGATTAGCCCTTACATTTTTAATTAAAGCAAACTTCTTAACTATCTCCTACATTTAAGATTAAAGGTAATATATTGCATACTATATGCAGTCTCATATCTAAGTCATTTTTAATCGCTTCATCGATATCAAGAAAATGTAGTTAAATCATTGATATTATTTAACAACAAAGAAATTTCTTAATTTATCCTTATTATATGCATCATCTTTGAAAACATTTTCTCTATTATATACAACCTCTTATTATTTAAATAGTTAAAACTATATGAGCTAAGTTGCAAGAGTTAAAATTTAAGGACTGAATTATATTTGAGTTAAAATTATAAGAATCGACTTACAATGAGTCAAAATTTAAATATTAAGTTATAATTGAATCAAAATTTAAGAGATCAAATGACTAAATTTTTCAAAAATAAAAAGATAAACCAAAACATTCCAAAAATTTATTATAATTATTAATTGCAAAAAATGTTAAAATTGAAAGCTTACATATTTTTCCCATAACTTTAATAATATAACTATTTTTTTTAATAAACACAAAATTTGTTAAATTTGTCTTATATATATAATTAAGGACTGGAGGAATACTACTTTCTTTATGTGAATAAGTTTTATGAACTGAAATTGACTAGAGACCATCCTGCTCTGCCTGAAGGCCACAATGGAATTGGTTAATTGTTGTTGCCTTGCATTTACAGAAATATTTAGGTAAATGAAGTGCGCCACATTATTTATAATCTGTCCAATTAAAATACTCTAAATAATCTAAATAAAATCTTATGTGATATTTTTTTAATTGATTTAATTCTTATAATAGAATTCACATTTGATTTCTTGCTTTTTATCTCTATACTATTAGGGCTACATAAAAGACTAGACGTCATTGGACTCTAGCCTAACTCAAAGTTTGATCTCTTTCATGAAAAGGACTAAGTTAGGCAACCCATAGTCCAGTCTTATTCAATGATAACCTAAAAATTAACAGGACTAGATTTGTTCTATAGAGTTAGGAGATTGGTTCTATTAGTCCATACTCACTTAGCTATTTTTTTTTTCTTTTTCTTCTATGAGAGACAATAATCTATTTTGACCTAATAAACTTAATTAAGATAATAAAAAGACTTATAGTCAGAATAAATCCATAATAATTTTCAACAATAAGAAAAAATATTTCAGTTACAGTTCAAATGATTTTAATTTATAATTTCAACAAAAACAAAACTCAACTAACTTCAACAATACTACATTACAACTATAATTTAGAAACAAACTCAATAAATTTTCATACAATCATCTCCTTAGCATCAATTACACTTGAAACATTTATCAAAAATAAATTAATTATAATTATATTAAATAAATTAATAGGATTAGACTGGACCAAGTGGTCCAAATGCCCAATCTTCTGTTCAATCCAATCCAAAGAAATAGTTTGGTTTTTTCAATTCACTGGGTCCTAAAGGACTAGCCTTTATATAGACTGGACCGGACCGGACAGGACCAATCTTGGATCAAACTGGGTTGGACTAGACCGGAGAACTTTTGCACAGCTCTATCTACTATTATTAATATCATAATCAATTTATAGTTAATGACATATAAATATTATATTTTTATTAAATAGATTATAAGTGACATGACACACTCAATTTACCTAAGAATTTTTCTTTATGCCATAAGTTCTGTATGTCTTTTTGCTTTTGACTTATGACTTGTGTTTTCGGTTGAACTTTCAGTTTGTTTTATTGTAATGAAACTTCCCAAACCGTATGAATCCTCCCAAATTTATTTATTTATTTCGAAAACCCAGGATCACAAAGAGAAAAAATGATGATGGATATAATATGAATATGAACCAATAAAATTTAAGAAAAAATTATATATTTAATCTTACATATTTAATATAATTATTTTTAATCAAATCAATATATATATATATGTGTGTGTGTGTGAATTTTTATAGATTATTTATTCTGTGATAAATTTTTGTTATTAATTTTATTAATATGTTAAGATTTACTTATCAAATTTAATTATACATAAAAGTATATGAGATTAAATATATAATCCATCCGTTCAAAAATATAAGGTATTTTTTGAAGAGTTGAATGTTTAAAAATATTAGACATTTTTAATCATGTTTTTTTAAAGTGCCCCTGTTGATAATGACTTTTATATATTATAAGGTGTTTAATAAGGGTAAAGATGAAAAAATAAAGTTAGTTTGAAAGTAAACAACTATTTTATTGAAGGATAAAATTTAATTAAAAATATCTTATATTTTTTATGATGGAGTGAATTTTATCTAAAATTTTAACAGAACAATCTTCAGGAGACGAACGTCTTGTATTTTTCTTTTTGTTTTTTTTGGCCGGCAAATATATTCATTCATCAATCATGAAACGAAGCAAACGCGCAGTGATAATCCACAGGGGCATCCGTAAAGAGTAGGCTGCTGCCCGCTGAGCCAATGCTATTAATAAATGCTGGCCAAAAGAAGGAATATTCCACTGGGTTCCAGATGAATATTCCAACCTCCTTGAAGCTAGCTAGACAATCAGCGGCCAGATTCCCACCACGTCGAGTGTCATAGAAAGTAACGGTGCTGAACCTCTTGCATTTGTTTACTCGATATGTGTTTCTTTATTTTTTTTTTCCCTTCTAATAAATAAATGGTGTCCTTCATTTGCAGGTGTTAGGGCTGTGTGCAGAATATTGGAGATCTACAGTATAATTATTACAAAGACTTAGTGTATCATAATTTATGAATTATATAATTTTTATTAAGATTAGGTTTTACTTTCCCATAAATGAGTGATAAGATTTTACTAATAGAAAAACATGTAATATTATGACATGTATTTCTAATATATCATACTAATTACAAAAAAAGGTGTCCTCAGGTGCTTATGGTGTTCCTTTATTTTTTTCCTCCCTTCTATTGTCGTTGTTAAAAAATACTCCTCATTTAATTAGGAAAATTAAAAAAAAATTATCTAAGGAGTGAAATTATGAGGGGAAATTTTTAACATGAATTTAATTAGTGAACATTTTTCAATTCATTTTATTTTTATGAATTTAAGTCTTTTGTGTATCTTTTAAAATATATGAAGTTTCATATTTGACGTGAACCTTACAAATCAAATATATACTATATATTAATAATTGAAAATTTTTAAAATAAAATAATTCATCATCACTAATAAAAGCTAGTCCAGTTGATAATGATTTAGCTCATAACTCAAAAAAGTCATGAGATTAAATTCCACTATTGATATGAAGACTTTGTTGATAAGCGATATGTAAATATCTCTCCTTGCTCTAGTGAGTCTCTTGGACTCAACTCACTGAACTGTTTTCATAAAAAAATATTATTTATCATCCTATTCATTAATTAATATAGTAAGATCAAAGAAGAGCTTGAGTCTCAGATTTTCAGTTTATCTAATTTGTTAGAAGTACCATGTAATTTATTTGTAATTAAAAATCAAACAATTAGCGAAATAATCAATGAAATGTGACTCATGAATTTAAGTAAAGTTAGTTGTGAATTTAAGCAATGTTACTTATGAATTGTGAATCAATAGAGAGTCAAGTGTGATTGGATAGATAGCTTTTAATTTATATATCGTCACTTATAAATCAAAGATAGTCACTTCTGAATATTAGTCAGATCAATTGTTGGATTTATGAAAATTTTGGTATAATAAATAGATAGTCTCATGAATTTATACATAACTTATAATTGAAGGACAATGAGTTGTAAATTTAAGAAATGCTACTTGTGAATATATAGAACATCAATTGTGAATGAATATAAAAAATCTTAATTATAAATCAATAATTTAGGGACCATAGGCCTTTCTATTGATTACTTCAATAATTAAAAATATTTTAATTAAAAAAAAAGACTATTGTCCTTTTCTAGAATTTTAATATTTCAAGGCCTTTAATTGCCGTTAATTTCTTTACAACGTACCTAATTACTTGGATTTAATACTATCTTTTGTTTGCTTTTGCGTATGTGTGGGTGTATATTGATTTTTAAAAGAGTGCTCATTGACTTGTATAGTATCCCATATTAAATTTCTTTTTCCCCAAGCATTAATGTGCGATTCCCATTATGAAGACTGCATATCTTGACAATTAATTTTCGTCCGTGCATGAAATGGGACGGAGGGGGTGCCCTCGCATACATGTTGAGGGTAGGCTACTAGGCTTCTTTTTATTTTAATTATTTTTAAAAATAACAGCCACTGGAAGAGAATCTATATGTATAATCCATCTATAATCTATATCTATAATATACTACCTCAGTTTTTTAAATGGAGAAGAAACTGTCATGGGTTGGTTTTTTTTTTTTATATAAGCAAAAAATATTTTCATAGGCATTTATCACAAATTTTTCAATTTACCCCCTCGTAAACTCATAATTTACTGGCACAAGAAACATTTATTGCAACATTTATGGAGTAAAATATACTGGCATCTCTTTTGGTTTTGTTAGAATTATAAAGACTTCTTCTTTATTTTTTTAAACTTACATTTTAATCTTACTTTTAGTATAGTTAGAAAATATTATGTTAAATATTTTAAAATATTTAATTTATTATTTGTATTTATGTTGAAAAAAATTAAATTAGTAATTTACCCCTATAATCTATTGGTGACAATTTTTATCCAAAAACTATTAACAATTAGTATGACAATATTTGAAAATAGTTTATCAAAATTTTAAAAATTTAAATAAACATAAATACTAATTATATTGACCAATGTATCACTTATTTCATTAATTTTTGTTTGCACATACATATTTGAAATATTATCTTAATAAACTTACTCCCTTTGTTAAAAAAGAATTAAGGAGTTATTTCTTAGGTTAGTTGTTAAAAAATATAAGACATTTTTAGTGTTTGAAGGTATAATTATTGCCTTTTTTTCTAAATGTTCTTAATGAATAATCATTTTTCATTTATTTAGAGTGAAACACTCAATTAGATAGTAAATATAAAAATTTGATATTAATTGAAAATAAGTAACTGCTTTATTAGGGGTGAGATTTGGTTAAAATTTTTTACTTTTTTTTAAAGTTAGAGTATGTATTTAATTTTTAAAAAATTACTAAATAAATCAGTTTTTATGAATACTGAATTTAAAATATCAAAAAATTTAAAAGAATATATCAAGAATGATATTTAATCCAACACATGTGACATAATTTTTATTTAATGATTAGATGAATAAAATGAAAACTTAAAATTAGAAACCATATTATATTTTGTAAATCTTAACTATTAGTTAAGAGGAATTCATATATATTTAAAAATAAAAAATCTTTGCAATTAAGAAAAATAAAGACAAAGCAATACATTTTACTTTAATGATATTAAAATAATTTTTTACTATTTATATTTATTTTTATTCTTAAAAACTAAGACATTCCCGTGCTTTTAAAGCTTGATCTTTACACAAAGAATTTAGAATTAGGCTATTAGCCTGTTTATTACTTATTAGTTTTTTAAATTTCACAATCCAAATTTCCATTTATAAAAAATACAAATGATAATGTTTAAACATAAAAATAAATAATAGAATATTAATTTTAAAATGTAAACATATATTTTTAAAATTAAATTTTAAAAATATTTTATTTTTAAGGATAAAACAAAACTCGTTTTGCAGGTTCTATCACTGTTGGTTTCAAAATCAACTTTATTAAAAAAAATCAGTTTTTTAAACTCAAATTCTTTACAAAACGTCCGTCAAGTTCACCTCTTACTCTCAAGAGAGCTGGAGACTAACACGAGCACTTCAAACTCAAAGCGAGGCCAGGAAACTTGAACTTAACTGTTACAGTGAAGTGATATGCTATAGAGTACGTCGGAAGCCGTTAAGATTACAGGATGAATTTTGGTACTTTGACTGATCAAATTGCAGATGTGGTGACTGAGTAAATCTGTGTAAATGCACGTGCTATAAGTATAAAGCCAAGCCAGGCTCTTCACTGTACGTTGGCCATTATACAAGTAGTTTTTTTTAGGATTTCACATGTGGTTCTTGTATCATATTCATCACATTATAAATAATAAAATAATTTTAAACAAAATTACATATATCTATAAAATTTACTAAATATATTTTATAACTTTAATTTTTAAGAAAAGAATATAAGCTTTTTAAAAATGTTCTCATTTAATATTCAATTTGTAAAAAACATTAAAAGAGAAAACTATATAAAAAAATAATATTAAAAAAAATGTAATTAATGACTGTATTTTTATCAAAGTATTTTATATTTTGAGATATGGAAGTTCGTCCAAAAATATTTTTAAATTTAGAACATGGGTATACTATCAAAGTGAAATGGTCCCAGCGGTGATGAAGTGCTGACAAATTGTCTGTAGATAATCGGTTTCTATATATATATATATATATATATAACCTATCAATGACAAAGTAAGACCTTGGCACAAAAGTCCCTGTCTGCCACTTCTTGCTAATAATAAAATTACATCTCAAATGCTTCCATCTTACTATAGTCGTTTGTATCTTAATAAAAAAAATTAAATTAATATATTTAATTAATATTTTAATTTAATTGTTACTTCTAGAAAATTGTCCCTCTCTTCGTATCTGCTTTTCTTTCATTTTCCTTCATGGTGTCATCAACTCCTTGTCCTGGCACTTTCGATAAATATTATTTTTTATTATCCCGGCGGAATGAAATTCCAAGTTTTTTCATTTCTATCATATTTTTTATCTAATCTTATCTAATCTCATTTTATATTAAAAAATTCATTGTCCAAGAAACAATGCAATTAACAGTAAATATGGGACCTATCAACACTTTTTTTTAAATAAAAATTTAATTGTCTTTGTCACAATATATCTTTGCGGTACTTTGTTACAATATAATTTTGTTATATTTATTTTTTTTAAAAAAATTAAAGCATGTTTCGCCGAGACTCTAATACTTAAAAATTATTTTTTATTATATTTTAAAGCTGTTATATTAACATATCTTATATTTATATGGTTTTCAAATCATTTTTTTAATTTTTTCACTGGTAATAAGTTTAGAAATAAAATAAGGTATTTATATTTCTAGTACTCACAAAAGTAACAAATTTATGAAAGATAACAAGTTTTTTGATTGATCTATGGTATATTCTTTTATTGAAAGTAATTATATTCTTAGCATGATAGCGAACTAAATGCAAGTACTTAATTCAATAAAGATTCAAACTTTAATTTGTGACATTAAGAGTGAGCAATGCTTGTAAATCTTGTTTCAAATAGGGACATGATGAGTTGAACACATTCTCTCCATTTTAAGTATTGTCAGTCGATTCTACAAATGTTAACATAAAAGCAAGTTGGATTGCTTGCTTGCTTCTTACAGTTTGTCCCTTGCCACCGTTGTGCTCATATTAAATCCAAAAATGCTATCCCCGGCTTCACCAAATTTCAGTTCAAATGACCAAAGACTGCAAATTTCGTCTTTTATATCCGACTCGCCGAATAATTTCAACGTGAGACTCGGTGAGCTATGTGTAATATATTTAATTGAAGATAAAATTGTCTAATTACTTAAAAATATTATTGACACTGCTTATTGACAAATTTCAACTGTCACGTTTGAATTTTTTTTTTCAAGGCATTGTCGACAAATTTTATAATAATAAGGGTTATAATTGTCAATTACACTTCCCTTTGTCCTTCATTTTAATTTTAATTTTTATGATCATTTCTAATTAATTTTAGAAATTGTAGATCCGTCTCCCTAATTTTCTCAAGTATTGATTTATGATTTCCACAAATATGTTGGATGGTTTTAAATCTCAACTTCAATTAAAGTAAAAGAAAGGAAAAGCAACAAAGCGAGTATTTTTAAACCATAAAATTATTTTTTATAGTAAGAATAACAGTTATGTCCTATAACATTGAATTAATAATAGTGAAGTCCATGGCAATTTTTTTTAAAAGTCAAACATATTTATCCAAGTAATTAACTACAAGTCTAGGAATTTTAACTGTAAATAAATATTTAATTATTAGATATAACTCTTAAATTATAACAAAAATTTTTATCCGTAACTGTTTGAATTGATACTTATAATTTAGTTTTTAAAAATTTTTTGTCAGAAATCTAAATGTTATCAATTTAATTGATTGGGAATTAACTGTTATTCTTCTTATTCTTGTTTTTTTTTTATATTTCATTTTCTCAATAAGCAAAACACATAAGCAAACATATCAGTTGTCAGTATGAAGGAGGAATTTTTTTTAATTCAAAAGCTGGAATTCATTCAAAACAAGAAAAAGGAACAGTATAATACCACATAATACAAATCTAGTGAAAACAAACTCAATCATCATCATTCACCTCCTAATGTAAAACCAGATGGTACATGATTAAATATTCAAAAAGAGCTATCAAAAGAATGAAGTCTTCTAATAAGAGAATGAGCATGATTAATAACATTTTTAAAATAAAATTAATAAAAATAGTCCAATCTTTATAAAAAAATCACAAACTTATTAAATAATATGGTGATAAGGGTGAATTTTAAAATAAATTTTAGTGATGAGGTTAATAACTTTAATACAGACTTTTACCTTTTTAAAACCCCTAGACAAGCAAAGTTTAAGACCTTCATAATCAGTGGCCATGATCGTCGGAGGCAAGCATGACGTGAAGAGGAATTAATTATTGGAGCATTTCGGCATTCATTTGGACATTACTGTAGCAGATTCGGCCGTGTATGAGATGCAGGCATTTTTCTTTGCATTTTTAAATATTTAACTCTTTAAAAAAATTTTATATTTTTAAACAGGAGAGTATATAGGCATTTTTTATGGGTTGAATGTTTAAAATATAAAATATTTTTATTTTTTTAAAATATAATTATTATTTTTTTAAAGTGTTCCTGTTGATGTATAATTTATATTTATTGAAGGATATTTAATGAAAGTAAATATAAAAAATAAAATTAATTTTTTTTTTATATTTTTAAATGAAGTGAGTATGTATTTCATCCTTCACTGAATGCAGAAGCAAACTTATCAGTGGTCGCTATGAAGGAGGAAATTGATTGGCCGTGATCGTCCGAGACAAGCATGACACAGAGAGGAATTAATTATTTGAGCATTTGCACATTTGGTTGGACAGTATTCTGACAGATTCAGCCGTGCATGAGATGGGAGGGCTCTTCTGTTGATTATATTATCTTCACCTCACCAGACACCGCACAGTGAGGGAAGGCTACTAGGCTTCTCTTTATTTTAATTATTCTATAAAGAGCAACGGCCGAATCATCGAGTTCGGAAATGCGTTGGCTCTGACTTTGACGGTGTCAAGTCTGTAAATGCGGCTACTCCAAAATCAATTCCTTTTTAAAACCTTATTTAAAATGTTCAGAGTCAGAGTTACAAGTCCATTTTTAGAATTTTTATTTTTTTTGAAATTTTAAAAATTAAAATTTTCAATTATAATATTTTATATTCTTTTTTAATTACAAATAATACTATTTAAACATTAAAAATAGATTTGAAAGTATAAACATATATTTTAAACTATAAATTCAATTTTAAAATTAAAAATATTTCATTTTTTAAGGGCCTAAACAGGTCATCCAGGCCCCTTTTTTACGGCTATTCAGGTTGAGTTTCAAAGTTAGGTTTTCTTTGAAAATATTATCCTTTCAAACTCAAATTCTTATAAAAATATTAATATGCTTAAACGTCAGGGTTTGCAAGAGCCAAATGTTGGCACGTGCATATTCAAACCAAGAAGCCAAGCCAGGAAACATGAACTTGGCTGTCACAGTGAAGTGATATGGTACAGAGCATATGATAGAAGCCGTGAAGATTACAGGATGAACTTGGTGTTTGAAGGAAGTTGAGTAGAACAAGAATCAAGGGACCTAAGATAATTGTGTTTGATGGTTTATAAGAACCTATTTGTTTAATATTTAAAATGATTTATTTTTAGATGGTTTAGAAACTTTTATAAAAAAGAAGATATTATTTTATGTTCAGTTATTATAATAAAAAAGTAATTATAAGTTAGTAATTTTTAAATTGTACGATTTCTATTTTATAAAAATAATTTATTATTTAATTATTTTGAGATATGTTCATATCTTGCATTTTTAATTCATTCTCTTTTATACACCACATTAGATTATTTTCATGAACTACTCAGTCTCTTCTTAAAATAATTAGAAGTCTATTTTTTTTTAGATTCAGATTATTTTTAAAAATTTAAACAAACAGCTTAAAAATTCAAAAATTTTTTTTCAAGAAATAATTAATTTTTTTCATGAAATAAGCTAAAAAACAGACTCTTCATCTATTACAAAGTTGCTCTTAATGTATGTAGATAAATACTCACTCCATTCAAAAATATGAGATATTTTTTAAGGGGCGGGATGTTAAAAAATAAAAGATATTTTTAGTCTTTCAAGATGTAATAATTACTTTTGGACCTATTGAATAAATAATTTTATATTTATTTTAGGAAAAAATATCTGATTAAATAAAGATAAATATAAAAATATATGATTAGTTTGAAGATAAGTAACTATTTATTGAGAGTAAGATTCAGTTAAAAATGCCTAACTTTTTTAAACGAAGGAAGTATATTATTATATATGTCAACATTATAACACCAGTTAGAAAAAAATTACATAAAATGATTTAAGAAGGCTTATTTGTCCCCTCAAAAAGTTCACTTGTCCTCATCATTTTTAGAAAAGGGTTAAGGGGAAAAAATTCCCTCAAAGTTTTATGAAAGGAGCCATGTGTACCTTTATCTTTTATAAAAATATTAATATTATAAAAGTAGTCAACAAACTCTAAATTCACCGTATAGCTATAATTTTATGCGATTTTCTTTTAAGTTTGTAGATTTCTGTTTTTATTGTAGAGTTAACCAAGTATGAATTTATAAAAACGGATGAAAGGTCTCTCCTTTTTCTTTACTCTCCTTTTCCCTTTATTATCATTAGATCAAAGCTTTTCAACGGTTTTGATTGAATTATTGATAAATTATTATTCTTATTTTACATAAAAATGTAAAAATAAAATGTTATAGTTTTATATTGTTTAGATAAAATTTAAATAGTTCAAATTTATTTATATAATTTTCAAATATAATTTAATATTAATGTGAAGTATATAATTTAAATTAAATCATAGGAAAATTTAATCATTTATTCCATATAGTTTTGATTTAATTAAAACTCATTTCTCTAAACTTTGACTCAATATATCCCAATGACTATAATTTTGATTTATTTAAAATTCAGCCTTTAAACTTTGATTCGATCCTTATAATTTTAAAATGCTCTCCTATATTTTAGAAAATAAAATTACGCATTTTGGTTTTTATTATAGGTCACTTGTTATAAGAATTCCTTAATACATAATATAAATCACTTGGGGCTGTTAATTACATTTCTTCAATACTAACCCTATTTAAACTTATTAACAACGAGAAAGAATATAATATAAATCTGAATTTTTTATTTAAATAGAAGTAAAATTGGAAATTTATTTTATTTTGAGACAAATTTTATACCTTACACATCTTTCCTGATTATGATAAAGTAGTAAGTAGCTAGAAGTGTCTTATAATAAGGATTATAAAACGTAACATGGAAAGTGCTATAGTAAACCACCACCATTCCTCTTAGCTTTGATATTCTGGATTTTCCAATATACAATACTCACGTAAAGAAATGGAATATAAACTCATAGTTCGTTTTAGACGGTACTATTGTCAATCCTTACAGTTCACTTCTCTATTTGAATAGATTTAATCATAAAACCAGAAAATATATCATTCTCTGTCTGTCAGGGAAAACGGGCGTATATTAGACAGCATATATCATTTGAATAGAAAAGAAACAGAAAGATAAAAAAGGTACCCTAAATTAAAGGAAGGAAATATTATATAATGGCAGGAGTGGCTGCGGACGGCATATATATATATATATATATATTGCCATGAAGCTTTTTGAGCAGTTTAAAGAACCCTCCGAGAAATTTATTAAATTTCATTATTTTTATTTTTTAGTTCATTCCATTCACTTCGTTTCGTGCAACCAATCTCTTTGTATCCCAAGGAAAAGGAAAGGTGATTGGAAGTGTTCTTCTGACTCAATCTTGAATGCTCTCGTGATTGAACATAAGATCGTGTAGTGGTAAGAGTGGCCGTGCGGCTCTAGTCCGGGGACGACGTCGTGTATTGCCGTATTTTCGGTGAAGCTTCTTGAGCAGCTTAAAAAACCCTCCGAGAAATAAGAGGATAAAGAAAATGGACCACCATGGAAGCTGCAGAATCAAACATATCAAAGATGCAACAGCCAAAGAGCCAGACGTTGACATGAGCACTTCAAACAGAGAGGCGAAACCAGGAAACATAAACTTAGCTGCAAAACTGAAGTAATATGCTATCGAACATATCACAGCAGCCTTGAAAATGACAGGATGAAGTTCGCGTGGTGAAGTACTGTTGGTGACTGAACTTTGTATCTGAAGGAAGCTGAGAAGAATTGGAATGGTGGGAGCGAAGACGAAGTTGGAGGAAAAGGGTTGATCATGAGAGAGATTGAAGATGTTGTTGACGTTGAAGAAGAAGAACAAAGCAGCAGGGATTCGCCTTCCTGAACTGAAGTAGCGTCTGCGGCCATTGCTGTTAGAAGCGGTCCCTGTTCGCACCTAATGAGTTTAGTTGAAGATTAGTTGATTATGACTTGAACCCGAAAAATGAAGCAAGCTAAGCATGCATGAGTTAAAGAGCTGACCAGTAGGGTTGGCCAATGACGGCCATTGTTGGATTGAGCAGCTAAAGTCCAGTTCAGAGAGTGCTCATTCTCGTTCTCGCCCTCCGCCGGTGAGGGGGACGGCGACCACCTTGTGCAGAGCTTGTTCACCAATACCACCGCCGTGTTCAATATCTTCGCCACAAAAAGCCATAGACCTTCCCTCACTCGTTGTGCAATCTCTGCATTCATTGCTAATCTCGTTATCTAGAGTTATTTCCTGGGCAGCTCAATTTTCTTCTTATTCTTCTACCCGCTGAGGAGCAGTACTAAGCTGTGCGAAATTTTCATGACCTACATTGAAAGCACAGGATTTCATATATTTATAAGAATTAATTAGGAGGGACACATTATGGCGGGCCCCAATAATAACAAAAAATGTAGTGATAAAATAAAAAGAGATGAGCTAGCTTCACGATCACTGGTGGGATCTACTTGATTTTGTTGGTTGTGTATCAAGTATATGATCATCTTATATATAGCAACAATAAAAATCTAAAATTGATTGTCAAGCACTGTTAAATTAGTTAAGATGTGTACTGAAAATGATTAGAAATTTTGTTTATGATTAGAAAGAACAAAATAGCAAAATTGATACCAGTTTCATCTCATTTGCCAAGGAAGGTGAGGTTCATGTGCATCCCTCAACTATATGCCCGTCACGTCACAGGTCATTATCGATCCCAAGATAATACCTTTTTGGAGTTTAAAAAAAAAAAAGTTCCGTAAAAAACCAACAAACTGTACAGGAAGAAACAAACCAGGCAGGATCGTCACCTTTCTTAAATTTGAGTGAATTGATGGTAAAAAGTACCAAAAGGATTAGAACCGAGGAAACCTAATCTAATAACATCATTACAAAAAAGCGTGTTCCGACCTTTCGACATTCACTAATGTTGTTGTTTTGTCATTTACCGAAGAGAAAAAAGTTTTGTCAGCTAGAATACAGGTTGATTCTGACTAAACATTTTCACGATTCTTTTATCATACAGTACTCCATGCACAAAATCTCGCTTCCTTCACAGAATCCAGGGATATGATGTCGGCATAAATCTATTCACCCAAATTAAATGAATGTAAGAAATTTTATTATATAATATTCAAGATGTAATATATCTCAATATCTTAAATTTTTTTGGGGATAACATGTGAATAGTGCTTTGATCATGGGGATGTATTTGAATTCTTTGAAGAACATATATCTTGATATATAATTTTTAAATATTGATAAAATTTAATAGCCATAATTGAGATTCATTGAGTGAACAAACCTAGGTCACTTATCAAGAATCCAAATCCTAATATCAAAGAACGTGTGCTTGGGGAGAAATGAAATAGGTCCATGCGTATCTTAACTGGAGAATAACAGTTAAATCCTAGAATGTTAAATTAATAATAATTAAGTTCTTGACAATTTTTTTTAAAAAAATAAGTTAAAAATATCGATCTAAATAGTTACAAATTCAGAATTTTTAATTATAAATAAATATTTAAATATCAAATGTAACTATTAAATTGTAACTGAAATTTCTTTTTTGTAACATTTTAAATTGATATTTTCAATTTATTTTTTAAAATTTTTCCGGGGACTTAAGCATCATTAATTCAATATGTTAGAACCTAACTGTCATTTTTCCCGATTAATAGTTGCCTCTATTTGCGCGTCGATCATTTCTAGAGAGTTTTGATGAAACAGAAACGCATTTTTTGGCGGCAGAATAAATCTACTTCCCCTGTCAAACACCACTAATCCTATCTAATTTGAAATTCAAACATCAAAGTTAAGTGGTTACGTTACGGTCTGATTGACACACAAGAAAATGCCCAAAGGTATTAATCCAGTCGTTAATATCACATTATAATTCAACATGTAACATGAAGATTGATGATAATAAGTACTAAAGAATGGTGGTATAATACTTTAATATTAGGGCATTTACTCTTTATATATATATATATCATTAATGTTTTAAAAACCGAAATAGCCATTGAACCAAACGAAATATTGATTCAAGGGTTAATGATCGGACTATAATTAAGCCATGGTTGAACCAATAATGATTAATTTAATAAATTTTTAATTTTAAATATCAAATATCAACTAAATGCTGTTTAAAATTTAATCTATTAGTTATTTAGATGATTCAAACATCTTTTGGAATAATGGTATCCTAAACCTAATGTGTTGAACTCCCTAAGACACTGGATCAACTTTTCATTTCGCCGACGCCAATGTAATCACTTTATTGTCAAACTATTAATTAAATAAAGAAAGAAATCATGGCGAAGCGTGCGTGATGGTGGACTGGGAGGATAGAGAAAATATCAAGGTTTTAAAAATCATACTAGTGATTGAACCAGACTAGGTACTAGTTTACAGTTTATTAGTCAAATCATGATCAAACTGATTAATATTAAATTAATATATTTTTAATTTATATATCATAATTAAAAAAGAAATACATGCAAACATATATATTTTTTCAAAAACTATTATAAATACTTGGTAATATGATTTATTAAATACATGAATAAAGCTTTCCATTTAAAAATTAAGGTGTTGATAGAATGATAAAGTATTGAAGAACTTTTGAAGACATATTTAAGTTAAATTAAAAAGATGAAATTTAAACAAAAATATAGATAAATTAGATAAAGTATAAAGATTAAAAAATGTGTTTAGATTAAAAGGCTTCAAGAAATAAGCAATGAAAAATCAATCAAAATCAAAAATAAAAAAATTAGAAGAATACGATGTATTGTGTGCATAATGTTGAGTTTAAATCCCGCACCGTTAATGTCAGAAGAGAAGGAAGGTGCGGTTATCTATGAATGGAGCGACGAGCACGTTCTGTCATGGTCTGCATAAAGGCTCAGCTTTACTTTTGTAAAAAGGAACAGCATTTTTAATAATTTTGTTTCTAGCTTTTCTTTTTTTATTTTTTATTTATAATTTTTTTTAAAATTTAATCCAGTTTTTAAACGAACTGTTCTGATTTTTAACCAGTTTTTACCGGTTGTTGACTGATTCTCTTATTTCTGATTTTGAGGGGTCTACCGGGCTAGAACAATAGCTGATTCCCAGTTCAATCGGTTGAACTAGCTTGTTCGGTCTCATTTTTAAAATATTATAAAATATATGATTTAAATAACTTAGGAAAATGAAAATAAAGTCAACCGGCTGGAGGGAGAGGAATATGGCTACAGGGTGCTTTTATATCTCCGCCGAAAATGTCTCTTTTCTCTTCGTTCAGGCGTTCGGAGTTCGATGGATGGTTTCTTTTCTCTCTATTCAAGCATCCACTCACTCGGTTCGTCGTCTCTACAGATAAGAGAATGCATGATAAGTAGCAGTAATAATATTTAATAGTCATAATTAAATATTAACATACATTTAGTATGTTAAATAGGCTATCTATGATATACATAATATGATTAACATTAGTAGATATTGTAAATATGTAATAAAGATTTTGTAATTGGTTCTGAATTTTTCTATTATTATAATATATAAAAAAT
Organism: Prosopis cineraria; assembly: GCF_029017545.1. Lineage (NCBI taxonomy): Eukaryota > Viridiplantae > Streptophyta > Magnoliopsida > Fabales > Fabaceae > Prosopis > Prosopis cineraria. Next base: position 21,964,748 of record NW_026555338.1, read on the forward strand.
GAAAAAAAAAAACTAGATTTTGATGGAAAACTTGATAAGTTGTTAGGTTTGAAAGGAAAAAGGAAAGAATAGAGGAAAGAAAGTGGAAAACTTGATAAGTTGTTAGGTTTGAAGTGACGAGATATTATGTACTTAAAAAAATAATTAAAAAGGTTATAGATAAGAATGGACGTGTACTGAAAAAATGGGTGTGGAAAACATGAAATCTTTTAACGGGAAGTGATGATTATACGAAACCTCAGCCTTTTATTTTTTCTCAATCACCCACTCAAACTCACCCCTAATAAATAGCGTCTGACAATACCGGAGGAAATAGAACGGAAGAGAGACTGGAAAAAGGTTCTAAAAAAGAAAAGATATAGTAAGAATTTTTTTTTAATCTTTTCCTTATTTTTTTTAATCATAACTGGGAGTTATGCTTTTTTTGGATAATATCACTGACCAGTCTCTATTAAAATTCTCTTAAATATCTGATATTAATTATTCTGAAGCTCACACATGTATTATATTCACTCAAAATTTTTTCTTGGTCGGTTTTCCTGATTTTTCCAATTCTTTGACTGGTTTACCAGTTGCTGAATGGTTCAAGCATGCCACAATTCATAGGGGTCAACTCGACCAAATTAACCAGCGACCGGTTCAAGGTTAAATAGATCAAACTAGGGAAAATCATGTGTAGGTTTTGTGAAGCATATTTATTTATAAATAATTTTTGCAAAATTTAGAAACTACATTTAGATCCCTTAAGACTTAAGTGTACTTTGAAATTATGATACGAAGATGACAATGCTCCTATTAAAAATACCTTACATCAATAAAGTAATTTATAACTATTAGATATGTGAAATTACAGTTATAAAAAGTTACAGTGTTGTAAATTACTGATGAAGTAGTAAGTACAACAGTTCCCTGTCTGATAACGATGCCATTCCCTGTCTGATAAAGGTTAGGTTTGGATTGAAAAATATTGATTCATATAAAAATAAATCTTTTCTATTTCAGATCAAATAATCCATGATCCAAATGAGTTAAGAATGGGCCATTTAACTCATTATTTTTTGAAAGAAATAAAAGAAAATTGAAAAATAAAAAAAGAAAGGAGTTTTAGTACCAAAACTCCATAAGACAAGCAGATTTTGAAATAAATAATGATTGAATTGATCAATCTCATATATTTATTATGTAAATTTTTTGGGAAAACACAATTATGATTTCTGTAGTTTCATCAGATTTTATTTTTAGTTCCTATAGTTTTTTTTAATATTTTTAATTCCTATAATTTAAATAATATTGGGTGACGTTTATTACTCAAGTCCTTATAAGTTTGGTTTTTTCAGTGTTCACGAACACAAAAAAGTTACAGGGATTAAAAGCAAAATCTAGAGATCAATAATTATGTTTTTTCTTCAAATTTTTTTAATTGCATTTGATATCATAATAAAACTTCTCATTTAAATATACTTTAAAAATGATAATAAATGAATTTGTGGGTTGGCGATTTAACCCACCAATCCATGAGCCTTATTGGTTGGAATTTTTCCAACTCATCTGAAAATGGGTCCCAATCCATATTTTCTTCAACCCATATAGTTTGTGATGGCTTATATTCTCAACTCTACTCATAACCTACTAATTTTTCATGTTCGTGGATGTCTCTTGTAAAAACGATAAACAACTACTAATTTTCTCTCCAATCTCCACTAACGATATACTTTTTGCTGAGTTTTGTTGTTGTTCTCAGTCGCTGTAAGTTTGAGTGATGAAAGTATTTTTTTTTTGACAAAAAAAACCAGAATATTCCTTAAAATTTATTATAATTATTAATTGTCAAGAACAGTAAAATTGAAAAGTGACATTTTTTTTAATAATTTTAAAGATATAACTACTATTTTTTTAATACATGTGAAGCTTGTTAAATTTGAGTTATTTAGTGAAGGACCAGAGACTGGCAAAAAAGAAAAAAAAAATTAAGGACCGGAGGAGGAAGTACTACTCTTCATATGTGATGATGTTTATGAACGTGCAATTGATTAGAGACCATCCTGCTTTTTCATGTCTTTTGCCTTTGACTTATGACTAGTGTATTCTGTTGAACTTTCAGTCCGTTTTATTGCAATGAAGCTTCCCAAACCGTATGAATGCTCCCAATTTTATTTATTTATTTCGGAAACCCAGGATCACAAATATAAAGTGATCAACACAGGAGTAGAGGTGTGCATGTAACCCGATTGTCCGATATGTCCGCCCGAACTCGGTAAAATTTTGCCTAACCCGACCCTAAAAAAAGCTGCCCGACATGACTTGGGCATGTTTGGGCATGGCATTGTTCGGGCCGGGCCGGTAGCTGGCCCAGCCCATTTGGCCCAGCCCAAGTACATTAATATATTTTTTAAATTTTTTAAAGAGTCAATTATATTAACTATTAAGACTTAAGGAAAGATGAAAAGAGAAATTTGGAAGAAGCTTTTTGTAAATTAAAGTCTACTCTATGAAATTTTTTTTCATGATACTCCAAACTTTTGTAAAATTTATTGTTTCTAATGGATTATTGTAGCTATTATTTTGGATTGCATTATGGATAATTTCACTATATGTCAAGACTTATGATAGTTTTATATTTCAAGTTAGATGTTGAATTATAGATAATTGGATATCATAGTTGTTATTTTGTAGTTATGGTTTACATTTTTATGAATGTTATTTTGAGTTGATAGGTTGGGTCATTATTGTTGATTTATGATAATTTCATTTGAAGTTGATGGAAAGGGAGATTATTTGATGGGTAGGGCGATCCGAAGGTGCCCAACCCAGCCCAAGCTAATAAGACATTTTGCGGACAGGGCTGAATAATGGACTACATTTTTTAGCCTATGCATCCTTTGGGCAGGGCATAGGGCAAGGCCTTGCCCAACCCAGCCCTGCCCATATGCATCCCTATGCCCAACCCAACCCTGCCCATATGCATCCCTACACAGGAGGGAATTAGATCTAATAATTAGATTTAATACTATCTTTTGTTTTCTTTGTGTGTGTGTGTGTGTGGACTGCACGTCTTTATTTTTGAAAGAGTGCTCTTCTCGCTTGTATGGTATGGCAAATTAATTTTTCAAAGAATTAATTTGCGATTTCCACAAATACCTCGCATGATTTTAACTGTCAACTTCAATTAAAGCGAGTTGAAAGGAAGAACGCCAAAGCGAGTATTTTTAAATTATAAAAGTATTTTTTATATTTGATTCCGTTGATAAGCAAAATGCAGATGCAAACATATCACATCACAATGAAGGAAGAAATTGAACAGTGGCCAACTGCCCCGGAGCGTCTCAGACAAGCATGACGTAAAGAGCGAATTAATTATGTTATTGAAGCATTAATTGTTAATATAAATATAAACTCCATGCGCGTTCGATCCACACGACAAGCATATCACGATGGGCGAAGGGGAGGGGACCCGTGGAGATCACGCAAAAAAATAGATTATTTGGTTGCTGTAGTTTTTGTTTAATTATTTATACTATAATTTTCAAAGTTTAACTTACTATAATTCAATTATTAAAATTTTTATTCAGTTATAATTTAATTTTTAAATTTTGATGCAATATGAGTCAATCTTTATAATTTTAATCATTTAAAATATTAAATTTTATATTTTAAAAAATAAAATGATAATGATTAAAATTATTTTAAATTTTAATATTTATAAAAATTACAATTTTTAGTAATTTAAAATATTAGTCTCTAAATTTTAACATAATTTTAATTTTTACAATTTTATTTTTAAAATATAAGGACTTATATTTTAAATAATTAAAATTATAATGATTAAGTTGCAACGAATTATAGTTTAGAGATTAAGTTTTATTGAGTCAAAGTTAAGAGATTAAATTATAATTAAGTCTAAATTTCAAGGATTAAATAGTGATTATCATGATATTTATCTTCTAATAAGCATAAAAAACCATCCATATTTAATATTATAATTTTTTTATAATTTTTACATTATTTTATAAATATAACATAAAATATTTAAAAAATAATTTTAAATCAACAATAAATATTATTTAAAAAAATTAAAAGGCTCAGCTCATCTTTATGAAGTGATGATGGGCACCAAATGCGTTCCGTTTACTATTGTTGTTGGTCATGTCCTCCTTATCTTTAATAAAGTATATTAATTTAATAGCTACTTTGGAAAATTCAAAATTGTCCCTCTCTTCACGTCTGCTTTTCCTTCATTCCCCTTCACCGTGTCCTCAACTCTTGGTCCTAGTACTTTCGACGGATTTTTTTTTATTTTTGTATTTTTTTTAAATTACTTAATTTTTCCTTGTAAAAAGTGATTAACTTAATTATGGTCCCCTAATATTATGTAATTTCGCATTTTGGTCTCCCATGTAATTGTTTCTGGATCCATCTCCGATCCTAGCTGAATGAACTTCCAAGTTTTTTCATTTATATTATATTTTTATTTTATGTTATATATTATAAAATATTAAAACAAATTCACTCTTCAAGTAACAACGCAATTAACTGTAAATATGGGACCGACCTATCAACACTTTTTTAAATAAAAATTTAATTGTTTTCTCAACTTTTTATTGCAATATATTTTTTTTGTAATTATTTTTTTATTTGGTTAAAAAAATTAACTCATGTTTGATCCAGATTACTAACACTTAAAAATTATTTTTATATTATATTTTTATGCTATTATATTGACATATTTCATATTTATATATTTTTCAAATTATATTTTAATTTTTTTCAATGATAATAAGTTTAGAAATAAAATAATGTATTTATATTTTTAGTATGCACAAAAGTAAAATTTTTTATACAAAATAATAATTTTTTAATTAATGAATGACATCATATTACTAGAATCAATCCTATTATAAAATATAAAAAAATTCACTGTTAAAAAACAGTGAATGAACAATAATTGTGGGAGCTACCAACACTTTTTTCAATAAGAAGTTAATTTTTTTTTCAAATTTTTGTTACAATATATTTTTATTATACTTTTTTATTTTGTTCAAAAAATTAAACCATGTTTCATCGAGACTGCTAACACTTGAAAATTATTTTTATATTATATTTTAAAGCTATTATATTAACATATTTTATATTTATATATTTTTTAAATTATCTTTTAATTTTTCATGGGCAATAAGCTCAAAAATAAAATAAGTTATTTATATTTTTAGTATGCACAAAAGTAAAAAAAAAAAAAAATTTTTTGTTTGATCAATGGTATATCCTCTTGTTGGAAGCTTATATTCACGGCACAAAGGGATACTAAATGTAAGTATTTCTATCAATAAGGATTCAAATCTTAATTCATTACATTATGAGGAAGCAACCCTTTCCACAAGGCCCAACTCCCATTGGTAAAAAAATAACAAGTTATTATTAAAATAACTTATCATACGCTTGTCATATGAATAATAAATCTTGCCAACAGTCTTTTTTTTTTCATAAAACAATTTTTTACATTTTTTTATGTTCATGATTTTTTCCCAATTGGTTTAAACAAAATTAAAGCATAATGACTAGTAACATTTAATACAAATTTTTGTTACATGTTTATCTTATCATGTCACAAAAGAGGGGGAAAAAGTGAATTTCTCTCTTATCCGGTGTATTCCGCACTGAGCACTTTTTAGGCTTTATTTAATTTTAAATTTAATTTGATATTTTGGATCTTAACTTACCTATTTTTATATTATTTTACCAGCGGTATTTTTCAGAAAATTGTGCTTATTCACTTCTCATGTTCTTTCCATGAACCCGTCTCAAAGTCTCTCTCCTTTTTTGTGATCAATTGACCATAACATCTCTCTTTCGACTACATCTGCTTGTTTTTCTTCCTTTAAAGAAAAAAAAAATCCAATATTACCAAGAAAAAGAAAAAACAAAGCATAAATTTTCAAGCTAAATTATAGTAAATAAAAAACATAAAATTTTATGAATAAAAAAGAAACTTCAAATTTCAATGAGCATAAATACTAAAGGATGAAAATTGAAAACTTCAATCAAAAGTAAAGGCGACGTTGATAAGAGAGAAAGAAAGAGGGAGCAGCGATGTGATCACAGAGTGGGAAGAGAATTGGTAACGATGACAGTTAGATCTACACGTCGAATTAATGTTCTATAAAATTATTTTGAAGTCATGTGTTTTTTATTCAAGTTTTCAATTACTGCTTAATAATTATTAATTGTTCTTACTTAGTTGTCAATTAAATAATTTCACTAACAACTATCAAGCAGTAATTAACAATTTCAATGTTAAAAGTTAACAACTTAAATGTATTTGGAGCCGAAAGTACCATATAGGGTTTTCAAAATACACCCAAAGCAGCAACTTTAATTTGATTCAAGAGAAACAAATTAAATACTCCCTTTTATAAAAAAGTATTAAAAAGTAAATTGACCTCTAAATTATAAATCCAAAGTGTCTAGAATTTTAAACTTATTATTAGTATAATATTTTTCATCAACTTTTAAAAATAATATAATTTAATCCCATTATTAATAAAAATTAACTTTAATTATTGATTGACTTTAAAATAAAATAAAAATTAAAAATTATAAAAAAGGACAAAAAAATTATAAAGAAAAAATTCAAAAACTAATAGAATGATCCAAAATTTATAAAAAAAAGAGAAAAATATATTTTCATGTCCTTATAGTTTCATTGAATTTTGAATTAGGTCCTTCTAGTTTATTTTATTTTAATTGATCCCTTATAATTTATCCAATTAAATTTTTTAATCCTTAAAAGTTAAAATCCTTACATTTTTCCCTTGAAAAAGACAAATTAAGAACTTTTATATTTTTATTAAATGATTATATGACTTTAAAGTTAATTACATAATTTTTTTTAACTCAAAATTTGTATAATTAGGTTGTCTTCTAAATATTTTTTATATTTTTAAAATTTTTATAAAAAATGATAATAAAAATATAAACAGTGGATAAAATTAATTTTTTTATTTTGGATAAAAGTATTAAATTAAATTTTCTACAAATTTAAGAATATTTTTATTTTATACAATTTAATAATTTATTATTAATTTTAACCTTTAGGGATCAATATATATAATGGATAAAATTATAAAGACTTGATTAAAATAAAATAAATTATAGAAACCTATTTAAAATTAAGTAAATTTATAAGAACTTGTAAGTGTAGTTTTTATTTTTCCAAAAAACAGGCAAGAAAGAAACCAAGGCAACTTCTCTGGCATTTCGTGACGCTTTAGCTTTCCTCCTGTTTTGCTTTCCAATTAAAAATAATATATTAAAGATTAATTTTCCGAGACATGACTCTTTTGCGTCCAAACAAAGGGAAATTTGGGAGCAATATAGTACCCCAACACACACATACTCCCTCTAATATTATTTATAAATTATATTTTATCAATATCATTAATATTAATATAATAAAAGTATAATGAATGAAAATAAGTAAAATTTTAAATATAATACTAAAGGAAATAGTAAATAAATAATATAGTATTATTTTTTATCTTTTTCTCTCTTACTTTTAAAAGTATGTAGTTTGAAAATTTTAATTTAAAATAAAATAATTTCATCAATTAATGACTTATAAAATGAATTAAATTATACTTTTAAAATGTGACTAACATATATGATTGAAGGAGTAGAGTTCATTCTCTCACTGAGTTGGTGAGTCCCATCATATTTATTTTTCTTAAGAAATAGTCAAATATAATAAACAGTAAAATGAATGCAACTTGTTCCTCATCTGCATGCGCTAAATATTCTTTCGTTCTCTTTATAAATCATTTTTATTATCCTCATCAATACTAATATACCCATATATAATAAATTCAAAAAATAATGTCATGTTATTTTTTTTTCTCATGAAAAATAATTTTAAAAATATAATTTAAATATTACTTAAAAAAGTATAACATAATTTATAAACAAAATTAAATATATTTTTTAAAATGTGCCTTATAAATTAATTAGCGCGGAGGGATACTTGATTCCAGTTGTTATTTACAATTCCTTGCATGAAGCTTATCTTTGTGTGATGCTGGTGGTGGGCCACACGAATTATGATTTCATTGGTGTCTTTGACTTCGACGATGACAAATTGTCCTGGCATCAAGGCCACTTCCGTACGAGCTGGAAATTCATGGTTCGATCTCTGATTTAACATGGAGGTGCTTGAGTCGTGTTTAATTAATTATTTAAAAAATATATAAATTAGTAATTTCTTTGAATCCCGTTTTAATTTTTTTTAATCTTTCTTCATTATGAATTTGATTTTTTAAATTAATATTTTATTTTTAGTTTTCATATTTATTATATTATATTGTTTTTAATTATTATTATTCTTTTTTATATTAAAATGTTGGTAAATTTTAAAAATATATTAATTTAATTACAAATAGTTCAACCACAGTTTAACCTTAAAAACCCTTGAACTAATATATTAACTGATTTAATGATCAGTTTGGTTTTTAACACCTTAATTTTATTAATGTTAGTTAATTTGATTTTTCATTGGTTGTTATATTTTATTTTAACAAAATTACCAGTTTTGATTTTTAAATTGAAATATATTTAGCCAAATTATATGATGTTAAAGTATTTAGATGGTCTTTTTTTTCCTTTGACTGATTTTAATTAAGATAATTTCCTAACGCATAATATATTTTAATATAATACTCCCTCCATTTGAAAATGTAAGGTATTTTTAACTGAATCCCACCTTCCAATAAAATAGTTACTTACTTTTAAACTAACTATATCTTTTCATATTTACTCCTATTAAATACTCCATAATAAATATAAAGTCATTTATCAATAGAGACATTTTTGAAAAAAAGGCAATGATTACACATCGAAAGATTAAAACTGTCTTATATTTTTGAATATCCAACTCTTTAAACAATGTTTTACATTTTTAAATGGAAGAAGTAATATTATTGTCATCACGCAATTTACCTATTTTCTTTTCTCCATCTTCTTTTTTTTTTCAGTTCATCCAAACAAAAAGAATGATCATACGCCCTCTCTAATTTATTTTCCTCTCAACTTTTCTTCCTACTCAAAATGAGTATTAAGGATACACACTTCAACTATTTTTCATATATTCCTTAAATGTAGGAGTTAGATAACTCATTAAGAAAATTAATTAAATTGGTTATTTATAAAAAATATGTGTTGATTTTTCTAAAACATTTCTTCTTTTATATCATTTATATTGGAAAGTGAATACTCAATAGGGATAATTTTGACAAAAATAAATAAATGTGAGGCATAATTTTGACATCATGAAAAGAATTGTGTAATGAACAATAATAAGTTACCATATATAAGGATGGATGCAACAAACAATCATTACAATTAGGTCTTGAAACTCAAAAAACTCATACCAAAATGTAACCTTTCTCAATATCTACTTGATATTAAGAAGGATTAACTCAATCACCATGCCAGAAACACCAAACAGCAATCAAATACTTTATTTGAAAAGTTTGGGCCTAAGACTTGCTTTGCAAAATCATTAAAATCTTATCACATCAAAGTCATACACAACAGAAGCAAGTCATATGCATTTATATCAATCATTGGATGTCTTATTCCACATACAACGTTCAATTGGAGTAATTCAAGCACCCACACATAGCTTAGATCATAAGCTAACGAAAAAGATAGGTTTGGATAGGATCTAATAGTCCAATCAAAATTTAGATACTTGGGATGCAAAAGTTAGTTTTTTAAAGAAATTGGCACACCCAAATATTCAAATCGATCCTTAAATTTCATTAGACTATTATAGGTCTTAAACTAAGTTCAAAAGGACCTATTACACTTGATTGACTAAGTTATAAAGCATATACACATATATATCACAATTTGGCTACTCAACGGCCCATTTTCATAAGATATAACTATTCACCACTTAGCATAAATTGGCCCACTTGTCATTTCACCATAATATCACCATAAAATCACATCTTCATATATTTACAGCATGCATACAACTAAATCTTAGTCCCAGTTATTCATTTCATTATAATTTTTCACATATGAGCTAAGATTCACGAATTCACTACAATTTTTCACAAATCACCACTTTAAAATGAATGCAATATCTATGGTAACTCATTTACATATTAACCACAAAAGATTTAGTTCATTACACGAACTTTGAGTTCACACGGCTTCAACAAATCTAAGCTGGTTTGGAGTTTTATCCCTTTCCTGACTCATTGCTCAATCCTGTGAAAATGTAACCACAGAATGAGATAAAAATTTTAGCAATAGAATAACTCTCTATTATCGACTACTACATGCAAACATAAGAAAGTATAGCAAATATAAAGTTAAACATAACATAGATCATATATTCACTTCAAATTTTTCTATATAAATCATTTACCACTTTTATCACTATATTCACCACTTTTCACCATTTTTTCGTATTTAGCATAATCACTACCGATCAAACCTCTAAATCACCCCGACATGAAACCATAGGCTCGCATTAGGGCAATATATGTAACACCCTCAAATTTACAAATCGATTTTTCGCAAATTATTAATTCAACAAATCATTTTTTTTTTCTTTTTTTTTTCATTGAACCCTTATCATACCCTTATCATGGTAGAAAAATTTCTACCATGATACATCCAAGACAATATACCACAGGTCTTAAAATATCTCAAAAAGCAATTAGAACCATGAGGGACAGACATGATCCTCATAGCATGTTATTCAAATTAGGTCATGAATCAAAAGGGACAGACATAATCCTCTTGGACATATAAATGCATTTAATAAAAAGGATTAGAGTTTACATGCTCCATAGACAAGATATGTCCTAAGTTGGCACAAGATACATTGTATAATCCAAAATAAGAGGCAATGTAAAAGATGGTGTCTCATACACCATAATTACACCTCTGGTGCTTTCTCGGCCGGATTCGCTCCTGTAAAAATATTAACCACGGGGAATGAGACTTAAAAGTCCCAGTAACAAAAAATAATATGTAATGATGCATGCGGATGTAACTAATCATGCGATTGCTAAGTGGGCACACAAAAACATTTAACCGAACAATATTTTCAAACAAACCGAACAAGTATTTAATTGCATGACTGCACCTTATATCCTCCTTTCACCATGCTCGGACGCCAAATCACCCGGCCAAAGGTGAGTTGGACCAAGCGACACGCCACTCATTGGGTCCAATGAGGGCTTACCACGTGGTAATATTAACCGAACAGAAATTCCTATTAACACCATACATTAAAATACCCTGACAAGTCATGCATCATTCAAATATCCAAACAGAAATATATCCGAACAATAATATCTCATCATGATAAACAAAAAATAAATTTTAACCCACTTGGCAATGATTTCACGGAAGTATATAACAGTATTTATTTTCAATAATTCATAATTTTTCCAAACAACAAACAACACATAACCATTCACAAACACACCCATCACAACACATTAATAATGGTTACCTTGTGTCTTGAATAACAAGTTCCCCTTCACAACTCCTTTTTCACCACTATCTTTGGTCAATATAATCTACATAATATTTCACAATACTAGATATTAATTTTACATTAAAATAAATAACTCTAATTTAAAGAGTTAGAAAGTCTTAGATCTATAGTCCATATTAACACTAATTTAAGATTTATGCCTCATTTAACTTCCCAAATTCTTTTCTAAATTCTCATACCCTAATGAACTATTTTTTTTATCCTCAATTCACTTCTAGTATCACAATTTCATCCTTCTATATTCTAAAAATTCATCCAAAAATAAATTAAAAATTTTAGAATTATCCTGAAGCCTCAAATCACCTTTCTATAACCTCAAAAATACCTATTCATACTTAAATAAATATTTAATAATCATAGGTTTATCCCTACGTCTCAGATTCCACATAAATTCAACCATATAGATCTAGATTTTAACTCAAAAATTCTTAAACATGAGTTTCAACCTTAAGAAAATATTCTATAAGATTTTTTATATCCCTAAGAATTTTAACCTATATTTTTAATCCATCATATCATCAGATTAACTATCCTATAGAAAAATCCTAATCAAATATTTACTCTATCCTACAAAATAATCATATCACTAGAAAGCTAATATTATTTAGAAAATAACTATAAAATTAATTTTGTAATTAAATAAATTTTTAAATGCTAATCTAAACAGGAAAGTTAGAACATACCTGAAGAAAAAGAAAATAATCCCCCCTTGCGAGAAAAACGCCGAGCAACGTGAGAGGAAGAGAGAAAAATAATATAAAAATGGGATTGTGGTCCCAAAATTATATTAAAAAAAACTATAGGTTCGAATTTAATTATTCAAACCTTTGGGCCAAAAGTTGTAATTTCCTCTAAATTGCATCTTAGCCTCTCATGCTTCCTAATGCACACACCCCCTCCTTTTTATACATGAAGGCACCTCTTCTCTTCCCTCATCTAACCAATGTGGAACTTAGAAACAACAACCTTCCACCCCCCTTTTTTTTTGTTCCTTCTACCTTTCCTTTTTTTAACACACAATAAAAAATTATTTATGTATTATATCTTAACTAAATATTGCTTATGTGATTTAAATTTAAATTTTTAAATTTATAATAAATACCTAACCATAATATCATTTTAAATAACCTCAAATAATATAAATTCCTATTATTATCATTTTTTTTTCTCTCAAAACCTAAATTCCACAATTTCTTTATTATATAAAAATCAGGATGTTACAATATACACTCTTATCAGCCTTGAACTCACCTTTCATGGTAGAATCACCTAGCCAAAGGTATTCTACCACACTTCTAAACTATAATTTTTCCCAATAAACACTATGGGGTGTTATTGACTCTAACATCGCATTATGTCGATATTAAGGAGTTCGAATCTCCAACACCACACCTAAATGAGCATTAAGGAGATAATCTCCAACACTATACCTCAAAAGGCACTAAAGAGATATAATTCTTTAACACTGCACTTCGTCAGGCATTAAGGAGAATAATGCCATATAGTCTTTCTCTACATCTCCACACTACGGGTGAACTCTCACCCCTTTGATCATGCTTTCTGAACCAATTATAGGTTCCCAATCACCACCATACTCATACACACACACACACCCCCCCCCACACCACACACAATTTATAAATATAAAATCTCATGTTTTAACCCATCTATTTGATCAAAAGCCATTTTCACGTAATATTCACAAAATGTCATAAATCATGCTTAATTTAAAACCATAGTCATGCACTACATAGCATACTTATACACAATTATAATTAATAGTCAAATAAAAGAAGGTATTCAATTATCTCAATCCTTTTATCACAAGAAAGGTTACCTATAGATTTCAATTACCACTACAACTTATTACAAGCTTTCTTTCTCAACTCACACGTGAAATATGTCAATCTACACACAATTGGTACAATTAATCAATTAGTTCAATTGATCTAAAAATACTCAATTATCAATTAAGACTATAATTAGCCATTCATTTCTTTTCGCTTGACCATTATAGGTTCATTACCACTTTACAACACTTCTAACGATTCCATTTTACTTTTACATCATTTCCACCCTTAATTTCAATTGATTTAGGACCAAATTGAGCTTATGAGTTCAAAGTTCTATCATTCAACTCCAAACCAGTTACAAAACTCTAATTTAACTCTTAAGAACCTTTTTATTACTATTAGGTAAGAAACAAACCCCTTAAATTTTTCCAATTCAATTTTTCTATAACCCATACTAAGAGAAATTATAATAGAATTGGAGGTAAGGGTTGTATGAAACTTACCCGATAAGTTACTGATTAGAAGTGCCTTTCAATGCTCCAAAAATGCTTGCCTTAGCCGATCCTTCTCTTTTCTCTAGTCCTTCTCGTGTTTTCTTTGTTTTCCTCTTTGCCCTCACTAGCTGATCCACGACTTGACAGATCATTTTTTAGTCCATACGTCGTGGAGTAGGAAACATTAGTCGCAGCGTATGGCACAGTGAGGAGAATCCTCACCGCACATGTTTTATTTTAAAATACGATCCTTCCACTCATATCTGTTCATTTAACATCTCAAAGACACAAATTATCAACTAATCATCCAATTCTCTAATCCTTTAATAATTACTAATCCATCCCAAATCAATAGATAATTACATGATAGAAAACTAAGATGTTACAGTTCTCTCTTCCTTTTAAGAATTTTGTCCCTAAAATTTATAAAACACTTAAACACATACCTCTGGGAACATATGGGAATATTTTTGCCTTATTTTATTCTTTGTCTCCCAGATAGCGTCACTAGGAGCCATTCCTTACCAGAAAACTTTCACTAACAGTATAGTTTTATTCCTTAGCTGTTTTTCTTTCATACTACGATCCGCATTGGCTCAACCTTAGAAGTCAAATTCTCCTAGAGCTCAATCTCTTCTGGTTTTATTATATGTAAGGGGTTTAGTTGATACTTTTTAAGTTGAGATATGTGGAACACACCATGCAAACCTGACAACTGTGATGGCAAAGCAATTCTATAGGCAACTGGTCTAGTTCTTTTTCAAATCTCGAACGGACCAATGAATCAAGGAGTCAACTTCTTAGCTCTAATTAACCTCTCAATTTTTGTTACTGGTATAACCCTTAGAAACATATGGTCTCTTACTAGAAACTCTAACAGCCTTCTATGTCTATCCACATAACCCTTTTGCCTACTTTGAGCTGTTAATAACTTTTGCCTAATCAACTTAATTTTCTAAGTCATCTGATCCATAATATTTGGTCTCAACATACTCCTTTCACTCAATTTTGTCTAACAAAGGCAATCTACACTTTCTCCTATACAACGCCTCATACGGTGTCATCTGAAGACTGGAGTAATAATTGTTATTGTAACTAGAGTCAGCCAAAGGAACATGGCTGTCCCAACTACCCTTTAATTCCAGAACATAAGCTCTCAACATATCCTCTAAAGTTTGTATAGTTCGCTCCGTCTGCCTATCTATCTGTGGATGATATGCTGTACTGAATCTCAACTCAGTACCTATGGCTTGTTGCAAAGCTCCTCGGAACTTAGATGTAAACCTCGAATCTTTATCTGACACTATATTCTTCGGCACACCAAGCAGCTTCACAACTTCTCGGATATAGATCTTTGCTAGCTTTTTAGAGAATCACTAATTCGAATAGCCAAAAAATGAGCTGACTTCATGAGTCTATCAATGATTATCTATATGGTATGATGCCCTAACTGAGTTCTCGACAACCCAGTTATGAAATCCATGGATATACTATCTCATTTCCACTTAGGTATATCCAATGGTTGTAACATTCCTGCTGGCCTTTAGTGCTTTATCTTAACCTTCTGACAGGTCAAACACTGAATTACAAATTTAGTCGTCTCTCTTCATGCCAAGCCACCATCAATACTGCCTTACATCCTGATACATCTTCGTAGCTCTCAAATGGATGGTGTACTTACTACAATGAGCTTAACTCAAAATAGCTTTCCTCAGGTTGGCATTATCCTACACACAAACCTTGTCTTGAAAAACTACATAACTGTTATCATTAAAACTAAAGTCTATAGCCTGATTCGCTTCAATCTCTTCTCTAATCCCTAGAAGATATTCATCTTTCAATTGTGCCATTCTCAATTCCTTCTAGAAATCATTATTGACTTCCATAAAATAGGCACTAACTAATGCCTTCCGTGCGCATCCTACTATAACTCAACAAAAGACTCCACCATTCTATACTCTTTTACCATTAGACTTGCCACATGCAAAGTCTTCCCACTCAATGCATCAGCAACCATATTAGCTTTACTCGGATGATATTTTAGTTCAAAATTATAATCTTTAAGGAGCTCCATCCATCTCCTTTGCCTCATGTTTAGTTCCTTCTGATCTACCAGGTATTTTAGACTCTTATAGTCATTAAACACCTTGAATGCTGCACCATAAAGTAATGGCACAAAATTTTCATAGCAAACACCACTGCCATAAGTTCTAAATCATGCGTAGGATAATTTTCTTTACATCGTCTTAACTGTCAAGAAGCATACTCTACCACCTGACTGTCTTGCATCAAGATACATCTTAAGACTCTTAATGATGCATCCGTGTATACCTTATGAGGCAACCTTAGATTAGGGATAATTAACACTGGAGTTGTAGTTAACTTTTTTTTAACTTTTGAAACGTCATTTCACACCAATCATTCTAAATGTAAGGCTGATCCTTCCTTGTCAACTTAGTCAAAGGAGATGCTATTTGGGAAAACTTCTGGATAATTCATTGATAATACCTAGCCAATCCTAAAAAACTATGTATCTTCATAACCAAACTAAGACGTTCCCACTTTAACACTACATTAACCTTACGCGGATTCATAGAAATCCCATCCACAGACACCACGTGTCTCAAAAACCAGACTTCTCTTGACTAAAACTCACATTTACAAAGCTTTCCATACAATTACTTATCTTTAAGAATCTGAAGTACCGTCCTCAAATGCTTTGCATGCTGCTCTTCATCCTCAAAATAAATCAGAATGTCATCTATAAAGACCACTATAAACTAATCTAAGTATAGCTTGAAGATGCGATTTATATAGTCCATGAACATTGCAGGCGCATTGGTTAAACTAAACTATATGACCAAAAACTCATAATGGCCATATCAAGTTCTGGATGCTGTCTTTAGAACATTAGCTGTACTAACTCTCAATTGATGATACCCTGACCTCAAGTCTATCTTGAAAAAGACTAAGGCACCACCTAATTGATCTAAAAGATCATCAATCCTTGGTAAAGGATACCTGTTCTTCACAGTCACCTTGTTCAACTACTAGTAATCTATGTAAAGACACAAACTACCATCCTTCTTTCTTACAAAAAGCACTGGTGACCCCTAAGACGATACGCTTGGTTTGATAAATCCTTTATTCATCAAGTCCTCAATCTATTTCTTTAACTTTGCTAACTTCGATGGAAACATTTGGTGCAGGATTTTTGATATTGGTTTGATTTCAAGAACTAAATCGATTGAGAATTCTGCTTTCCTTTCAGGAGGTAATCCAGTCACTTCATCTAAAAATATCTTAGGGAACTCACTCACTATATTAATCTTCTTGATTCCACCATTATAGATTGAATTGGTGGCAAAGAACACCATATGCATCACAGACATTGAATCAATTTCTCAGCACTAACTATTAACAAGAACTTAAATTGCTTAGAGAAATCCACTACTGCAGATAACACTGGTAATAAAACTATTTTTCTGGCATAATCCAGTATAGCATTATTTGCTGCTAGCCAATCCATGCTAATAATCACATCTATTCCCTTAATAAGAATACAAATGAGATCCATCTTGGAAACTCTATTCTCAAACCAAATCTCTATTTCTTTTAGAGTGAAACACCTATTAATAAGAGTAAATATAAAAAGATAAAGTTAGTTTAAAGACAAGTAAGTAAGTAATTACTTTATTGGGGAGTAGAATTTGGTTAAAAATATTTTTTTATTTTTGAACGGAGGGAGTAACAATTAAGTCCTTGACAATTTTGTTTAAAATAAGTTGAATATATTGATCTAGATAATTATAAATTTAGGAGTTTCAATTGCAAATAAATATTCAAGTATTAAATGTAATTCTTAGATTATAACAGAAATTTCTTTTTGTAACTTTTAAATTGATATTTACCATTTATTTCTCAAAAAAATTTGTTAGGATCTAAGTTTCATTAAATCATTTTAAGGAACCTAACTATCATTCTTCCTTATTGAACAGTTGCTTCTATTGGCGTGTCGAAAATTTCCATAGAGTTTTGATGAAACTGAAACGCATGTTTCCTTAGTCAAACACCATTAATCCCAATCTAATTTGAAATTCTAACATCAAAGTTAAGTGGTTACGCTACCATCTGATTGACACACAAGATAATGCCCAAAAGGTATCAATCCAGTTGTTAAATAACATTATCATTCAACATGCACCATGAAGATTGATGATAACAAGGGCTAAAGAATACTGGTACGCTTTTCTAATATTAAGGCATTTACTTTTTATATATGTCATCAAGGTTTTAAAAAATAATTTAAGCCACATCTTTTTAGGTTTTGGACAGTCTCCTAAAACGTGAAGAGAATTTCCAACGAATTGCAGTCGAAGGGACATATTCTTTGGCAAATCATTAGAATGAGTTGAGTTTAGAACCAAGCTGTGCAGTTATCACTAACAACGTTAGAACTTCACGGGCTCGTTGTCCCATGTCTCCGCCTATCATTCATTAGAGCTAGTGATTCAGATAAGTTAGTTTATTTGAGCCAAGTTTAATTCAAGTGATTTTATTTAAATTAGGTTTAAAATACCTTGAGTTTTAGGGCCTATTCAGGTTGGCTTAAATATTTGAATTGTTAAAGCTTATTTTATTTTTTTAATAGAAAATTTCAATGTTTATCTTAGAAAATTAATATTTTTTTATTTTTATATTATTTTGTCAATAATAAAAAATTCAGGTATTTGAGCTAAGCTCATTTGGGTGCCTAAAATTAATTTAAAGTAAAAAAAATTTCTAACTACCAAATTAAATTTAACTATACGATTTTTTGAGCTTATTCATAATAGCCCAAATTACCAACTCTATAAATTATTCTATATAAGGTATACAAATTTGAAAATATAAAATCATTAAAAATTGTAAAATTTATTTTAAAAATCTTGTTATCTAAAATTATTTTCTGGGTAGCTAAAATTTCTTCTTCTTCGTTTACCTACTGAGGGGCAACATTAAGCTACAAAAGTTTCATGTCCTGTTACGAAAGAACAGGATTTCATTCATATATTTATAAGAATTAAAAAGGGACACATTATCATGGGGCTTCACTCAGTATAATAACAAAAAGTATGAATAAAGTAAACAGATGAACATTGCAAAAAGTAGGAAAACATACTTTATAATTATTATAATTATAACTAGTGCATGGCCGTGCAATGCACGGGATGTGAGATAACGCGTCCATCATACTTCATTCAATAAAGGCATGTAAATAACATTAAATATAAATTAATTTTATTATTAATGATAATAAAGTAAATAAAAAATTAAATAGATATTTTATTATAAAAATAAAATTATTAAAAATAATATATAAAATTTTATTGGATTGATTTTTTTATAAAGGATAAATAATTCAAATACAGTAAAAAAGAAAAAGAAATGAAAATGTAAATAAAAGCAAGAAATTAAAAGAAGTATCCGCCTGCATGGGGATCAAAGCAAAGTGGATTGAACGCAAAGAGTCATACAATATGGATGACGTGTATATCGGATATATACAAGAATTTTGGAACAAACCATACCGTCTCGCGGAAATTTCTCCAAGCAAATATGTGGAGCTCCGTCACAGGTCATTATGGATCCCAAGAGCCAAGGTGGCGTACTTTTTTTTTTTTTTCTCCTTCCCAGGAACTATTTCTTGGGCTTCACTAATGGTTGTCGTTTACCCAAAAAGAAGGTTTCGTCAGCCAGAATGTACTACGTTGAGTCTGACTAAACATTTTCATTATTCTTTTACCGTACACTCGTAGCAAAGATCCCACCTCCTTCGCATAATCTCAGACTATACGCGAGCGTGTGGGAGAAATAAAACAGGTCCACGCGCATCTTGACTTCATCTGCTGCTTCTATTCATGCGTCGATCATTTCCGGAGATTAGAGAGTTTCTGATGAAACTGAACCGCATTCTCTGGGGACTAAATCTGATTGACGCGCAAGAAAATGCCCAATGGTGTTAAGCCACTCATTAAAATCACGTTATTATCACTGAAAATGCACTACTACAAAAAAAAAAAAAGAAGTTATATTGAAAGATTATTTTAGCTTATATTAAAGGGAAAATGACAATTAGGTCTCAGAGGACCAATTTTATTCAAGGTAAGTCTCAAGACATTTTGAAAGGCTAGTTAAGTCCCTAAGTCCTTGAGTAGCATTTTAGTATAATGAGAAATGATTAAAATACCCTTATTTGGCTGATGAAAATGTGAGGTTTCTCCTTCTCTACTCTTCCCTGCCCTGTTCGTCGTCCCTTCCTTCCCTGCCCTGTTCGTCGTCTCTTCCTTCCCTACCCTGTTCATCGTCTCTTCCCTCTCTCATTGTAAACGAGTAAAGCTATCTATCGCCTCTTCCCTGAGCTGTCCAATAAAGCTGTCTGTCATTTTTATTCTAGTCCTGTTTGACATCTCTTCTCTGCCCTAAGTGATCAGTTGCTTAGGTCATTAATCTGTAATCTATTTTGATCATTAATCTTTGATGGGTGTGATGCATTTGCCTAGCTGAAGAGTCTGATCCTCATTAACATTCACCATTTCAATTATGCAGAAATTGCTTCTTCTTCAATTTTTTCCCTGAGTGTCTTAGCTGAAGGGGAACTATGTAGTTTGTACAAGTGATGACATGCCTAAATGAATTTTAAGTTCGAAGTTATACATTGTACCCAATTAATCAAGTTTGCAACTTTGTAACTCTGTAATTTGTTTTCACAATTTTATTCCAACTTCTAATATTGAAATGTATTTATAATGTTTAAGTTATACATTATACCTAATCAATCAAGTTGTCAAGCAACTTAGGTACCCAATTTTGCAACTAGCTCAAGACAAATTTGCCACTGCTTGTCAAAATTTTGGATGGAAGAACCATTAAATTTTTAAAAAGTTATTATTCTAGGACAATGCTCCAGTAATTTGTAATTCAGAACCAAATTTTGCAACTGTCTTATGAATAATTTGCAACTTCTTTTCAAAATTTTGGGTGGAAGAACTATTGAATTCTTAAAGTTATTATTGTAGGATAATGCTTCGGTAATTTGCAATTGAGACACCAGATTTTACAACTTTCTTACAAATAATTTGCACCTCCTTCTCAAAATTTTGGGTGGAAGAACTATTGAATTCTTGAACTTGCAAAGCTACCAAATTATTTTAGGACATGGCTCCAGTAATTTGCAACTGACATACCAGATTTTGCAACTTCATTACAAATAAATTGCAACTCCTTCTCAAAATTTTAGGTGGAATAACTTTTGAATTCTTGAACTTACAAAGCGATCAAATTATTTTAGAATAACGCTCCAGTAATTTGCAACTGACATACCAAATTTTGCAACTTTATTACGAATAATTTGCATCTTCTTCTCGAAATTTTGAGTGGAATAACTTTGAATTCTTAAACTTGTAAAGCTACCAAATATATTTTAGGACATGGCTCCAGTGATTTGCAACTAACATACTAAATTTTGCAACTTCCTTACTAATAATTTGAAACTCATTCTCAAAAATTTGGGTGGAATAACTTTTAAATTCTTGAACTTGCAAAGCTATCAAATTATTTTAGGATATGACTCCAGTAATTTGCAACTAACATACTAAATATTGCAACTTCCTTACGAATAATTTGCAACTCATTCTCGAAATTTTGTGTGGAATATCTTTTGAATTTTTAAACTTGCAAAGCTACCAAATTATTTTAGGACATGACTTCAGTAATTTGCAATTGACATACCAAATTTTGCAACTACCTTACAAATAATTTGCAACATCTGTTCGAAATTTTAAGACAACACACTTTTAGTGATTACAGAGGATATAAACTGTACATATAAGTTGCATGTATTAATTCATCTAATGCATCTGCACATATCAATTGTCTACATACACAAAGGCATGAACTTCGATTTATAAAAGAGGGGTTGCTATGTATCAAAAAAATCTCCCAATACTACCAATATATATGTATAAAACCTATATATGTTAACCAAATCTAACTTGATCTAAAACTACCCATATATATATATATCACCCAAATCCAAGTTCATGTGGTAACCCATTTACAATAACATCAACTTGGATTTAGATTTCTACACCTCTTCCGTGTACGACCTACTTCATGACAATGAGAACAATGATAAACCTTTTTTTATTGATATTGAGACTCAATCCTCACATGATGAGGTTTGCCAGCTGATCGAGATGTTCTAAAAGGCAGCAAGAAGGTTTGGCTTATGAGCTTAGATACTGTCAATGCATTTGGCTTTGACATCTCATGAGTCTTAACATGATGCATAGTGCCATTGTATATTTTCTCCTATGAACTATGAAGATAACATGCATAGTGCAATACTATACTTATAGATTGCTTGTCTACAATCATCAGCACTCACAAAAATCTGCCCAGGTCCTACTAGCAAATCCTTCCACTTTGTTGCATTTAGCTCAGGCATTAGTGTTGGGATACTTTGTATTGCACATGATAGAACTTTAAGATCTTGTGTAGTATGTGAATTTTCAGCTGAACATCTCACTCTACATTTTCATTCAAATCATGTTTATTACTACCATCTATATTTATATTAACATAATATTAATTATGCAACTATTAAAAAAACTTACCCATCACTTGAATCTCTTGTTGCTTTGTACTTTGCTGTGTCTTCCCAATGATGTACACATGAGCAAAATTATTATTCAATTTCATTAATTGATTTATCCCTTCATCATCCTTAAAGTCTAAAAGAGTATTGCAATCAAACTTCACTGTGTACTTCAACTCTATTCCATTGAAATCACAATTCAAGCATGATGAAATCAATCTAACAAGTCCTTCAAGAGACATTCCTTCTCTAATCATTCTTTCATTATAACTCCCCCAATTATAATGCATTGTCCCATGCATATCTTTTACAATATCTCCACCAAAATGAAAATAACAAAAAATTTCCTTTAAACAACTACTTTTCATCGTACCCAATAATATCAACCTATAAAAAACAAAATAAACTGTAATAATATATCACTTAAAAACAAGTTACTTTTGACATAAGTGATTTTCACATCAGTTAAACAGTGACAACATTCCATTTTAAAATATAGACACTCGATAGTAATTTCTTACACTTTTAGTTGTAAAATGTCGAATCTTCATGCCAAATATTTAGAAACATGAAATAAAAAAAAAATCTTTCATGTTCAGTTGCAGAAAAACCGTTCCATCTTTTTCCTTATGAAAGTCATTTTGTAAGAAATCAAACCTTCATGGAGTAAACCTTTTGTTCAAATGCAAGGATTTGCAAAAAAATAAAAATAAAAATACCTGTCTTCACGTACTAGCACAACTCCTTAAGCTTCCTTGAGTCAATAATTAAGGCAACTCACCTCTTTCAGCATAACTCTATTTCAGAAATGGGTATTCTTCAACGTACAACTCTACCACTTACATGCAGCTCTCATTAATGGCGGGAAAGAGACAAATCAGGAGGGAAATGTTGGAGCTGATGAGTGTACATGTTATATTTACTTATAGGGGCATTTTCATCATTTCTTTTGTAATTCTGATTGGGGAAAAACAGCATGGGACTTGATTGGCCTTTTAGAATTAGTTGGGACTTAACTGGTATAAATTGATCCTTTGGACTTGATTGTCATTTTCCCTATATTAAATTATTATGAACTATTCAATATAATACTGTCACATATTCGCAAAATATATTGAACGGTTATATAAACTGTCCAATATTTAACAACATATATTGGACAGTTATAGCAATACCTGTTCAATATATGGTGACATTTTTTTAAAAAAATAGGGGGCATTTTTTTGGATTATAGGATTGTTTATCAGTCCTAAAAAAATGCCCCACAACTTAATAAAACATAAAATTTATAATAGTTTATCAATTCAAAATTTATAATAAGTAATGACATAAATGCTACATAAACACTAGAAAAAAACAAATAATACAAACCTATGTCCAATGGCGGATCCAGGATCCTGGTCAAGAGGGGCAAAATCATTTACATATTCATAATTTAAAAAATAATAAAAATTATTTAATAATTACATACTTTATAAATTTTTTCTACATGGTTTCATGTTCTGAAATCGTTAAACAATCAGCTCATTGTCAATGCTTTCAAATATAATTTTACAAACTTTATAATAGAAAAGGCTCTTTCAATTATTGTTGTGGCAATAAGTAACACCATTGCTAATTTCAAGAGAAGGAAAGCTAATGGATAAATAATGTGTCTTTCAGTTTCAACTAATTTTTTTAACAAATTTGTTTTGAGATTTCAAACGACGTAGGCAAGATTATTTTTTTCTTATTTTCTTAAAGGTTTAATAAATATTAATTTTTTATAAAATAATATTACTATTTGGGTATATTGAAATTGTGGGTTAAAATTCATTGGGTTTTTGAGTTAAAAAAAATTTAATTTTGGATCTGAGTTAAAAAATAATATGAAATGGTTTAAAATGAAAACTATAAAAAAGAGGGGTGCAAAATATAAATACCTATATTCCCACTCCTATATAAGTAATTTTTCTCATTTGAGGGGGGCATATATACACGTGGCTCCGCCACTGCCTGTATCCATGGAAAACAATATTGATAAAGAAAAATATAATAGATTGGTAAATTTAAATCAAATGCAAAAGATCATAATGATAGTAGCATTGTAAATTGCAAATAACATTACTTAAATATTCACCATATTGCCATATTATTAAAATGCATGGATCATTTTTTTTAATCAAGAACTTGTGTCAAAATGATGCGCCTTTGTATTCAACATTTAGCAGCAAGCATATCTTTGTTCTTGACAAATGGATAACCAATAGGAACACAACATTATTTCATCTGTGTGCCAACTATCAGTACAACAACTAGAAGTTCTTTCTTTTTCGTTTTGTACTTGCATCCCTAACATGAGTCTTTTTAATGCCTATTTCTCAAGAAACACATTCAAAAGAGAAAAAACAGTTCTGTTATAAAAAGAAAAAAGAAAAGAAAAGAAAAGAAGGGATAATGTTATACCTGATCCTTGTGGACTATTGAATCCCAGGGAACATATTTGACATGCTCGTCCAAGCTTCATATCTTAACCTGAAAGGAGTCAGATTAAGGATATCAATTAAAAGATGACCACATGGATAAATTGAGGAATAACAAACAATTCTATAAGAAATACTTGCTTCCCAGTCCTCCTGTAAATATCAAGAGCTCTAATTTGAGAAGACAAAACAATGAATATGCTAATGCCAGGCAATAAGATCATTCTAAATTGACATATTTCCATATTAAAAAAGGATAGCATAGTATGACAAGACACTTTTTTGAAAAAGAATTTATTGATGCGTAAACATGAGAAAAAGCAAAATAGGAAAACAAAAGACAATGACTTGGATTCATTTTGCTTTGACTTGAGCAATGTTCTGTTTTACATTGTTATTATGCGTGAATAGTTAATATATATGTCAAATGTTATCAAAATAATTTGTATGTATTCTTTTCCATTTATCCAGCATATTCTCAGCTTCTTTCTTATTTTGGCACCTTCCTTCACTCAAGCAATCTCATTTCTAGCAGCTCTTGAAATGTCTTTCAATACTTGACATCAATGGAATCAAGTGCAACCAATGTTAGCTAGGTAGCCAATCAAAGATCATATTGCGCAAAATCTCATGAAGAAAAGAACTACAAGCTACCAAAAAAAACTATTACTCAAGTATATCAAGTGCAAATGCACTTTGAAGAATATTAGCACACAATCAAAATGTCTATAGGATTGTTGCCAAGTTAATGTTGTAAGAAATACCGTAAGGTAAATATCAATCCATTTCACTAGTTGCTTGAAATAGCTAGACAAATATGAACACCAAAATTAGTATCCAGGTACCTACAGACAAGAAAGACTACAAAATAGAGCTAGCTTTAAAACAAAAAAGCAGTTTCCAAGCACCTACAGATCCACTTGCGGCAGAATGTTAGGTCTTCAAGCAACCAAAGCCCAAGTTTTCCAGTTTCAGTCAAAGCCTCCCTCTTAAATGGTGAAGTTGGGTAGCCGCAACATAGGAATAGTGGTTAGCACCTAATTTTGATACTAAAATGCCCTTATACTTTTGTGAAACTTGAACCCATTTTTCTTGGTAATGTCTATCGAGCAAAAGTGCCAATTTAGAACAAAAATGTAATAAATAGTTCTGGTTAAACATACAAAGCTACTTAATTATGCAACAATGCTAGGCAAAGCCATTAGAGTACTACTTTGACTTGATACAAATCAACCCACGCACCTACATTAGAAATTAAGTGACTCAAAAATTGAGCTTGCAGACCGCAGCTAGCCAGATAGTCACTTACTAACACTTATTGAGCTGAGATTGCTGCAAGTGCTCTAATCACAACAACTAGGGAGTAGTCAGAAAAACTCAGGCGATTGAGGCAATCCCTGACTTTTTCTTCTGCAAGTCATTTTTTTAAACTAAACTTGAAAAAGTTGCAACAGAATTATGATTTAAGACTATTATAAAGAAGCACAAACAAACAAAAAGAAGAAATCATCCAAAAGTTGTGTGGCATCAATGTATAATTTTAACTAAATCTACTAATAGAGGAAACTGCTTCTATGTATAATTTTAACTAATTTTCTTTTTATTGATTTGTATACTTGTTTCCAAAAATCTAAATCTAAATCAATCATCACATAATAGAAAAGAGGAAGAAAATGCGAAGGAACCAAATATAATGAGAAATGGAAAATAAAAAAGGATGTTAATGTGGAAGAAAACTCCCATGAAGACCCTTTTGCAAGAGTAGCATCGAGAAGTGCCATTTCCACAGATGTGAACAAAATTGCAATGAAAATTTGGGGCTTTGGTGGCTGTAATAAATGTTGGAGGCGGCTAGCGAAAAATGAGAAGAGAAACGGAGAAATTAAAAAGAAGTGGAGATGGAAGCATTATTTGGTGGAGGCAAGCTAAGATTAAGGATCTAAAACTGATACTAGACACAGTGGTGTAGATATTAGATAGTTCCATTACTCAACCATCCAATATATATTTAATATTATAAATATTAAAGTTTTAAAGCATATGTTAGATGATTTTAAAAATAACCATCCAATATGTATTTATATATTGGACAATTATTTTTTCAACCATCCAATATGCTTCTTCGCCTTTATTTATTGGACAGTTGTGCATATAATCATCCAATAAGAGCTGTCATATATGAGTAATTTTGTAGTAGTCATGCAACAGGGCCGTGCCTGGTGGGCTATGGCTCGACTAGCCTAAAGCTATGTTTGGTATGCTTCTCAACCTAGGTTGGGGTGGCCTATACCTAGGTTGGGAGATAAAATGGCCATAAAATATTGTTTGTATCAAAACAAAATTAAACAAATATTGGAGATCTGAACAAGCATTGTCAACAAAGCTAGTTGAAGGAGCTTTTACATTGACTGAGCATTGGTAATGGATGTTGGAAGAATTTAATTCTTTCATCAGTCTTCTCTCTCTTTAGTCTGACGATCATGATGGCCGATCCTCTCATCTCCTAAGCTTTGCTTCATGAGTTATGAAAACTCTTGACTTCCTTCTCCTTTACTCTACTGGATTTGACCATAAATTTTGCTCGCCACCAAAGCTAGCAAATCTTTCATCTATGGTAGCACCACTTGCTTCCACTATCATGCCTTTCATTTTCATCTCTAGTTCATGGAATGACAGAGGTGAATAGAGGAAGTAAGGGGCTAGGCTTTGCATTTGGTTGATTGAATGAGTAAAGAAAGCATGCATGGGAATTTGTGTGAATTGGGAAGCAAGATACACTCTAAAAGATTAGTGATAGTGTGAAAGAAGCAGTTAGTTTCAGGGAGAATGGCAGAGAGAAATGGGCTAATAAATTATTTAATTACTTTTTAAAAGAATAATGGTTAAATATGTTAACATTAAGCATATGTATTTTGTACTCACAAATTTGTTATATATGATTTTCATATCTATCTATTTACTTAATAAAAATGCATTGTAATTTATGAAATAAAAAAAATATTGCATTGATTTAATTTATGAGATGAAAATATAGATGACCATAATATAGATAACGATAAGGCATTCTTGTTAAATCTACCTAGATCAAATTAGAGAATAAATTTGTTTGGGCTAAAATTAAAACTTCACCTATAGAAGGCTATAACATAAAGTGGGTTGAGTAACTGTAGAATTAGGTCCAATAAGCTATCTAAACAAAAAGCTCTATCTAAATCCTAAGAGAATAACTTAGTCAGATAAGCCTTGGTTCTCGAATCCTTTAAGTATTGGAACTACTACTTAGACCATTGGTATGTAAAACTATAATCTCAACGGACCTTGAATCTCATAAAGACATGACCATTATTCATGAGCATCTTGGAGATAAGGGCTAGTCATTAAATAATGGAATGCATTGTGGGTAGACTGTGCCATGAATTCACAGACCGTGCATAGTAAATCCCTAATATTTTGTGAATATGTTCCAGATTCCATGAGAGCAACTGCCGCAGCTTAGTCATTATAAAAGGAGGAGTAAATTACAAAAGACAAAAGACAATATGGACTTAAATACTGAAATTTTTCACATCTGTAGTTCTTATATTCATTAGATAGCCTTTATGTATAGCTTTAATTTCATTTTTAGTCTTATAATATTTAACGCTTTGTAATCCTTTAGCATTAATCAAACACCTATTATTCTACTCTTGTGTATCTTTTATATCTAGGTGAATTGTGATAAGGAAAATCAAGACCCTTTATTATCAAGTAAGACATAACGTCTCTAGCATGCTTGGTAGTTTATTATTCTCGACAAACAATTTATGGCCCAATTGGTGGGACTCAAACCCATAATTGCGTGTACTTACCTTTGTATATTTAGGGATTAGAGGTTTATTTCTTCAAGTGGGTCCTGTACTTAAAGGTTATGTCTTCAAATTTTAGAGGTGTAGGATCTAGGTCGTGCAGTTATGTTATTCCCTAGGATTCATCTTCATAATTGACTTTAGTCCCTATTATCCTAGGCCTGTAACCTTCCAGTCGCTCTTTTATGGTTTGCAACCATAGTTTTTGAATGGGCATGGCTGCTATGTCCTTTTTGTGTTCTAATTTAGTCATCCATCAATTCTATGATGGGTTTATACCTCTATGATATTAGAGGTATGACAGTGTGTGTTGTTGAGTTAGATAGAGAAACTTTGCTTGGGGCCCCTTGCTGATTTACCCTTTAAAAAGTGAAAGGGCCCACAATGATGTCATAGTACCTAACATCTATAAAGTTTTGTAACTGCCATGAAGGGCTTGTCCTTGGCTAGAACACTTCTACTTCTTCCCCCTTCCATATAAAGAGTATCTGATAAAAGGAGGAAGGAACACAAAGAAAGATGTGAAAGAGGATTTGGACCCGACATCAACTCATAATGGTAGAACCTCAAGAATTTTTGAGTTGATCATGTAAATCCTACCATAGATATTGCTGTTAGCATTAAATCTTGTTTCTTTCACCCCATTTTAAGCATTATACGAGCTGTTAGTATATTCACCATTGAGCCATTGTCCACCAATACTTTGGTCATAAGTTTCTCATCAAAATGCCTTAATATATAAGGGATTTAAATATTGAGTCATTTTAGGATTGGGTTTTTCTAGAATAGCTTATTTAGGCTTCCCTTCTATAGCCTGTAACGTGACTTGGAAAACGAGCTCTTGCTTAGGTTTCTCTGCTTGCATCTGTACCTCAATTGGTTTAGGTTCCTTATCCTTCTTTGGCTCCATCGAACAATATTGATACGAGCTTGTATGCCTTGTCTTTGTAAGCCTTGTGTCATCCTGATCCTTTAAAAATTAGTGTTTCCCCTTATTTGTTGTGGATTTGAACTATAAAGGTAGCATTAGTGACACTACACATAAGAGATTTAAGGGTATCTCTCCTATGTGAATGTTCCTATCTTGTTGGTTTTCATCCTTACTTTCCTCTTTCTCGTCCTAGTCTCCATTGACCTTTTCTTGAACTTATTTGATTCCTTCCTGTTGGTACTTTCTTGGGCATCCATCTTCTATTGCTCAAGGTACCTTTGTGTAGCCTGTTTGTGTTGAACACGTCTTTTCCATGTTCTTGTTAGGACACTTGAAAATTTTTGGTGTTTTACAACTCTTCATTGTAAGGGCAACACATTACTAGGTGGAGTAACAAACTTGCCTGTGTTCTTTACAATTATTGGTGTTGAAAGGAGCTCTGTAGTATTTTTTTAATGCTAGTTTCATCAAAGTAGTCCATTGGGGCCTACATCCCATCAATACCTTTTCTAGGTTAATTTTCAATATCTAATTCAATATTTTCAAACTCTCAAAACTTAATATTCTCATAGAAGAGGATAATTTATTAGCTTCCTTCAACTCACATAGACTTCATTAAACTCTCAAGTAACTATTTATGGCTTCACGTTGCCTCAACCACCACATTTATAGTATATTTTTAGGTATTTATTACCCTATAACTACTACAACTTATAATGCCATAAATTCTAAGTTTAAACAACTCCTTTTAATTCTATTAAAGTCAATAGGTTTGATTCCATAACATCTGTAGATCAAACCCTAACTTTCATATTCAAGAAAAATGGAAGAGGAAGATAGTGGAAGACTTAGGAGACTTACTTTTAATATTTACAAGCTTTAATATGCTCCCAATTCTTTAAACTTGCAATGCCTGGTAGAGCTCTCTTGTTCTTCTCCATTTCCCTTCTCTATTTTGCATTGATAAGATACATTATTGTACACTCTATCTACTCATTTAGGACCCATTTCTTACTTTGGTGCATTTATGGTCTTAAAAGCAAGAAAATGGCCTAAGGGGCAAAATTATGCAATAGGGGTGTTTCAGTCTAAAAATTTAACTTTTGAGAAAATGTGTAAAAAAAATTATTCAAAATGTGTTTGGTGTCTAGGAGAATGAATGTGAAATTAGACTATGAAAATTTAATTTTTTTTGGGAGATATTAATTAAAAATCACAAAATTAGGGTTATTGACTTTGTTGACTTAATTAAAGTTTTATACATACGTGTGCGCATTGGTTTTCTATTGGGGCAACCCTTGAATTTCATTTTATTATTTATCTCTTATTTAAATAATTATTTCATTTTTCTAAATATGAATTATTATGTCACATGCACTTATGTAATTAATTTTGTTCATTATGTGGACACATGTGCACTTAACTTGTATCAATTGGTCAAGCAAGTTCAAGAGGGGAATTGTTGGCATAAGTAGCATGCTAATTGGCTAATGGATGCGGTAGATCATATTTCCTAAGTGCAAAGCATGGGAATATTCATATGAACATATGAATTATCACCTAACCAATGAGAAAGTGCCACCTAAGGGCATGTATGTTAAGTGTGAAGCTTTCCCTTTGATTTTAATTTGTTTTTCAATTAGTTTTTGAGCCAGGTCTAATGAAAAGCATGTCCCATTCAGCTCTTCTCATTAGAAATCAAATTCACACTCATTTCGTTCATCACATTTCACTCTCTCTCATCCTCTCTCTAGTTCATCTTGTTCTTCATTTTCTCTCCATTGTTCTTCTTTTTCTAGCACCCTAACCTCTACTTTTAGCCATTAAACCTATAAAAAACCTACACCATTCTTCATCCCTCACCTTGCTTGTCCCTTCCCTTCCATTCTCACAACGATCCAAACTCAATTTCTTCATCCAAGCTTCCATAGAGTTCGGCTATATGGTGTTCTTCCTAGGGTTCTTAATGATGAAGATGGTTTGGCTAAGTTTCTTGGTAGAATCCTAGAGAGATGAATATGGAGGATGAATCTAGAGCTTCACTTAACTAAGTTTCTTTTGTTTCCTATTCTCTTCCCTTTTTACTTGATGGTTGGATGTCTTAATTAGAGTTTGATCATCATGGCTTGTAAATTCTAATGTGAATTTGATCTTTATGTAAAGAAAAGAGGATTGTGTTGTTAAATTCTTCCTTTAGCTTCCATAGACTGATTCGATCACTTAGTGTTTAGCACATAATCTTGTATTTTCATTTAGCGATATATATGTGTTGATGTTGAATAATCTTGTGATGTTAATGCTTATGATGTTGAGTAGCTTGACATAATCTTGTGGTTGTTTAATTTCTCGTTTGGCTGTGGCATTGGAGAGTTTGATTGATTTACTTGGCTAATCTTTGCACTAATTGGTTGAAAGAACTGAGGACTTTAATCTAAGACTTAGAAAATTTAGCTAATTAGATTAATTGGCTTAGGATAATCTTCTTAGGTCAAGACAGCTTTAGTCAAAAGGAAAGGGAAGCTGAATTTAGCTTAATCACAAGAGGATAATGATTTCAAAATCAATTAATTTCTAGGGTTCCACATTCTTCAAAAAGGAAAGTCTACATCATTCACTTTATTAATATTTTTTAATTACTTATCAAGTAGGTAATTAGGTGATCAACATCTCACAGCATTGAATCACTTATTTCATTAGATAGTCTTTTAGTTAGACTCAAATCATTCCTTGGGAGATGATCTAGGCTGGCTTTATATTACATTATGGTTAATTCTAATTTTATTTTGAGGGTTAAGTGACAATCACCTTCACTGTCTAATGCAGCTCTTTTTTTTTTTTTGTAGAATTTCATCTATGTGTTGCAGCGTTTGCCACACACATTGCGGTATGTGCCACAGAGAAGTTTGTTTCATGTTCTGATGACTTATGTATTGTGACATGTCGTTCACGCACTGACATATGGCACAAAGCCATTTTTCTTTATTTTTCTCCCATTTTAAGATTCGGGTGGCTCAACTCCCATTTTAATAGCTAAGGATGTAACTTAATTATTAATAGGTCCTAGAAAAATATGAAACTTTAGTTCAGTCTAGGAGGACTAAAGTAGAAATAATTTTAATAGTAAAAAAACTAAAGTACCCTTTACTTGTTAATTTTGTCTGAGATGCAAATCATTAGTTGTTAGTTTCTTACTTTACTTATTAATTTACTAATATGAGTTGTAAATTATATAAATTGACCTATCAATAACTATACAAGACTTGAACACCAATTGCTCAATCACAAGCAATAACATTATTTGTTAAATTGCTAGCTTGTTAATTTACTAACATCACTTGTAAATTACTAATAGGTCTTATAATTTATAACTGATTTAGTAAATTAATAAGTAAAGTTAGAAAATTGACAATTGATGTTATTGCTTGTTTGACAAACTAATGTAATTTATAGCTCATATTAGTACATTAACAAGTGAAGTAAGAACATTAATAACTAATGATTCTGCATCTTGAACAAAATTAATAAATAAATAGTACTTTAATATTTTCATTGTTAAAATTAGTTTCACTTCAATCATCTTAAACTGAATTGAAGTTTCAAATTTTTCTAAGACCCATTAGTAATTAAGTGACATTCCTAATCTTTAATTGAAATTCTCCCATTTTTATTTTTCCTTTGTTAAGTAGTACCGTCAATTTTTTAAATTCAAAACAATTTCATTCATATATTCGTCATCGTTTCCATAAACCGTTAGCTAAGGGAGACGAGAGAGCTTTGTCTCTCTTCCTTTGGAGAGTTTTTCTCTTTAACCCTACCCTAGCCGCTGCATCTATTGCTTTTGCTTCCTTCCTCTGTCACTTATTCATTGTCTTCTATCGCTTCATCTTGGTGTTCTGACTATTCTCCCCTCTATTTCCTTCCTTATTTTTTTCATTTTGCTTTGGTTCGCCTTGTGTTTGGTCTGCTCCTCTTTCTTTATCTTTCTCTCTACTTTTGTTCTTGTTCTTATTCTTTGTTATTCGTTTATCTTGTTTCTGTCTCTGTTATGCAATTCTTGGAGATCTTATCTCTTGTTCTCCCAACTTCTATTTTGTCCCACTGTCTCTTCCTTTCTGCTTCTTTTTGTCTCTGTTTTCCTTATTTTTCTTATTCATTGACTTACTTTTTCTGCTCCTATGTTTCTTCTATTGTCGATCTTCCATTCCCAACAGCACCTTTTCTCTTCCCATCTTCCTGTTTCATTTTCCTCATCTCCTTCTATTTCATCTCAGACTGAGAAACCCAACCTAGGCTTTCTAGCCTTTCTTAATTCTCCGCTTCTTTTATTTGAGAGTTTTATTTTGTTTGTACTTTCTAGCTGTTAGTGTTCTTTATTTTGTAAGTCATTGTGTTGTTATGGTCTTCATATTCTCAACCTCGTTGCATTTTTTGATGATGTAATCTTTCAACAACCACTATCTCTTACCCTTAGACAGTGGCTTTCAAAACCCTGCGGGGGATGTTCTTGTCCTACAGAACCATAGGCAAATCGGCACGTTGAAGTTCAACTTCATTGAAGACTCTCTTTGTCTTCAAGTTTCTAGCTCCAACTTCTCATGGTTGCATAATCACGCTACAATGCAGACAAGATTGTTGTTGTTGAAGATCTATGTTTGTTTTTATCTTCATGTTTTTTCTTGTTCAATGCGATAAGGCTCAATTTGAATCTGTTGTGAGTTTCAAGTTGTGCCTTTGTTGTTTGCTGTTTTTTGTGTCTGGTCCATGTTGAGTTAGATGTACAAGTTCTAACTCTATGGGCTTTTATGTTGTGTTGTCATTTACTCCTTCTGATCCTATCTATAAAACACTCTCTAAAAGTAATTTTTAGTCCAAAATATATGACACCTTATAATAGTTAAATCATTTTTTTTCAATTTTACCTCTTTTTCATTAACGTGAAGGTATTTAATGTAATTGTATTATTATTTGAAGACAAGGATAAAAATAAAAGTACATCTCACTTTTTTATGATATGAAGAAAAAAATTAATTTTTCTTAAGATATATAAACTAATTAAAAGTGTCTTTAATAAGGGGTGGATGGAGAAACTTTTTAAAAACATTGACTATTTTTAAAAAAAGTTGCTTCGAGAATTATTTTTCATTAATCAAATTCATCACTAAAATTAATTTTGTATTGTCTTTTTTTTAAATAATTATCGCATTCGGTTTTCTTTTTTTGTGAAAATTGCAAACACTTTTGAAGTTACCTCACCAATACATTGACCTTTTTATGACATATGAAATAATTGAAAGTGTCTTATAATAAAGATTGGATGGAGTACCTTTTAAGAAAATTGACTATTTATAAAAAAATTGCTTTGAGAATTATTTTTCATTAATCAAATTCATTACTAAAATTAATTTTGTATTGTCTTTTTTTTTAATAATTATCGCAGTCGGTTTTCTTTTTTTTTTTTTTGTAAAAATTCCAAACACTTTTGAAGTCAGCTTACCAATACGTTGACCTTCAACAGTTAAGGGCCAAATCACACTTTTGGGTTTATTAAAGGATTTTGAACTTGCATTGATCATTTTAGTATGGTCAATTGAGCCAACTCAATCTTTCCTATTGCCAAAAGAAAAAAGAAAATTGGGCCAACTCAATCAACTTTATATATTTGATAATCATAGCAATTCAATTAAATTTTACCAATAACTTAATATTCAAATCCTTATTAAGATAGGTGTCTATATTTAATGATTGATTATATCTTGAACATGATTGTTTTTAATAGAAGGATATTTATAAATAAAAAAAACTCCAAAAACTTTTATTTCAATCAACTCAATCTGTTTTGTTTCTTTTTTATTTTCTAAATTTAGGAGACAAACAGAATTGAAAAAAAAGTAAATCCACTTTAGTATATGCGTGCGTCTATATGTAGTGATTCACACGATTATCTCCTCTTCCCCTTGTTTTCCTTTTCTAACAATTAAATCAAGATCTGAACGATTCACATTTGATTTTTTATAAAATTATTATTGAAATGTTAAATTATAAAAAAATATAAATAATCAAATGAAAATCGTTAAACTTCATTTTGAACAATTTAAAATTGCAATAAAACAAAATAAAAACTTTTATAAACGATCAAATTCAAACCATCCATAATATTCATCTTGTGGTTAGGAAAGGAAGAGTATGGAAAGAGGATATGAAGACATCCAACTATTGGAACTGGCAAAGGATGCATTAACTAACTAAATTCAGCAGATGTTGATTAGAAAGTATAAATAACTAAATAAATGAATTTGTAACATTATCATAGATATAGAATTTCAACTTCTCTTGATCAAATGACTAAAAATCTAATAGCAAATTATAAGTACATTTATGTGATCTTTGTATTAGTAAAATTCAATGTAGGAAGGACAATGGCTAAAGGATAAGAAATATTGATAACTTCTAATTACCAAATAAACAAAACCTAATACTCTTTCCCTTCAATATTGTAAATACATTTTTTATCAAATTATAATCCTGATGAGTTAGTTAATTGCACTTAAGACTATACACTCTTTCCATATTTATAGTTTATTTAACGGGATTCATTTATTAAAAAATCTTATTAATTACACTCTTAATTTAGGATATTTAAAAAATCATTAACTGCACCTTAAAAAACTTATAATATTTTGTATTTTTTAATATCTCAACTTATGGGAATGAACTTACGTGCTCAGGGATGTTGTGGGATGTTGTGGGAATGAACTTAAAATTAGTCATTTCCTAAAAAAATTCAATAAAAATTTTTTTTAAATTTTTTTGAATAATTTTCATACATTGATTGAATTGGAATCCAGTTCCCAATTCAAAATGACCCAACTCTGCTCAACCTTTAAAACAATTTTCATACATTGATCAAATTGAAATTCGAACTGGTTGATAGTCGAATCGACTGTCCAGTTTTTAAATCACTGCTACAACTATTCATCCACTTTAAACATAAATCAATGTCAGAACGATATATAGCATCACAATTTTTATATATGTAGTATCGTCGTGGTCGCAATTGGTCAACTCTATTGACTCAACTAATTTATTCTTTGAGTGTTTAATTTAAACATTTAAAGTTTTCATTCATTTCCATATTTTAAAATTGCAAGACTTTAATATACGAAGATACATAAAAGCTTTTTGCAATCTTGATTCTAACCTGTAAGAACATTTTTTTCCCCCCTAAACAATAATTTCTAGGATCGATAAATTGAGAAATAATAGGAGTATGATCAAGAAAATCATTTTTCAGCGATCAAATTAAAACGCTTTTTTCATTAAGATCAAATTAAAACCTTTATTGCAACGGAAGCTGCTGCAAAAAGGAGATAGAGTGCTCAACATTGACTGAGTGTCAGATGAATTGCTGGTCTCCGTTTACTCCGTTTTACCCTTATGATCAATATTTCGATCCAACATGTCCGGTGTTATTTGCTAGTCACATTTAGCCATGCTCCCTTGTTTTATGTAAAATAAATTTTAATGCACGATTATAAAATTACTCTTCAACATATTCTAAAAAGAAATATAGCATTTCAATTCTGAGGAAAACTCTTCTACATTGAATCACTTTTAAAAATAAAAAGTAACTTGTAATATAATTTTATTTTAACTAACTTACCTTGATTTTGTTTAGCCCATTAAAAATGACTTATATATAAGATCAGAGAAAGTATCTTTAATTTTACAAGGGGTGGGTTTGAATAACATTAATATTGAGATGATCATGATCAAAGGCATTTTTTATTAAAGCTTATCTCTTAATAAAGTAATTACTTATCTTTAAATTAATATCATCTTTTTATACTTGTCCTTATTTAATAGGGTGTTTTATTTTAAAATAAATAAAAAATGATTTATTTATTATAGATACCTTTGAAAAAAGCACATTAACTATACCATTAAAACACTAAAAATACTTTACATTTTTTTATGCAGGGGTTATATTTTCTTCCTTCAAAATTTACTAAAGTGCCTAATTTTGATGAGTAGGTGATGGATGACAGGGAGGACAAAGAGAGACTACAAGCACTGGGTTTCCTATGTTTTTAAAATAAAGTCTTTTGATTAATCATTACTTATTTTTCAGAATATTTTATGTTATGGGATAGACATCAAATCACTCTAAAACTATCTTATATATGGAGGCAAAGGTATTGCTCCTTTAACCTTTTCTATTGTCAGAAGTTTTTGTTTTTTTTAGACTATTTGCATTATTACTTCATGTATTCATTGTATTTCAAATGTTTAGGGATAATAATAACTCAAAATCGAGTTTATCACACTCACAAAATCTATGCAAAAAGTTAAAAGATAAAAATGACCTTTAACATTTTATTTAATAAGAAGAACCTCCTAGTTTACGACAGATTAGTACAATGATAATGATAAATTGTTTGAGACTAATTATGAATAATAAATATTTTGGCTAAAATATGAAAAGTTGCTCGAGGTAGGTCACAAGGTTAGTTAGGTAGAGTAACTGAAGCATCAAGCCCAATATAACCAAAAGGGGCCAGCCCTGAAGCTTGATAAAGGCCACGATAAATAAACATGTCGAAATTCTGTCAATTGAAAACATTAGACCGTTGGCATGAAAAGACACAGTTTCAAGTAATGTCGAAACCTATAGACTTCACACCCAAGTATCTCAGTGAAATGGGTTAATTACCAAAATGGAAAGCGTGGAATAAAGACCATGCCATGAGTTTCGCGAGATCCTTGATTCTTTGGCAAAACGTGCTAGGTCTTAAGAAAGAGGCTACTACTTTGACACTATAAATAGAAGAAGAAGATACAAAAAAAACTAGTCAATACTCAACTAAAGACTCACATTTTTACACTTTTTAGCCTTGTAGTTTATTAGTTAATCTTTCAATTTAGACTTGTAACTTTTTTGCATTTCAATAAAAATCAAACACTTATTTTACCAAAGCCTTGTATCTGTTTACATTCGAGTAAATTGTGGTAAGAGAGCTCGAGACCCTTTGTTATCAATTGAGACCTAGCGTTTCTAGCATGCCTAGAATTTGTTGTTCACACCATAAACAATTTTTGGCACGCCTGGTGGGACTTATGTAACAAAGATGGCAAGGATGTGAAAAGACAAAATGACTGATGAAACAGATGCAAGTTCTCACGAACCAGAGGGGACCTCTATATACGCAGGGTCAGAACACTTAATGCCTGATGATGAAGTAGCTGAACATCATGAGCACATAGTACTGATGTCAGTAAGTAGCAGCAACACAAGCCCTAGCTCAAAGTAAGGAAGTAGACAACCTAACTTGTTGATCATATCCAACAGACCTATGGCAGAAGTGTTGTGAGGAATTCAAGACCAGACGGATAAGCAGCTGGAAGAGAACTAAAGGTTCTTTACACTATCCTTGGAGACATCAGAATGCAAGGAGAAGGAATGACAGAAGATCATGATGCAAGCTTTTCATGACGGCATGAAGAACATCCCTCAATCACTAAGCATGGTTTGATAGTACAATATAGCGCAATCTCGTAAGGTTTAGCCCAGGATTAGTGAGATAATTTTAAGAGTTATCTACAAAATCCTAGCCAATGATACCTTACAAAATGAGGATATGTGCTCAACACTTCATTCTAATTGGAGATAAATTATACAGGAAAGGCCTCAATGGGTTATTGCTTAGATGTTTGGCCTTTACTAATTATATGAAAGTCTTAAGAGAGGTACCTGAGGGAGTACATGGGGCCTATTAATCAAGGAAAAAAATGCAATGGTTGGTGCATAGGAATGAATATTATTGGCCATCATTGAATAAAGATTGCATTGAATATGCTAGAAGATGCAAAAAGTGCTAGACCTATGGGCCTACACAATAAGTACTAATATCAGACAAGTATTCAATTATCAAACCATAGCCTTTCCGAAGATAGTCTATGGACACAATAGGGAAGATCTATCCAGCCTCATCCAAGGGCCATTTACTCAGCTTAATGGCCATGGATTGTTTCATGAAATGGGTAGAAGCTGTCCCTATAAAGAAAGTGGAATAAGTTGACGTCATTAACTTCGTATGTGAACAAATTATGTTTTGATTTAGGATTCCTCAAACGATTACAACGGACTAAGGAATAATATTCACTAAAAGCAACTTCAAAGCCTTCACTAAGGAAAGTGGGATTAAATTATTGACATCCTTGTCATATTAACCTCAGGAAAATAGACAAGCTAAAGCTTCCAATAAGATAATCCTCAAAATTCTAAAGAAGATAATCAAAGAGAATCCTAGAGAATGGCACGTATGATTTCTTGAGACATACAAGCCCATATGTGTTAACATATGGGCACGAAGCTGTTTTGCCTATAGAAATAGCAGTCCCTTCTTTATATGTTGTGAGCAGTCTAGGAAGACCGTTTGAGGACTATAACGAGGCTATGATGAACGAGTTAATTCAATTAGATGAAATTTGTCTACAAGCATTAGATCATATGATCACCCAAAAGAAAGATGTTTCAAGGATATATAATAAATGAATAAAAAGGAAACATTTTTAGGTAGATGAGCTCGTGTGAAAACTTGTATAACCACTTGGTTCTAAAGACCGAATGCTTGGTAGATTTTTAACTAATTGGAAAGGGCCATTCATGATAAAAGAAGTACTTAAAGGGAATGTGTATGTGTTAGCTAGCATCGACAGGACTCTACACAGATGAGCCATAAATGAAAAATATTTGAAGAAGTATTGGCCGTCATTACAGTAAAAAAGCAAAATAAAGGACCTAAGGCCTAGAATGGCCTCAGGGCATAAAAGGGGTGCACGATAATAAAAAAATAATTTGCTCTTTATTGCATATGAATTGTGTTTACAAAAGGGTGTATAGTACAGAATAAAGAATGAAAAATAAGGTATATATGTCTATTATTTATAAATAGTACACATAGTCTCCCACGTTGCCAAAGCCGAGTCCAGCTTTTTAGAAAGGGCCTGATGATAAGTATGAGGTGTCTTGAATTCAAGCATAGAATGAAGCTTTTCATCTGAAAAGGCCCGTGCCTTATTTAAAGCGTTAGTCATGATCTCCAATTCAGACTTAGCTAGACCATCTTTAGTTTCAGCTTGCACTAGTTCCTCTTCAGCTGCTGCTAGCTGTCATCACAAGTCTGCCACCTTAACCCATAGTACTTAAAGGTGATCCACACAAGGAGTGATCTCTTGGACCCAATCAGTGGCAATAGACGTTCGAGTCTTGGCAATAAGATACTTATCCCTTACAGACTAATTGTTTTTTAAATAGTTTGATAGGAAGGGGAATTCTTTTTGGCACTGGCTGATAATACTGTAACATGTCGAGACTTGAGCTGGAAGGAGTGATAACTCAGACATAGAGATTGCCCTTTTCACAACCTCAAGAGCCCTGATCATCTCCTTGTAATTTTGCTCAAGAATGAAGAGTGGGTCTCAACTGAGTTGAAACTACACAACCCTCCAAGAATCCAATACCACGTCTATTTCAGGGCACGAATACGGGCTAAAAGGGCATCAGTAAGTACCGCCTTCGATGAAGCTAGCTGAAGAAAATGAAGTAAGGTCAATAATGAAAGATAAAGAAAGAAACTAGAAAGACTATAAGGAAAAATCAGAACAAGCTAATATCTGAATCAAGTCCACGAGTGCTTTGTCTTTTCCTGTGGAAAGGGGAGGAGTACGTGTAGACCGTGTTGCTGATCGTAGAGCCTTCTCCATATAGCCTGTAAAAGTAGAGGAATCAGTCTGACCTTATACCGAGACACCTTGAGTGAAGGCTAAGGCGATTAGTGCTTTCTCCATAATCGCTGTTTGAAATCCCTCCAGGGACCTTGAGAGCCCCTGATTTCTAGGGCACTTGATGAGCTAGTGGGTGGGATCGAACTGATGGGAGGAACCATCCTTAAGCCCTTAGTGGAAGCCGGGCCTTGGACTTCATTAGCCCTTAGCTCCAACTCACCACTCAAAGCTATGGTGAAAGCTCCTCTCTAGCCAACCGCAGCCCTAAGGTCTTTAAAACCATTAGCACTACTTGAGGCCACGGCAAACATAGTGGCCCCTAGATCCTTAGCTTATTCCAACACCTCCTGGGCCACCTCCAGAGCAACTTCAATTGGATCTATAAGGATGGGCTCAAAAATGAAAGAGGCGACAGAAGTGGCCACTTAGGGATTTAGGAATTGGGTCCCCATCTCTCCATGTTGAAAGGGACTCACCTTGCTATCGTTAAATTTTGCCGACAGGATCATCGTCCATTGACGCTTATGCATGTGCTTTCCCTACAAGGGAGTGGGACTGACTAAGAGAGAAATGGAGGAAGGTTGATTGAAAGGAAGAGGCGTTATCTTCTTCCTCCTCTTAGCATCGAGCAAAAGAAATTGAGCTTGCTTCCTCTTGTCAGGACTGTCTCCTTTATCTAGGCAGTTTGAGGAAGGGAACTTCTTAGCCTCGGGCTTCTTTGAGATCTTTGGATCTATCCCTTAAACCACAGTCCTCAATGAGAGGACTGTCTGGGTCTCAGAGGTAGCACGAGCTTTAATTTTTCCCTTCAAGTATGTCATCAACACGTGAGATTGTGTCCAATCATGACTTACAAAGAATTCAAACAGGATTAGACTCTGTCCAAATAAAAGAAAGGTGGAAGGAAATTAAAACACCAAATATAGTGCTTACCAGTATGGCTCTTTATTATGCATCTAAAGCACTAGGGCCATCATTTATTGAAGTGAAGATAGGAATCTCTATCTACAAGCTCTACCTTACACTGCCATTGGGTGGTATGCGGGATGGCTATCTGGTCGATAGTCTCTCGATCTAGCAACTCTACAGTGATTTGGGGGGACAAGCCTTGAAGGATACACTGGCTCAATCCAAACTGGCTCGTCACTAGTTAAGGAAGATAAGAATCCATGTAAACCTTCAGAGACTTAGAGAAGGAGTCAGTAAATAGTAGTCACATCTTTTTAAGAGTAGTGACTGAGAGGAAAACCTTATCCCTTAATAGTTTGGTAGGCTTGCTCTTTTGGACCACTATATACTTCTACCGAGTAGGAAGGCGACAGTCTAGAATATTGAAAGCCTTCAAGGTCCTCCCTAAGGACTAGCTCTGTTGACTAAGAAACTTAAATAAGTTCTTCAAATTGGTCAATAGATAACCACCCAGAAGGCAGGTGAAGGGGTGGTTAGCACGAGAATTGTTAAGAAAAGGCTCTTATCAAAGAAGGGGAAATAGGCCATTATCCATAGCTTTAGAAACTAGACGGGCCTATAGAAGTTGCTAAAGGGCTTCTTCATTAGTGACTCCCTTATATCGTCATAGAGGCGGGCATAGAAATATCATCCTAAAGTTATCTAATTGCCATAAAGTAAGGACTGGGCAAGCCTCAAATGCAACTGCACGAGCTTCCCTCCCCTTGTGGCCAAGATCCATTAGCTTAATAGGATCTAGATGAAGACCAGGTGTTCTATGAAGGTGATGGGCTTATCAACTAGCTTCTCAGAGAACGGCTCCATGATCTTTGTGTAGGAGCCTACACTCCTAATCTTGCTCTCTAAGTCAGTTGGGAGAGTAGTGTAGGAGTCATGCTTCTCAAGGATCATGTAAAAGTTTTCCTACTCGATAATGAACAGCCTCAAGAACATGAAAATGTCCCATAACATGATAGAAATAGGGTTGAGCTTAAATATAAAGGCATTGCAGCCCAGAGCCAAGAAACTTAAGAGGGTCGTCAAAAGCTTAACCAGAATGTCGATATTGGCCAAGGACAATTGAATCAGGTCACAAAGAGCCATCTCCTTTTACGGAGTTACATACTTCGGCTTCAAGCACCTCATCCAATTGACCCAAGCGCAAGGAGACTGGGGCCAATTCTTGAGTTTTCTATAGGATGACTCGAGGAAAGGCGAGGTCGCCTGGGCCAAGACCAAGTTATGTATAAAGGTCAGTGGCCATAGATTTGGTTGAGCTGGGGCTATGACTTCGGACAAGTCAAAAGA
Source organism: Prosopis cineraria (assembly GCF_029017545.1). Lineage (NCBI taxonomy): Eukaryota > Viridiplantae > Streptophyta > Magnoliopsida > Fabales > Fabaceae > Prosopis > Prosopis cineraria. The sequence goes on from NW_026555338.1 coordinate 22,008,517, forward strand.
GATAGTTAAGTACCCGATGTCGCTTTCATTAAAGATTTAAAAACTCCAAGGAGAAGTACCAGAGAAAAGTAAAGAACAGTTAGCATATTTCTCCAATGAAAAAGAAGGGCTAAACAGGAGCTCCTCCTGCAAAGAAAATAATGACTATTAGAATGAGGAACCAATTCAGGGAGAAATAAGGGTTTTCAAACCATAAAATATGCACCATTACAAACCCACCAAGTGGGGTAACGGGATTCCAAATAGTTACTAGAGAATCAAGAAAACTTCCAATAGGTGTGGAAGATGGAGTGGAAATAGTGGCAGCAGCAGAAGTGGAGGAAGCCATTTGAAAGCAAAGGTAAGAGGGATGCAATGGAGCAAATACTTAAATATCAAGAAACAGCAAAAAGGGAAAGAGAAGTGACTTGAAAAAGAAATGAGTTTATAATAATAAAGGGCTCTCAGAAATGAAGCAACATTTAAGTTTTTTCAAGTGTGCCACATGGCTTACGTTATAAGCCACTGGCATATTGGAGGCATTGTTTGGGTTAAAATATGAAATGTCAGTCAAGGTAGGTTATAGGGCTAATTGGGCTGAGTAATTGAAACATCAACTCAGTATAAACAAAAGGAGCTGACCCCAAAGCTCGATAAAGGCTACAATAAATATATGCCGAAATCCTATCAGCTAGAAACATTAAACCATTGGCACAAAAAGACACGATCTCAAGTAATGTCAAAACTTACAAACTTTATGCCCAAGTATATCAGTGAAATGAGTTAATTACCAAAATGAAAAGCATGAAATAAAGACCGTTTAATAAGTTTCATGAGATCTCTGATTCTTTGACAAAATATGTTAGGTCTTAAGGAAGAGGCTACTCCTCTAACACTATAAATAGAAGAAGAAGATAAAGAAGAAACTAGTCAATACTTAACCAAAGACTCACATTTTTATACTTTTTAGCCTTGTAGTTTATCAGTTCATCTTTCAATTTAAACTTGTAACTTTTTCACATTTCAATAAAAATCAAATACTTATTCTACCAAAGCCTTGTATCTTTTTACATCCGAGTGAACTATAGTAAGGGAGATCGGGACCTTCTGTTGTCAATTAAGACCTAGTGTCTCTAGCACACCTGGTTCTTGTTGTTCACACCATGAACAATAGATATCACCAATAATGTTCAATATTTATTTTGTTAACATCTTATATTTTTTCAACTTGAATAATATATGAAAGGGAAAAAGAAAGATTTTTTTTTCATTGTTTGGTACTTTGGTGTACCCCAAAATATCTAAGGCTTTTCATGGTGGGGAATATAATCAATAATGTAAAGGGAGAAATACATGATGGTATTGGTATTACTGCGATATGATGCGCTATCATCCATTGTACTCACACCAGTAAACTTTATTAGTCCATTTTTAGAAGGTATACTTAGTCCACAATATTAGTAAATGATAGATTAGGACTTCGCATTTTCAAAATGAAATTCCCAAAATACCCATCCTACTTTACATTGTTCACTATCTTTATCGATCAGCTGGTGTGCCCTTTTTCTCTCACTCTCTTCTGCTTATTCTCTCACCATCTTCTCTTGCTTTCCATCAGTTGCCTCTCTTTTGTCAAGCTCATCATTTTTTTTATCACAATTCCTCTTCTATCACAAGTGTCGCTAATTAATTTATGGTTTGAAATATCACTAGATCTCGTTGTTCAAGTTTGATGGAAGAGCATTTTGAGGTTCTATCATGGGATCTACTAATGGCATGTGTAGTTGATGATTCTCTTGCTAGGAAACAAGATCCACACCTGCTCAAGTTCTCTAAAGAGGTAACCTCTCTGAATCAAAAGATTTTGATGGCTCCTCATCCAAATGATTCTTCCTTTACATCTTCTAACTTCATTGAGGTCATACATGAGAAGAAAGCTCACTCATTTAGTTTGAATGAAGATTTATTCAAGGATGGTGAAGAAGTGAGCAATGGTGACAGTGATGACAATACGGTTCTGGGGTTCATGAAAGCAAGTGAAAAGAAGAAGATTGTCCACACTTTTGATCTGACCAAGTTTCCATTCCTAGAGGAAGACTATACACATATGATTGAGGAAGAGAAGGACTGTAAGTGATTTGTGTATGAAACTTTGCATTATATGCTTTAATTTGTCTCAAATTTCTATGCCTTTTGTGTAATTTTAGTTAGTTTAGAATTTAAGCTTATGCTGATCAATGATAGATGTTAAGCTCATGGTTTACTAGTCTGATGGATGATGATGTTCTATTTTATTCATCCACTTCTACTCTCTGTGCGTCTCTGTTTTGTTAATATGATGGATGATGATATCTAAATGTATCATTACACTTGAATTTGTTATAGTGAAGTTGGTATTTGAATTTATTCCTATGTTAAATTCTTGTTTAAGCCCTTGAATATCAGTTCTCTTTTTAAACTCGTGATAATACAAGTTTACATTGAGCTCATTCTCTTTAATTTACAACTTGAGCACAATTTGTTCCATACTAGATTTACTTTAACCTTAACAATTTATTCTTGAATTCTTGTCTAAGCCCTTGAATCTCAATTCTATTTTTAACGTTGTCACTAATTAATACACTTGTTCAGATTTTCTCCTATTTATTAAATCAACTTAATTCATTGCATGAATTAATTTCTCTTGCATCACTTGGTTCATGTTTTCATCACTTTGATCAGTTTCTTCCTTTATCTTCTTTGTTTAACATCTATTAGAAAATAGATTTGTCATTGCCAATAGCATCTATTACAAAATATTTACTGTTTAATATTATGTGTTGCAATTTACATGATAAATTGTAATATGAAATATTAATCACCAAAACATAGAGGATTCACAAAAATATTCACCCCTTAATCTCAATCATCTATCTACTTATGGAAGGCTGTGTGCATCGTGGTACATGGTCAAAAATATGACTTTATCAATTACATTTTGCATGCAAAATTAGAGAAGAGTGGAAGGAGAAATTGAAGAGACACATTTGAGGTTTTGCTAGGGCACGACCTTGGAGATTATTGATGATAGTTTGAAACTTTTCAATGCCCAAGGTAAGTAGTTTGTGCTCTCATCTTCCTTTTCTCTCCTATATTTATAAAGGTTTTAAATTAAGGTTTTAGTTGAAAAGTTGATTTTCAATCCATAGGAGCTATGAGTCCAAATCTATTGGTTAAAATAGATATAATGAGAGTTGTTTATAGTAGATAAACCTTACATTGATGATTTTATCAAGAGTTAGTTGAGGTGAGTTATTGTTTTATGATTTTTGCAATTACTACGATTGTTAAGAGTGTTTGAGGCTCATTAATGGTGGTTTAATGACTTAATGGTAGTAATGTGATTTAATGGAACTTAGTGAACTCATTGGATATGGATGGGTAGAGAATTATAGGATTGGTAGAATACAGAAATGTGGAGTTAATATTAATATAATCCTTAAGAGTGAGATTATGATGATATCTTTATAATGTAATTATAGATCATTGTTCTTGGCACCATTCAAGCTTGTGAGAAGGTTTAGAAGCTGATATATAAAGGTGTAAACCTTTAACCTCTTAAAAATTTAAGGTAATCAAGGGAAACCTAATTTTATATAGTTGAATATTAATTGGTTATTGGTTGAAAATGGATTGATTTGAATCATGATTTATATTTCAAATTATAGATTTAATTTTGGAAAATGATGAACTTGTGAATGGTTTGATAAATGAAAATCTCTTACATGTCATCCAATTGTGATTTATGAATTTATCTTGGCATGTTATTGCGAAACTAAAAAAATTTTAATGCACAATGTGGAGTATTTAGAGTAATTGAGTATGAGTATGTGAGTTTATATGACATGTTATGTTTGATTTAAATGCATAATTGTATTAGTTATGCATAGCATGATCATTAGCAGGAGTTTGTCTAGGGAGAGGAGTAGTTGGTAAATCCACGTGGTATTGGCAGTGACTGTTGGAATCAAAAACTTGTCTTGGCATTGACCGTTGGAATCAAGAGGTAGCCTATGTCCCATGATTGATTCGAGACTGTCTCACTTATTCTACAAGAGACTCAAACCTAACTAGTCTCCACTGATTCATAAGGAGGCTAGATTAGGAGTACGACATCCCATGGTTGTTAGTATTAGGGGAAACTGAATTACATAAGTAAGTAAGTTAATCCTAGCTTGATAGCTCCTCAAAAGTAAAAGGATGGGTTAGTTTGTGAAGGACATAGCCACGTGATAGCCACTGATTTCATGTCAGAGGTAATAGGAAGATATAAGGTTGGCATTCGATCATACATTTCAATTCGACCACATAGTTATTAGTACTGTGGTTTGATATGTGTTAGAGGTGTATGGTTGATATTGTTGTGACCCCATGATATGCATTGACATTATGTGGATAAATGTGTGTGTGCTTTGGGCTCAGTCATATGGTTGTTAGTATTGTGAATCGTGGCCAAGTCTATCATATGTGTTTATGATTGTGTGTTCTTACCTAATTACATCTATTTATAATTGATATGTAACTTAAATTAAGTGAAATTAGGTTACTGAGTAGTCGTACTCACCCTTCAATTGTCAATATTTTCAAGGCCTAGCTCATCGGATCAGGATCAGGGAAAATGTACTGAGGCATAGGATTATAGATTAATCTTATTTATATGCCTTAATTTATTGTCTATATGTATGAACTTTGTTAAATTGCCAACTAGGCTCCACATGATTTATTTTTATACTACTTGTATTATTATAGCATGCAACTTTCATATTTTGTGCCTTGGGTTAGTGATTTTTAGTTGTAAACCAGTGAATAAGGCCAAAATACTTGTGCAAGTAGGAACATGTGTATTTTGAATCATTTGAAATGAAAATGATGCTTTTGTGCATAAATTTCCCCCCTTATGTTTTGTGAAATTTGGGGTTGAGAGGTGAATTTAGGTATGTTTTTGGTTGTGTATTGTGTGTTGTTGCATAGGTCTGCTAGAGTCCATTGAGTGTAGTCAGAGAGTTGGTATAGGCTTTTAGTACTTGTGGTTGAGCTGGGACACCAATGTTGTGTGTTTTGTGGAAAAAACTGGTAAAATGGGCTTTTGTGTTTAACTTTTTATAGAAAATGAATTTGAGTATAAAACCTATGCTATTAGTTAAAGCTAGGAGAAATGTAATGACCTTAAATTTTAAGTTGAACAAAAAAATCTCCAAATGAATATTTTTATTTAAATAAGTTTCATAGAAATTAAAAAGGGGGTAGTTATAAGAAATTATGATAGAAATCTTTGCAAGGATCTAGAATCTAAATTTTTATAAGCAAAACCTTACTTTTAAATTATAGAAAAATTTTGCATTCTTTATTGTAATTTTCTCGTGCTCCTTTTTGTAATTTTTTCCATGCTCTTTATGTTCTAATTTCGTTTCTTTTATGTGAGGAAAAACATAACATCTTTGATTCATTTTTCTTACCGCCTTCCTATACTTCTCTAGATCCTTAAAGTCAGTCCATTTCTTTAACCCTTACCAACACACTTAGCTCGTTGTTGACTGCCTATTTTTGTGGCTGCCATTACTTGATATCACCTTGTCTTCTCGTCGTCGTCTGGTAGCCACTATTAAATCAAGTTGCTAATTCTCTCCCACTATATCGTGCCATTCCATGTCCATGAGAGGCTATTATCAGTTTGTTATCTTTGCTGCCACCTTCCTCTTCTCCTTGGTCTTTGTTCATTAGTCACAGTGGAGAGGTATATCTTCCTCATCTTCTTGCTCTATTTTGTGGTGAGTTTAGGTGCGTATAGCTGGTCAATTTTTTTTCTCTTTTCTTCCTTCCCTGTCGCTGAAGTTCAATATGTGTATAGCTGGTAGCTGCTTCTTTTATTATTGGCTAAAATCATAGTTTCTTCCTTCTTGTGTGTTGACAGATTTGAACCCTTATCTTCTTCTTCTTTGATGCTATTCAGTGGCTGAATCATACATGCTGCCACTAAGCTTTGTTGATGGTGAGATATTGTTTTCTTTCTTTCCTCTTTAGATTATATAGCATCGCTGAATAATTCCCTCCTTATTCCCTCCTTTTTCCAGCTGATTGACGTGGTCCCTGTTCTTTATTCTTGAACGCTAATTGTAGTTAGGACTAAAATGTTGCACTTGGGTTGGAAGTTTGGCCTAGGATTAATTTTTTTGCCTTTTATATTTTAGATGCAGTGAACTAGAATTTCTCTACATTAGTGCTGCTAGACGATTTTCTTTTGTTAGTCTTGAGTAATATATAAATAATGGATGATGTGATTTGAATGTTAATGTGCTTATAGTGTTGAGAAAATAAGTAGAGGAGCCAAAGTGGAGTCATTAAGTATATTCAATGTCTAAAGACTAATACTATGGATTTAGGAATTGTTTTTATGAATTCTGATCTATTTTCAATAAAGGAATGTGTTTAGAAAGCATATTGAAAATATGGTTGGATATTGGCTAGTAGATTTAAAATAGTAGTTAGAAACTAAAGTAGTGGATATTAAATTTAATATTAGGTTGTGGTGCTTCATTAACCCTACTAAGGCATAAGTGAATGGGAAGATTTCTCTTATCTTTGTTGGATTAAGGTTAAGTTACCAATTTGATATGGAAATAATAGATAATTGGTTTTAGGATTTTTTATTTACTTGCTAGGAAACTAATGACATTATTGAAATTAAGGTGAGAGGTTGAAGGAATGAGCTTTAAAATTTGAAAAACTCTCAAGTGAGTGGGTAGCATTCTTAGTAAATTCTTAGTAAAGTGTTTATAAAAATCTCCCTATTTAGAATTTTAGCATTAATCTTTTATAAATTGTACAAATATTCTCATTTATCCTATTTTCCTAATAATTATTTTATTAAAGAGAATGTGTTAATTCTATTAATGGCTTACATAGTTGACAAGTATTGATGAAAAAAATAATAATTGATCAGTATTTGAAACTGGGAAAAGAAAATTTTGAAATTATTCTCTAGCTTCATACATGCTTAATTTTACAAAAGGAGATTGAGTTCATAATGCTGGATACTAATAGCAGTTTTGTTAGTCCTTAGTGCGCCATGGTTTACGTAGCTAGCAGGGTGTTTATAGGAGATGTTAACCCCGTGAGAAGGTCAACACACATGGATCGAAGGGACGATTATTCATGAGTATTATACTCACGCTTGTTTTCATGGGCTTTATGCCTGCACATGATTCGTGACTCCTGCCGTACTTGCTACATGGCTTTTAGCCATGCTTGATTGTTTGTTTACCCTCGTGGACTGTGTGTCCATGTTTGTTATTCGTTCTAATAAAGCCCTTCTAAATTTTAGTAACATTTTTCATTTTTCTAATTATTCTCTGAAAGCCTTTTTATGGAATTGCACCATTATTAAATATTTTTATATTTTATGAGCAATGCGACTTTTATTTCAGACATATATATGTGACTTCACCAGCATTGTCTAATTTCACGATCATCCTATGGAAAAAAACATTTAAGATTGTTATTTATTTCTAGTTAAAGATAATTCATTATTTCATTAAGTCATTTGAAGTTAAATTTATTATTTATGATCCTTATATTTTCTTTATTATAATTTTGATTAGAACGCTACTCACCAATAAATTTTTGGTCTCAGATAGTGTAGCTAACCCTACGCCTCCAACTGACCATTGAAGGCCTTATTGCTTTTTGGGGAAAAAGGAAGCACATGGTAATTATTCTTTTTAGTGAAATTTCATTTTGCATTTTGTAAATTATAAGTTAGTGCTTCATATACCCTATGATTAGGCATTAATCTCTTTTTGTTATGATGTAAATTGCTAAAATGGAGATAGTCTCCTTGCTAGTTGGGCTGACAAGTTTTGTTGTTGTTATGAAAATTTTAGGAGCCTCAAATTATGGGAGAGACTTTGTCAAAATTTTCACAAAACATTTAGACTTCGCTAACTTTATTATTAATGTATATAACTTACATATGTTAAGATTTTAGCTAAATCCTCATTAATCAAAGCTTATGGAATATGAGCTTACCTCATATCCCATGCCGATCATACTCCTAAGTATTGGGGTGTAACAAGAAAGTTTTTGTATAAATATTGAAACCACCTCAATCGAACGTCAGACAGAGATTTGGGACGCGCTTGAAGTTCACTCCCTATGTTGTTAAATGATAGCAGCTGTTGCTATCAAATTCATACAATGCACTGCGGCATATGGCATAGAGTCGTGTGAGTTGTAGCGCATGCCATATTTTCTGCACAAAACACAGTTTTGAATTTTGAAACTCATTGTTTTAGATCCTATTTGATTTTCAAGTTTCCACATTGTTTTTAGAACTTAGATTTGAGCATAATATTTGATTGAGATTACAAATGTTGAAATTGGGATCCCATGGTAAAAGATTTGAGAGTTGCTCATTTATGACATTTTTACAAACTTAGTAATCCTTTAAGGGTTTAGTCCCTTGCTTACCTCGAGATTGGAGTTAATTATGTTTTAGTAAGGGAAACCTTACAAAAAGCATACTGTAAAGCCATATCTAGGCGAAATAATAGGTGATACTAAGTGAGGTCATGATTAAGTATGTTTATGTGGATTGATGTTTATGCATTGTTTCCAATATGATAGGTTAGCTGAGGTATTGTTAAGGGGCGTTGGAATATTTAAAATGTATGAAAGGTGATTATTATTCTAAGCACATTATTTTGGATAGCTTTAATTTTCCAAGTTTGAGAAAATGAAATTTCATGTATGAAGTTATTAGGTAACGGTGTGACAGACTAAATAGAGTAGTTATAAGCAGTGAAATCAATTTAGGAAAAATCTAGTTGTTAAACTCTTCTTAGTGCCATGACATTGTTACTGCAACAATTGCTTAAAAGCACGCGCATGCGCACGCACACTTGCACAAAGAGAGAGAGAGAGAGAAGAAGAAGTTTCAAACTAAGTAAAATATATATAAATCACAAATGACAGTTGTGATTGTTAAATTCATGCATTGGCTAGTCATGTTCTATTGTTATGAAAATTTAATTGTCCATATTAATGTTGTGAGTCCATAGTTCATTTTGTAAATTTGTCTTTCCTTTTTTTTTCTTGGTGAAAACTGAGTCAAAAGTCTTTCATTTGTTTAGAAACAAGTTCTCCTTTCTAAAGAAGATTATGTTTTTTTTTTTGTCAATGTGCAAATTTACTATCATTGGATTTTTACAGTTGCTAATACATTGCTCTGGAAGGATAAGAAGCATACTGTCATTGCATTGTTAGTTTTGTTTGCTGTATATGACAACTTCATTGCATGTCTACTATATTTTGGTTTTTTCTATATGGTACAGGTGATATATTTTTTTTCTATATTTCTACTATATTTAAAAAAAATTATGGTGATATGGTGTTTTAGGAAACCATTATCAGGGACTGAATATAAATACTAGAGAGTTAAATTTTATATGGGGATGTTCTGAGTTTCATAAGAATAGATATCTTTATCATTTCTTTCTTCATTGATTGTATGTTGATTTTCACCTTGATTGTTATCTAGGTAGACACTCTCACACATGAGAGGAGCATTTAAGTCCAAAAAAATGTTGTTGTTGTCCCCACTGTCTTCTGTCTTCTTCAACTGGAGCAATTATATTAAAAGACGTGGAACAATTTTCCATAGTGGAAGGTTGAAGCAATTGGTGGTCCCATGTGTTTTTGTTTCTTTTGTTCTGTTTGTTTTTTCTCTCCTTTTTAAAAGGATGTATCTTTCCAAATCCTCCCCCCTAATTCATTTCGGCCTCCTCGCCGGTAAGTGCAAGTTGATTGACTTTTTTTTTTTTACTATCATTGATCAACTTTTCTATAAAGTATGAGAGAGAATTACTTAGAAAATAATATTATATTATTTGGATCACTTTTTGATTTTTTATTTGAAAGTTAGTTTTGAAATTTTATTTATAATTATTCTTTATATTATTATTGTATTGATATTTGTGAGATTAATAGATGATTTATAAATAATTGGATGAGGAAGGGATATTTGTCCCTTGCACTTCATTCTCTCTCCTTGAGAAGCCCTCTTTTGCTCTCTCTCTCTTGCCTTTCTCATTATTTAGGGCTTCAGTAGCCATACCCCAAACAATCGCTGATTCTCTTACACCTGGCCTCACACTCTGCAGAACCACAGTAAAGGTCCAACTCGGTACCTCTTTTCTTTTCCCATCAATATATCAATATATGCTTCTAAATTTATGACAAGTTGTTACATTATAAATGTGCAACTTAACTTTATAAAGTGTATCGAGTTAGTTAATATGGACAACACAAGCAAAATATAAATAGAGAAAAGTTTATTGTTGTTGGATTTATTTTATCACCTCTGAATTTATATTATTTTTATTTTTGACAGTGAGATCTGCAAGGATAAGTTGCATGACATTATCATCGTCTCCACCTGTGAATTCCAGTACAAGTCCCACTGCCCAAAGCTTCGAACTCTGCTTCAGGAGCTTCGAAGGAGTCACACACGCGGAAAGAGAAGCACACCGCTATACTAAGTACAACAAGCAGTACCCTTAAGCACGCAAGTACCACAATTATCCATCGAATGCGTACACACCACGCCGTTTTGGTCATTGGGTCCCTCACTCCTATATATTGACAAACATATATACCTGACTCCCATCACGTCAAATTCATTAAACATTGCAATAATATATTTGACTGAGAATAGTTTTTAATAATGTTTCGAGAATTATTTTTTCATTAATCAAATTCATTACTAAAATTTTTCAAGGAACAAGAGCAGAAGGTTTAAGGGCGTCGAGACATGTTCTAGCTTATATCCGAAGACATGGGTTGACCGTAGAGCCAGAGAGCTGCTAGTGCCGAATGAACCTCCCAAGGAAGCTACCAACAGAAGAAGCGAACTGAAAAGTGTTGAAAGTGGGATAAAGAGACTGGAAAAGCTTTGAAATCGGAGCAATGAGGATTGAACGAATAAAATTGAGCCACACTTGTCGAAAGAAAAGGTCAGCTTTTTCCCAGTAGGCTTTATCAGGGATGTTGCCGGTTCCTAAGCTTCCAGTCGCTCTCTTTCTTTCTTTTCTGGTAGAGGGAAGGGACTGTCAATGGTGGAAAATAGTATCAACGATCCATCCACTTGCCGGTGCGAGCTTCGGACGCCTCATTGCGACGCCGTCAAACATACCGTGGTTGTCGCCGACGCTACGCCGGATAATATCATCTTCTCCAACTGTGGCGGCTCCAGCACTGTTCTTTGCCAAGATCAGGGTCAATAGTTTCCAACACCGAAGAAGATAATTGCGGCGTTGCCACGTGTCAATTAAAATCAACTAACAGTCTACTAATGGTATGACCGACATGGCACACTTTTTTTCCGAAAAAAATCATGAGACAACATTGCTGCACAAATATTTTTGTTTCCTGCTTTTGCTAATTCTAAATGCTAATTTTAATGTAATTGGAAAAATTAATTTGTAAAATTTCTAGATTTATTTTTTCTTAAGTGCCTTATAGTTTAAAATTTTTAGATTATTATATATTTAATAATTTAACAAATAAATTTAAAATTGGATAAAATATTTTTTGTCTGTATTGAATAAAATAATTTGCAATTATGTTTTTATTCAATTATTAATATATAATAGAAATATGTAAGTAATATTTTAAAATCTTAAGTTTTATTTATATATATAAAAATATTTTTTACAAATAATAAGTTATTATTGAGAAAATGATAATAAAATCCCTTTAAATTATGTAAATGATAATTTGATTCCTTAAAATGCTATAATACCAATGAAGTCTCTATAGACTTTTTTATCATTAAGGAATTAATATAAACGACTAAGTTGTCTTTAGTTCAAATATTAATTGCTATTCATAAGTTTTGTTTTAAGATTTATAACTTTTCTTTTTAAAAATCGCAAGAAGTCAACAACAATTCACAAGTTTATTTTTAAAATTCTAATATTTCTCAAGTATTGCAAATATTAATTTTCATCCACAAGATTTGTTTTAAAATTCACACAACTTCTCTTCTTGAAATCACAAGAATTCAACAGCAATTCAAAAGTTCACATTTGAAATGTTAATTTTTTTTTCAAGTGTTGCAAATATCAATTACTATTCACAAGTTTTATTTTAAAATTCATAATTTTTCTTCTTAAAATCATAAGAATGCAACAGCAATTCATAAGTTCATATTTAAAATTTTGAATTAAGGATAATTTAGTCATTTATATTAATTTCTTAATGATAGAAAAGTCCGTAAGGACTTTAAAAAAAATTATGATATTTTGAGAGACTAAAATATCATTTATATAATTTAAAGAGTTTTTTGTTAATTTTCCTTATTCTTACTTACTTAAGATTAATAATTTTTTTCTCCTCCCTGTGCTTAGCCAATAAAAAGGAGAGAAAATCAGATGCCTCTACATAAACCTACACTTTAGTTCATTTTTTAACACCATTAAGAATATTCAATTTGTGATTCTAAAATGTTATATATAGTATTAATTAAAATATTTGAAAAAACATTTAAAATCACTAATTTTTCCTCATAATCTATCTATCTTCTCTCTCCTCATTTTAAAGAATATTATGATTATATTTACATAAAAAATTATAAAATAATACAATTAATAATAATTAAATATATTAAAAATAATAAAATCAAAAAAATTATATTAATTAATTTACCCTAATTATGTGAAATTATTAATTATTTTTAATTTTATAACTCATTAAATTTTTATTCATGTATATTTGAAATATTATTTTTATCAACTTATAATATATTCAAAATGTAAAACATTATTACTATATAAATAAGTTATCTAAATGAATCTTAAGCTTGTACTCCCTTCGTTTCTATATATAAGAGAAAAAAATTATATCAAACAATTTAAAAAGTTAGTTAACCATATAATTATGTCTAAAAATAAAGAAATTGGACTAAAATGTCCTATGTTAATCAACATAAGTATGCATTAATTATTCTTGTTAATGTAAATTATGAGGGATGATTTATAAAATGTGTAATAAATATTTATTGAAATATGTGATTTTTCTTATTAAAAAAATTAAAATAAATCGAAGTAGTATGCTATATGGATAAATTTATTTATATTTACTATTATTTTTACCTACTTATATATATTATTATCGTTTTGAAACTTAAATGACTCAAACAATATTTATGTCAAAGAGGGATACTTTAGCCTAAATATATGGTTTAACGGTTAAGTAACAGTGAGACGGATGGAAATGAAATAAAGGAAAGGGTGGTGTATTTCGTTTTTTATTATCTCTGGGAAATGATGTAGAAGAACCGAGTTAGCACAAGCAACAGTAAGTCTTATGACTGAAGAATTTCGACCCCTCCAAAACAATTTTTTGTTTTTTTGCAAAAGGGAGTCCTTCAATTTTTTATTTTTATTTTTATTGCATATGTGTACCTAGGGTTACACAAATGATTGGACGGTACCGAACTTTGCCTAACCTGAAGTCTGATCTCTTTCATGAAAATAACTATGTTAGGCAACCCGTAGTTCAGTCTTGTCTAATGATAACCTAAAAATTAACAGGACTAAACTTGATCCATAGGACTAGCAGACTAGTCTTGTTAGTCTAGTATTCACTTAGCCGTTTTTTTCCCTCTGAGGCAAAATAAATTCATTTCAACTTAATAAACTCAATTAAGATAATAAAAACACTTATAATCATAATAAATCTATAATAATTTCTAACAACAAAAAAATATTTCAATTATAGTTCAAATGATTTAAATTTATAACTTCAATAAAAACAACACTCAACAAGCTTCAACAATGCTAGTTACATTACAACAACAATTTAGAAACAAACTTAACAAATTTTTATGCAATCATCTTCTTAGCATCAATTATACTTGAAGCATTTGTCAAAAATAAATTAATTATTATTATGGAAAAAAGACAACAAAATGCCTCTGAGATATGCAAATGACAATTTGGTCCCTTAAAGTGCCATAATTCCACTGAAGTTCCTCATCATTAATGAATTTATATAAATGACTAAATTACTCTTGTTAAAAATAAAATGAATTCACAATTTTTTTCTTATATTCGCAACAATATAATAGTAAATCAGGAATTTAACATGCAAATTTGTAATTTGTTGTTGCATTATTGTGAATATAAGAAGAAAATTTGTGATTATTTAAACAAAACTTGTAAATCATTTTATTTTCAACAAGGGCAATTTGATAATTTATATAAATTCATTAATGATAGAAAAGTCCATAGGGACTTAAGTGGAATTATGGCACTTTGAGGGATCAAATTGTATTATATAATTCAAAGAGATTTTATTATCATTTTTCCTATAATTATACTAAATAAATTAATAGAACCAGACTAGACTAAGTGATTCAGATACTCAGTTCTATCTAGTCCAATCCAAAAAATCGTATGGTCTTTTTAGTCTTTTTGATTTTGAAGGACTAATATTTATACGAATCGAATATGACAACACCATCTCTGGTCAAACTGGATTTCGGGCCGAGGACTTTTGTACAGCCCTACGTGTATCATACTATTAAAAGTAATTATGTTTAAATGCTTAGTTTAGTTGAAGCAATACTGAATATTAAATGTAGTTGAAGCATATGAATTAACACGCTATGAGAAACCTATTTAATGGCTAGTTTAGTTCAATTTTTGGCAAAACATCAACCAAATCAAACTAACGGATTTGCTTAAAAAAGTGAGATTTAATTGATTTTTATAAGATTGGTTTGATTGGTTTTTAATAGATTTGGAGTTTAGTTCAAGTTTAGATAATATTCCTATTATGAAAAAGATTCAATGGGGTGAAAAGGACCTTGGGGTTGTTCGTTCCACCACAAAAATCAGACCAACCTTTAAAAGTTATTGGTAATTTTCTTATAAACTACTTATTTGTATTTTCTAGATCCTTATCTTAGAGACCTAGACGTTCCTTGATATATAGTTTAAAGGAAAAATTCTCCAAAATCCTATTGCTTGTTTGGATAAGTGTAAAAATCAATTATAAATGAGCAATTGAATATATGATGTTGTGCTAAGCTATTGAATTCTGGAACGGAACAAAGCGAAAAGGGAACGCAAACACTTCCGAAACTCGAGTCCCTCCTCAGCTCACAGGCAAAAAAGAAAAAACAAATTGACAGAGAGAAGAAAAAAACGAAGCGAAACCACTTGCTCTCTCTCCCTCCCTCTATCTGTTGAATCCAATTCGTATTGATTGGCAAACGCAATGCCATTTCCAGCGATCAGACGACACATCTTCCCCCCCCCCCCCAATTTTGAATGCGATAAACAAACCCACTCACACATACACACGCTTTCTGCCTTATCTCTCTCTCTCTCTCTCTACTTCCTTTCGTCTTCTGTCCCCCTTTTCTTGTCTCTCGCTCCACCATTACCGTCATACCTCCATATATATCTCATCCCATACCTTACCATCGAGATTTTTCCATTTCTTGGCGAGCAAACTCACATATTCATCTGCTTCTCTTACTTCGATCATTTGCATGGCGACAATGAAACTACCCCAAACTAATTAAGTCTAACGTAAGAAGTACACCTGGCCAAAAAGTAGAAGGTATGCTTTCTTTGACCAAAATATCTGATACATTGTTTCATATTCTTCACTTTAGAATGAAGAAGCTTGTATATTGACCTTGTCATCATCTTTTTATAGAAAAAGTCAATACTACAATGTGGAAATTACAACATGCACCCTCCATAAATTTCATGAATTATAGCTAAATTCATGAATTAAATGACTTTTCTCTTCATAAATATTAATGACCCATCTTACCAGTCGAAAGAAAGGGAAAGCTAAGAACATTAATTGTATAACATTAATTGTGTAGTGGTAAGAATTGTTGTCCGGTTCTTGGTGGGGAACCACGTCGATTATCGCCATATCCATTGTGAATTTGTTGAGCAGCTTAAGGAATCCACCCAGAAGTAACAGGATGATGATGACAGACCACCATGGAAACTGCTGAATCAGACATATCAAAAGGGCAACAGCCAGAGAGCCAAACGCTAACACGAGCATCTCAACCTTCTTTACTACAGCGAAGCAATATACTACTGAACATAGGAGAAAAGCCGTGAAGATTACAGGACGAAGCTTGAATTCTGAACGAATGGTTAATAAGACGAGTAGAATTTGAATCAAGTTGGAAGGAAAGGCTTCACGAGAGAGATTGAATTTATTGGGTTGAAGAACATAACAGAATCTCGCCTTCTTGAGCAGAAGCTGTGGCCATGGCTGCTGCTGTAATAAGCTGTCTCTGTTTGCTGTGAAGAACAAAAAATGAATTCATAATAAACCTTATTCAATATATCTCTCCATATCCTGCTAAACTAAATAAATAGTTAAATGGATGGATAAATTTAAATATAAAAGTACTAACACTTTTAAATATAGAGGTTGGCTTAAATATTTATGCATGTATGTATTGACAAGATTACCATTGAATAAAAATTTAATGTAGAAGGATAAATTGACCAATAAGATTTATATGTCAATATAATTTTAGTTAATATATATTATTTTTGGAATCATTAAATAATATTTTCTGATGATGATAATAAATTAGACTAAAGTACAAAATAAGGGGAAAGTATCTATAGTTGACGTAAAAAAAGAAAAACCACAGCTAAAGACCTGGGAAGCCAATTATTTGCATATAAAGATAAAAGGGATGGCTTGTTACTAAAATAAGAATATAGACTTCTTGTTTTTTTTTTTATTGAGACTTGTCATTATTCCTTATTTTTGAATAACTTTCTTTCTAAGTCTTTGAATGTGATTTTTCCAAAACAAAAAAAAAAAAAAGAATGGTGGAATCTTTAACTTAATTATTCTACCTGCAGGTTCCAGAATGAGAGACTAAATTTTGTTCAAAAAATGTAAAAGTAATTTACTTTACGTACAAACGATCAGGAATTTTCCCTTTCTTTTCCAATGTGAAAAGCAAGTTTTGGACATGAGAGTGCAACACCACCAACACCACGAAACAACATCTAAAACACACACAAAACGATGCACACACAAACTGGAAGAGCACACCAGACGCAGAGATTGGCTGTTGTGAGAAATTCCCATGGAGAAAGGGTTAGCCAAAGGGAATTTTATTAATAGAAGCAGAGAGGACAACACCAACACCACAAAAACACGATCTAACACAAAACACCACCCCACAAAGTTTGAGCCCTAAAACCCATACACACTAATCGAAATAGCTCACCCGCAGCAGACCGTACTCATTCTCACCCTCCGACGGTGACGACAACAGCGACAACAACCATGTGTAGAGCTCCTTGAGCAATACCAGAACTGAGTTGATGATCATCATCACAAGTAACGTAAGACCTTCAGCCGCTCGACGTAGCATCTCTGCCAATCAATATCCAATTGGATTCAGTAGAGAAAAGGGGGGGGGGGCGATAGAAAGGGCAGAAAGAGAGAGAGTGTGTAGGAGGGTGTAAGCGGATCAGCAGTGAAGCTGGGGGATTATATATATAAGCATTAGAGAGAGAGAGAGAGAGATTTGTAAAACTGGGACGAAGTTGAGAAGAAAGAGAGCATTTGGAAAAGAGAGGGAGAGATTTCAGAAAGAGTGTGTATATCCTTCTCTCGGCATTCACTTTGTGTGTGTGTGTGTGTTTCCTTGGTTATCTCCAGAATTTTTTTTTCCTCCCATTTTGAAGGTGTAATAGTATTTGCACAATTTATATCTATCAGAGGGCTTGATTTCTTAATCTGGGGTTTGGAGTGGTGAAAAAGATTGAATGACCCAAAAGAGGTGAAGCACTGAAAATGGATTTGAAATGATGTTACAGAATGATTTTGCTCACAAACCTGGGGAAGGAGACTGAGATTCTACCTTGAATTTTGGCTTGCCTCTTCTTTACATATATCAGAACCAGAAGATAACTGTAAGAAGATACCAGTTTGGTTCCCGCTTCCCGCTTCCTCTAAGTGTCAACTTCGTGGGACCCAACATCACGCCCCTCATGTGAGAGTGGGAGGTCTCTTGCCCCACAACCACTATCTAGGATTTTGCTCTCTAGTATACTATGACCTGTAATTTCTTCTGATCATTGTAGCATAGGTTAACTTGTAATGACTCTGATTGTTGATATTTTAATGCACATGCTTCCCTTGACCCAAAAAAATTTGTTCTTTTTACCCAAAAAAACAATTGTTCTCCAAATTATAAAAGAAATATAATTTTTATCTTATAAAGAGCTTCTTTGTATTTCTAAAATTTATTAATTAAAAATTAAAAAAAAATGTTATTTTAACCGCCACTCTATTTTTAAGGTCATGTCCCGTTAACATCCATCCGATTGATGGTTATATTATAACTTTTTGGACTAGAATATCTTGATTACACATAGATATTATTTTACTGCTAAAAAAAATAAATACGATCTTACAGTCGTTGAAAAGTTATCTCACGAAAATAATAATAATAATAATTTCAATGCATATAGACTGCGATGTGTACTGCGTCTTGTCTGGGTAAAGACGCTCACATGCATGTCCCCCTTACTCATTCAACCCATTACTGGCTTTCGAGAGACCCCTTGTTTCAAAACAGGCTTCCTACCAGAACAGTGGCGGAACCGCGTTACATGCCAAGTTTGTTTAAAGGAATTAAAATTCTTGGTCCGTCAAGTCATTTATCATTTAACCCTAACGTCTGAATTAATATTAAAATTGTTCAAGGAGAATCCCATTATATTTGTGACAGCGGAACAATTTAAATAACGTGAAATAACTATGGAAAGCAAATTTTAGATGGAGGCTTTCAAACAAATTAAAGGAGTGATAAATAATAATTCCCTGTTAGTGATTCCTGAACATTTATTTTACTGAGCCCTACCCACCAAGAAGGGTGGAACCAGCATGAAACCTGGGGGATAAAACTCATTCCATGGAAAAATAAAAATAAAAAATAAAACTCCCTTGTCGGTGGTGACACTGACCGGAGAGAGAGGAAACCCCCATTGTCACGGTACGCAGAGAAAGAAAAAACCCTACCCCACAAAACAAGATCTAAACACACCCACCCACACCATTCCAAAGAGCTCACCAGTAGCAGAGCTCGGCTACGGTGTGTGATGAATGGTGGGTGGGTGTGAGAAACGTATAGAGAGAGAGAGAGAGAGAGAGAGAAAGGGCAGAAAGAGAGAGAGAGAGTGTGTGTAGGAGGATGTAAGCGGATCAGAGAGAGAGAGAGGTTTGTAAAACTGGGACGAAGTTGAGAAGAAAGAGCATTTGGAAAAGAGAGGGAGAGATTTCAGAAAGAGTGTGTATATCCTCCTCTCAGCATTCACTTATATATATATATATATATATCCTTGGTTATCTCCAGAATTTTTTTCCTCCCATTTTGAAGGTGTAATAGCATTCGCGCAATTTATATCTATCAGAGGGTTTGATTTCCCTAATCTGGGGTTTGGAGTGGTGAAAAAGATTGAATGATCCAAAAGAGGTTGAAGCACTGAAAATGGATTTGAAATGATGTTGCAGCATGATTTTGCTCACAAACCTGGGGAAGGAAAATGAAATTTCTGGCTTGAATTCTGGTTTGCCTCTTCTTTTACAGATATCAAAAATTTACTATAGAATAAATAATCTATATAAAAGATCAACATGTCTTGATTTAATTAAAAACAGGCACATTGGAACTACTTGAAGTAAAATTTAAAATCAAACAACATTAATCATAATCTCCTTATTAAAATAATGGCTAAAATATACCTTTAACTCTTTAACTTTATATAAGGTTTCAATTTGGTCTATTAATTTTACAAAGTTTTTTTTTTCAGTCTTTTAACCGTAACACAATTAGTTTCATCACAAAAAATTTGTTACATCAAACTTTTAATAAAACATTCTCAAATGTTAACATATCATGTTTAATATTTTTTTTAAATAAGAATGATTAACACAAAAAATAATCATTTGAAATTAATGGTGTTAAGTTTAAAGGATTGAAAAGATACTTTATCAAATTAAGAGTTTCAATTAAAATATTATATCAAGTTAGATGACAAAAAATAATATATTTTTATGTATAAATAATTAAGTTGTGACCATTGACATTGATATTTAACATTACTTTTCTTACATTTATCATTTCTTTTTATTTTACTAGATGTAACGTTTAATTTAAAATAAAAAAAATTATAATTATCGTTTCAGTAAAAAATAAAATTATTATTTAAAATTTGAATTTTCAAACTTCTAAATTTAGTTTAATTTAAATGGTTCAAATTCCATTTCAATAATAAGCACTGAAAGTGAACTTGAATTTGTGAGCCCCATAGTTTATATCCAACTATGAAAAAGTCTCAAAAATGGAGGTTTTTTTAAATAGTCGACATAATGCAATATTCATATAAATAATTAAATTAAGACTATGGATATTTGATCTGAAATGTAGAGAGAGAGAGAGAATCTGGCCTAGCCTTCAACTACTTGAATCCATTTACGTATTAAATGTCTTCGATTGTTATTTATTTGAAGTTTTATGTTTGATATGAACTAGACAAGTCGAAGATTGTTCAATTGACAGTTTTTTAGAATACAATAATTAATTAATATACGGAAAACAAAGAAGGACTTGAGTCTTGAATATTCATTTGATGTTGCATGAATACTAGTTTTACTCAAAATATTTTCTCTGCCCCTAGAAAAAAAACTTCAATCCCCCCCGTTCTAAAGAAAACATTCACTTGCCTCTTGAAAAGTTTCACTTGTCCCCCTAAAAAATTATTTAATTCAAGTCTAATCTATACGGTATAATTTCAAATTAAATAGAGATAGTTTGAGAATGGAAGGAATCATAACTTAAAATTAATTTTTTATATGTTTAAATGAACTTCCCAAACCGTATGAATCCATCATCCGTCATTCTAGAAAAGGATGCCAAAAGTGTTGAAGAACGTCCCTCCTTCTCTGATTCTCCAGCTGCTCGATCGGGCTTTGGCTAATGCTGTCTTCGGTTTGCTTTTGCTGCTGCATCTTTGTTTATTTTGGTTTCTTTTCTGCTGCTGCTGTTTCGCTTTTAATTTGGCTTTGTTTTTGCCTTCTGTTTCAGTTTCTGTGTCTTTATTTCTTAGGCTGTTGTGGCTGGACGCTGCCTCTCTTCCCTGTTGGTTTTGTCATGTTTCATGCATCGTGAACGAGAGTATCTTTCAGGCCCAAAAAGAAGAAATCACAGAGGTAAAGTGATAGAGGAGGTAATTAAATAGCTTTTACAATATAACCTTGATACTTAATTATTTGGAAAAAGGCGAAAAAGAACAGAGTCCACAAATATAATTAAAAATTAAAAAATGAAAATGAACAGTGGGAAGGATTCGGGGTGGGGGGGGGGAGAGAGAGATGACAAAACCAGAAACATAAAACTACGAAGGTCGAAGACCCAAGGAAAATAAAGCAAAGTCAAAAATACTTCCGGATTTTCCTTCACGTACGGTTTTGTTGAATTTGTCGCTGAGAGCAGTTGCCATCAAATTTTTGACAATAGACACAATACAGCTAGACCTGTCAATTAAATGAGAGCCTGTAGGGCTAACCTCTTTAAGTTTAAAAGTAACTAGGATTGGACCGTTATTTTAAAGTAAAAAATGATAATTTAAATTTAAAAACGTCAATTATTTAGAGTTAGGGTCAATCTTTTCAAAACTTTTTTATTATTTTTTTAAAAAAATTAATATAAAAAATAGGAGATATATATATATATATATAATTATAAGAATAAAGCACCTTAGACTTATTTGTCCATCCCTTGTTTACTCATTAAGATTTAGCCATATATATAACTATAAGAACTAAGCACTTTAAACTCATTCATCCTCTCTTTATTCACTCATTAAGATTTAGCTAATAATATTAGCCAAGTCCAAATACCTAGATGTTTTAGTTTTTTATATTTGTTGTGGTGTAAATTAATTTAAATTTATTTTCCTAAATTTAATCTTATGTGTAATAACTTTTTTTAAAATTATCAATATATTTTTTAAAAAATTTTAAATTTAAAAAAAAAGAAAAAAAAAAGGGCTAAGGCCCTGAGAGCGAGGGCAGATCTTATAAAAGGTGGCCCTGAGGTATAATCATGCTTATTGACACTAGTCTATTTAAGCTCTATCTCTTATTGATAACTCTAATACAGCCAATTGTTCCCAACATCTCACTCCCCCCGAGTAAAGAACAAATTCCTTAACAACATATGTATAATGGGATTTTCTTTTTATTTATCAATTCACACCAATACCCGCGTGTCCTTATCAAATTTCAAATCCAATTATTCAAAAAGCTAGAATATACCCGCAGAAGTTGTTGCCAGGTTTCCTTTTTCAACTCGTCCCTTTCTTCCATTCATTTCAAATTCAATGCCCCCACATGCAATGTCTTCAGAGTTCAGACATATTCCACCGACTACTACTTCTTTAACCTCTTTCTAAATTCATCTCATTTGGGTAACTTGGTGTATTCAATGATAAGCACTGAAACTGAACTCAAATTTGCGAGCCCTGCTATTGATATCCAGATATGTAAATGTATAAAAGATGGAGGTTTTTTAAAATAGTGGACGTAATGCAATATTCATATAAATAATTATACTGAGACTACTGCAGACGTTTGATCTGAACTGGTCCAAAGAGAGAGAGAGAGAGAGAGAATCTGGCCTAGCCATCAACTATTTGAATCCATAAATCCATTTGCATATTAAATGTCAATTGATTTGCTGTTGTATGAATATTAGTTTTACTCAAAGTATTTTTTTTACCCCTAGAAAAAATTTCAGTTGCCCCCTGTTCTAAAGAAAACATTCACTAATTCCCTCTTCAAAAGTTTCACTTGTCACCCTAAAATTTATTTAACTCAGATCTAATCTATATGCTATAATTTCAAATTAAATATTGGTGGTTTGAGAATGGAAGGGATAATAATTTAACAATAATTCAATGCTATAATATTCATTTAATGGTATTGTGATCTCATATTCAAAAGCATTTAAATGATGATAATGAATAATCTATTTATTTTATGCTATAATTAGCAATCTTACACCATTAAACAAAAACAATAATTAAATAAACAGATGGGATTGGGTATGGAGAGATGCATTGAGAGAGAGAGAGAGAGTATGGAGAGGATCTAAATCGGTGCAAACTGTGACATGTCTATTTATTTTCCTTCTCAGCTTCCCGTATTTGAGTGGTTCGCATGGGTTCGTAACATTGCTGCTGGAATTACGACCCCTTTCCATTCATTCTTTCATTCACTAAATGTGTATTTGTGCAGGCGCTGTTCTCATCGAATTCCTTCGTCAAATTTCAGGTCAAATTTAATATGACGTATAATTTTGTTACGTTCCTGTATAATAAATATAAGCCCCCATTTTACCAAAAATAAAATATGATGATGCTGAAAAACTATATTTTAGGTGGTGAGAGTTTGATGGCAATAAAGTAGGTCAGAGGATAGGGTAAAAATTGGGTGGTATGGATAGAAAATCTTACGTGTGATCATAAATTGCTGTTTTGAGTCAAACTCAGGAACTTTTCTTGGCTTATAATGAAATAAAGCATTGACTTTTAGGAAATTTAGTGGGAATAAGTTACATGAATCTTGTAAATTACAAATGGTAATAATACAGAGCTAGGAGTGTTTGTTAAGATTGTTGTCTGCTGGAACTACTGCCACCACTTTCACTGATTGTTCACTAAACAGTGACTCCATTTTTTTCCCTTGATGAATAATATTATATGTTTATTCATGATTTGGCTATTTCAGTTAATATATTTTTATCTTTAAAAAGATCAACCAGCTACACTTTGAGCATTTATTCTCAATTGCCGAAGAGTTGGAACTCGTCAGACTCTCAGAGCATTACTGTAATTAATTAAGTTTACTAATTATGTCATCTATCAAATTATGCCTTCTTAGACCCGGGGAAGAATCATCTATCATATTATGCCTTCTTAGACCCGGGGAAGAATTATCTAATGTTCGAAGAATAAATATTCAAAATGGCAGTATTTTACATTTCTTTTATTTAAATTGAAATATTAATTGTCAGTTGTCCTAACGGTAATGTCACATTTTTTTAAAGAGGCCCTAGGTTCAAACCCAGCATTGACACGCTTGTGTGTGTGTGTCCCTTTTTTATGGGGAAGGGTTGGGTTAGGGGTGAAGTTTTTTTTTTTAAAAAAATTGAATTGAAATGTTTATTTTTTTATTTGATATAAAATAAATAAATATCATTTTATTCCATCTTTTTAAGTACTCGTTAATCATCATCAGCATCTATTTATTTAATTTAATAAATTTACAACTTATGCATGCCAATGCAAAGTTTAAACTCTACCGTACCTTATGCTTGCAGGGAGATGACATTGCCACTAAGACAAATGGTCATTAGCAATATCATTTTATTTTGTTAGAAGCATAAGTGCATATTATTTGAAATTAAATGCATATCAAAGTATGGTATCAGTATAAGATCTAAAATCTTTAAAGAAAGGGCATATATTCCTAAATTAGGGGCAGTATTTTTTTAAAAAAACTTGTACACTTCAAATGAAACATGTCTAATTAAAAAAAAAAAAACCAAGAACCTGGACTATTATATGGAGGCGACACATAGCCCAACCCAATAAAAATGAAAGAAGCTACAAAAAAGTTCAAAGAACATCTCTCACCACCTATGATCACACGAGTCATTCTTAAGTTCCTATAATTTATTTTATGCTATATATATAAACCAAAACAGTAATTAAATAAATGGATGGGATTGGGTATATATGGAGAGATCCATTGACAGAGAGAGATAAAGTGTGGAGAGGATCTAAATCAGTGCAAACCTTGACATGTTTATTTATTTTCCTTCTTATCTTCCTGTATTTGAGTGGTTCGTATGGGTTCATAACATTGCTACTGGAATTACGACCCCCTTCCATTTGATCAATCATTCACTCAATGTGTATTTGCGGAGTTTCTGTTCTCATCGAATTTCTTTGTCAAATTTCAGATCAAATTTCAGTTCTGGTCCACAACATTCAAGCAATCTTTCAATCTCCCACTTCAGGAATTAATCATAATTTCCATAGTTTACATATATGTAGGAAAAATTATACATATATATTAACTATTAAGTGGGGGTTTTCATTTGATTTTTTGACTTCTTCTCCTCAATTTGAAGAATAAAAAATAGATTAAGCTAATCTACTTTAGCATTAAAAATTATTTATTTTTTATTTCATATTCAATGTTTTTTGAATATGAAATCACAATTATCAAATGGATAAATTAGTCCACTGATAGGGGGAAAAAATCTTGTACCCAAAAAATATGAACTGAATTTTTGAAAATTTGGGAGTATGAGTTTCACATTGATATACAAGTAGTTTATCATTGAAAATTTAAAAATTTACAAAGGACTTATCATTGATATACAATAGTATGTCATTGATAAATATATTAAATTGGCCATAATGTAAAATATAATAAATGTTGAATTGTTTGCTTGATTTAATTTTATAACATGGGCTATATCTACAAAAGCTTCATTATAATATATAAATTTAAATTTTTAATTAATAAAAATTTAATTTTTAAAATATTAATTTTAATTACATTGCTCCCTAAGCTGGGGTCCTAACTCTGCCATTGCTCATGAAATAGTACAATTTTTTTTATATATTTTTCACAAAAGAATCATAAACTTGTGTAGCTATAATATTTTTTGCACAAGATATTAAAAAATTGCAAAACAACAGTGTTTTTAATTATTTTAATTTCAATTCCCTAGTCTTCTCACATCCTTTCTATCATGATAGTTGATTTGAAAATTGTTTATTTATTTAAAAAAAATTCTTTTTTCCCATGATAAAGTTTGAAAATTCTTTTTTTATTTGTCTATTTTGATTTTCGGGGTAGCATGATACCTCGTTACATTTGCCATGCTCTCAATTACATTATACTGATTTTCGGGGTAGTATTCATTTATGTCGTTGTCCATCTCGCGGTGCAGTAGGTGGTTCCACTGAACACGACACCCACATCTTTGTCTCCCTGTCTTATAATTTTATTTGAAAGGAAGAAATCAATTAAAAATATCTTATAGTTTTAAAGCAAGCTAAGGTTAGTGTAATTGATATAATTAAAACCTTACGAAATATAAAATTTCTAACACATTATTAAAAACTATCGCTACCTCCATGTGTTGCTAGAATATATTCGTGCTGGGTAGGAATGACATTTGAAGAAATCAATTTTAATCCTTTTTTGGGCCAACAATATTCTTTACCCCTAGATTTATCCGTTAATGACATTTGAGATAGTTTATAGATTAAAAATAATAAAAGTATGATAATATGAAAAATTAATTAATTATTAATAAATATTTAATTGCCGTAAAGACCAAGACGCGCGAGAACTACATATGAATGCATGAGTAATTATATAAATTATGAACAGAGGGGACAGAAGGCAGGTTAAATTAAAGTTTGGGGTGGACTTAGGAGAGAGGAATAAAGGCATGGTCATGATTAGATGATGATGGGTGGGGCTGGGTGATGCAGATATTCAGATAATTGAGGGGCCCATGGTAAAAAAAAAAGAGTAAAATAAAAAATAAAAATACAATTATGAGTACCTTCATCAAGAAAATCAGCAACGAGCAGAGATTCACGTTTGGGTGAATGATCTCCAAGTCCTTCGCAATGATCTCTCTAATTGTTGACTGGCAATGTGAAAGGAATTCATTCGCCTTTGGGACTTCGTCAGACCCCACATTCAACCCATTCATCGCAAAATTATAGTTGCCAAAATCACAATCGAGACATTGGCCAAAATATATATATATATATATATATCACAATCGAGAACCTGTGGAGTACCTTATTTACCTAAAAGGATTAAAAAATTTTAAATTTACTCTGCAATATTAAAAGACTAAAATATAGTTAAATTTTAATGTAAAAAGTTATCTCTCATTTTTTTTAAAAAAATCATCCACTATCATTGGCAGTTGGAGTTTTGGTTCTGATGGCCAAGCCACCCTAGTTGACCAGATGACAAGTAACAATTTGTCAATTTTTTTTAATAATTTGATAAATAAATTTAAGTAAAATAATAAATTCATTTTTTAATAATTTGATAAGTAAATTTAAGTGAAATAACAAATTTATATAAAATTTTGATAAGTAACTTTTTGATAATAAAAATAAATAAATATTTATAAAAATTAATATATATTAAAATTTTTAACAAGTCTCATCATTAATTTGTGTGTTAATTTTGCTAGAAATAATGGATATTTTCAGGCTGCGTTTCATGATAATTAAGAAACTATAAAGTGCATGCTGGCTAACACATTACAATGGTACATATGGTGGTCACGTTAACTTCTACATCATGTGGAATCATGGCTGCTCTGCACGACAATGATTTCTGTCCAATAATTCCCAGCCTCTTTGCATTTACCGTACTAGTTCTGTTTCGTCTTTTCATTCAAAATCAAGCCCAGAAAAGTCAAAAGAAAAAAAGAAAAAGAAAAATGAAAACGGTGCTAGACCGGAAAAAGGGTGAGAGAACGGATAGTGGTGGAACGCTGACACGTAGTGTTACAGTCACAAGTAATCAATGCAGAAAACACAAGGGGGATCAGATACTCATATTGTAAATGAGTTCTTTTAGCGATCATGAGTACAATCCTACAGGAACGTTCGTCAGCGTAGCCAAATCAATATTCCTCCGATCCTATTTATAAATCATTTTTATCAATCTCATCAATACCAATATAATAAAAGTATAAAGAATAATTGTCAATAAAATTTTAAATTTACCCTTCAAAATAAAAAAGGTAAAAGTACAATCAATGAATAAATTATTATTTTCAAAATTTCTCTCTCATGCTTTATCAAGCATGAGACTTTTACAGTGACAGTATGAGGCTTCTGGCGGGAATAGAGCCATTTATAGTGAAAATGAGACATTTACAGTGAAAAATTGAGCCTTCACGCGGGAATGAAAAATTAGAGACAGTGTTTCACATTTTGAGAAACTTATATCCCACTAAAAGGGAATCAGATAGCATTGAAAACAACAGAAAAGAAAAGCAAAAAAACTGCACTTTTCCACCATGGAAAAGTGCTCCTTCTCCTTTGATTTAAATGCTCCAGCCAATGAGAAAATAGTGGGGACAACAACACCATTTTTTAGACTTAAATGCTCCTCCCATGTGTGAGAATGTCCACCTGAACAGCAATCAAAATGAAGAGCAATATGTTACAATCAATGAAGGAAATGTTAAGGATCTCTCTCTTTATGAAGCCCATGAATATCCCCATCTTTAGTTATTTCTTCTTTCAATGATCTAAATTATTTATGTTCAGCTGATGAGTTAGAGAACATGATTAAACAAAAACGTACAGTAAAATAGCATTAAATGGCTTCAATGATAAAAATCAACCTTTCTAGCACATGAAAGATAGCTCTCTCCCCACCCACCATCTTCATTTTGTATTGTGCAAAGAAAATTATAATGCATTATTGACTAATAAATTCATAGATTTAGTTCAGTTTATAAAATGTGAAGTGATAATATTATATTGACAGAATCGTATAATCTCTCAAGTTCTACATGTTCACCCACAATTTTCGATGACAGCTTTGATAGAAGAAGACAACATTGAAACAACCAATAACACCATATGGTAATACTACACATATATGAAATATGAAGTTGAACATTGGGATGACATAACCATAAGTAGAAATCAAATGATGCTCTAATGTTGTCTCCCTTGTCGCTACTAAAACAATTTAAACATTTCTCAATATCATTTTGAATTATTAAAGATTTAGAACAATTATCATGATACCAGATGCCAAAAACTTACAGGATTTTTGAAGCATATGAATCAGGCTTAGTCACACCAATCCCATCAATGTCTTTGTTAAAAGCACCAGATGCAGTATCATAGCTTGCTTCAGCGCCACACACAATGGTTGGAGTACCAATGGTGGCAGAAGAATCAATAATAGGTGACTATTTCAATACAATGACTATTGTTACAGTAGTATGGTCATGGAAGTATTGAACCTTTAACTGCCAAAGCCAACATGAACATATTCTTCAAAATAAATGTGAGGGTAAATTTCCTTGCTCATAGATACAAACTTCTAGATATGAGAACTCTCATGAGCTCTTAAAATACATTAGGGCGAGAGTCTAGCACTTTTGGATTACCAAATAAAACAAAAGCAGCCATTCTCATCTAAGAGTGTATATTCTTCAAGAAAAATTGAGTTGAGATAAAGAAAGTAAAAAAATTTGTCACAAGCACAAAAACAAAGTCTTGCCGTGAAACATATGCACATAAAGCTTACATCTAAACATCACAAATAAAGAAAAATGGCATAATAGAGTTATCCAATATTTGCCTCAAATTAGGCATGATGCTCATTCCACAGATATCACAGCTATTGAAAAAGAATCAACTAATAATGAAGAAATGTCTCACACTAGTGCCATTCATTGTGTTTCAGATTGAAAACCAGGAAAAAATAAATCAATGACCAAGATAAAAAATGTACATGAAGAAATCAAAACCTCACCCTTGCCTCATCTCTATTGAGATAACTTCACCGGCGACAACAATGATGATAAGGGACGAGAGAGTAAAAGCCCCCAAATAAGAAAGGGATGCTATGAGTTAGGGTCTATGATATGCAATGGTGGCTCTGATATTAATGTCAATAGCAACGACGACAACTTTTGCAGTAAAAAATGGGTGTGAGTAGTGATGCCTCAGAGGTGGGAGTTAATGGTGCTTGAACTTTCTTTTTGGACGACAGTGTTCGAATTGAGAAAAAAATTAAGAATGAACGAAATGGTTTATGAAATGAAAAAAATATGAAATTTAACAATTGCGCTTGGGGACTATAAATTTCCTTTTTCAAGGTAAGCAACAGCATCAATCTTTTCCATTTCTATATAGCAATTCAAAAAGAAAATTTATACCTTAGTTTGTGCTCAACTGGTATCCTGACAGTCTTAAAAACTCACCCACAGAAACTTTTGTGTTTAATGGTATCCTTATAGTTTTAAAAGCTCACCCACAGCAACTTGTATAAATTCTCATTTTTTCTGCAAAAAAGGAAAAAAAGTTTATTAGATTATATGGTCTATCAAGAAATCTAACATTTGTAAACTTTTGATACAGAGACAGATATGGGATGCAACACAATTGAATCACCAGGGTAGCCACCATGTAAAAGAAGAAGGTTCTTATCAAATGAAAAATGTGTCTCCATTTACAAGATCTTATTAAACTCAAGCTATCAAGGTAAACTGAACAGTGTTACAACAAGAGAGATAGCTTCAGCATATTCAGTTTTAATCAGAGTCATTCAACGCATTTGGCATCAAGTTAAGGAAACAGGGGATGCAAGCCATAGAAAGACAAACAAGTGTGGAAGAAAGGGACCTAACGTGAACATGGAACAAGTCATGGTAATTCCGATACATCGACAGACTACTTATAGGTCTCTTGCAAGTGCACTAGGTGTTAACAAGACATCACTAATCAGACTTAAAAAAAAAGGAGTTCTATGGCGCCACACAAGTGCAATCAAAGCATATTTGAAGGAGCAAAACATGCTTGCTCGGTTGAGGTGGTGTTTATCTATGCTAGAGCAACAAAGTATACCAAATGACCCAACTTTCCAATCTATGCACAACATTATCCATATTGATGAAAAATGATTTTACATGACAAAGAAATCTCAAACCTACTACTTGGCAGCGGGGAGGAGCCACCACATCGAACATGTAAAAACAAGAACTATGTTGGTAAAGTTATGTTCTTAGTTACTGTGGCTAGACCTAGATTTGATGCACAAGGAAATGAAATTTTCTCTGGGAAGATTGGTTTGTTCCCTTTTGTTAGAAAAAAGGCAGTAAGAAGAAGGAGTGTGAACAGGAACAGACGTATAATGGAAACAAAACCGATCACTTCAATTACAAAAGAAGTCATGAAGTCTTTCCTTATTGACAAAGTGCTACCAAAAATCAAGGCCAAATGGCCAACATGTCATACAAATGAAACTATTTTTGTTCAGCAAGATAATGCTCCATCTCATATTGATAATAATGATGAGGATTTTCAGATGGCAGCAAGTGATTGTGGGTTTGATATTCACTTGGTTTCTCAACCCCCTAACTTCCTTGATTTAAACATTTTGGATCTTGGATACTTTAAAGCAATTCAAGCACTACAATATCAAGAGGCACCTAAAACTATAGAGGACCTTGTTAGAGCTGTGGAGAATTCCTTTGAAGTTTACACATCTAAGCAATTGAATAGGATCTTCCTAACACTACAAGCTACTATGGTTGACATTATGAAGGACAAAGGTTCAAATAAGTATAAGCCAAGCCATTTGAAGAAGGATGTGATAGAAAGAAGGGGTGAATTGCCTAATCAACTCAAGTGTGATCCCTACCTAGTCCAAGAAGTGTTAGAGCACTTAGAAGAAGTGGATGGATAGCTTAGATTAAGGGGTGAATATTTTTGTGAAGCCTCAATGTTTTGGTCATTAATATTTTGTGTTACAATTTTTCATATAAATTGCAACACATAATATTAACAGTCAATATTTTGTAGTAAATGAAGCAATTTGTGTATGAATGGGTAGTTTATAATTTGCCAACAATTTCTATATTGACAATGCATATTGATGCTACATATCAAATTAAAGAAGAAAAAATTCTTTAGGAATTCAAATTAACTCCACAATTATGAAAGAGCTAAATATTCAGCACTGCATATTGACACTGCATATCCATTTGTAATTTCCTAGCTACATGTAATCCCTACCATAGTAGAGATGCAAAAGCTTACTAAAACAAAAAGCTTGCTAATTCAAAAACAAAACAAAATAGCTCACTAATTCAAAACATTTGCCATTAGTTTAAATATCATCATCTATCATTCTAATATAATAGAGACGCAAAAGTGGCTAAAATGTCAATACATTCATCCATCAGACTAACTAAAAAAGAAGATCATCGACATGCAACTTTAGCCTAACCAAAATAAACTAAACTATTATGCATCAGAATAAGCTTAAAGTCTGGACTAATTATACAGAACTACAGAAGGCCCAGAAATTCAATGCTAATTAGAGCATATAATGCAAAGTGTCGTACACAAATCGCTTACGGGCTTTCTCTTCCTCGGTCATATGTGCATAATCTTCATCTAGAAATGGAAATTTGTTTAGATCGAATGGGTGGACAATCTTCCTCTTTTTTCTTTCTCTTCCTCGGTCAGATGTGCCATTGCCGTTTCCACTGTTCACTTCTTCACTGTCCTTTGTTGCCTTTTCATTCAAATCAAACGACTGGACTTGCCTTTGCTGCACCACCACAACGTCGGAAAAATCGGAAGACCCAAGCGAAGAATCCTTCGGACCAGGTGCCCATGAAATCTTTCGATTCAGGGATGTCACCTCTCCAGAGAAGTTGACTCGAGGTATATCTTCTTCCCCATCAAGAGAATCGTCAATTGTACAGCCCATTAGCTCATCCCATGACAGATCTTCAAATCCCTTTTTCGTTGAGCTTGAACGGTGAAGATCTATCGACATTTCGAACCACTCCTTTCACGGAGAGTCTGAGGCGGACCACGATGGAAGAGGAAAGATAGAAATGAAAGCCGATCATCGATGAGGCGAGAGCTAACGGGAAGAATGAGAGAAGCGATCGACGGCAGAGACTGAACACGGTGAGAGAGAAGCTGGACTTCAGGAGAAAGAGAGAGTGATCCACAGACATAGGCAGGCGTGAGAAATGTCATACCACTAAGGGTATTTTCAGAACTTCAATCTAAAATGTACAGTTATCAGCTCCTGGTGACTTATATTGTGGATCAGAATTGCCTTCTAGAAAACGTCTAATATTACGGACCGGAGGGAGTAAGCAATAATCCAAATAGAATTGCTAAGGACTGCCAGAGGAGAGAGAAATGTCAGAGGGAAAGATTCTATTTGTCTTATGTTATTCCTGGCTCTCTAATTCTTAAATCTTCCACCGTCAACCACTCCATCTTAGCCCAATAGTCTTCTTTGGGCCTTCCTCCGTCCTTTCCGTCCCTTAGGCCATTACACGCAGGCGAGAATTAGGAGAGGGGCATAAAGTTGATTAGCAAAAATAATCAAAATCAACAAAAGTTGATCAAGTTTTGTACCCCAAAAAAACAGGTTATTTTTTATTGTTTTGATATTTTTATATTTTTAATGTTTCTATTTATATGTTTTTTGTCATTACTTGGATTTATATGATCTAATCTATATTTCTCAAATTTAAAAAAACAAATCTTATTTGTTAGCTTCTTGTTAGTTTTTAGAGTTGTTAGAGAGTTTGATATAGAGTTTTTTATATATGATTTTAATGACATGAAGGAGAGAATGGTTAAACTTTCTTTATCTAAAAAGACAAGATAATCTTTAATATATTATTATATAATTTATGATATTTTTAGTTATATATTTTGTCATTTCTTTGTTAAGCATTTGGTCTTCCGGGAATTGGAAGCTGGTTCCGGCCCTAGTTGGATTTATATGATTTTCATCAATTCAAATGAATAAGCAGATAATATACGCGCTCATCCTTGATATATAGAAAGTGGTGAAAAAGATTGAATGACCCAAAAGAGGTGATTAAAGAACTGAAAATGGATTCGAAATCATGTTACTTTAGGTCATTAAGGCAGAAGCCCTAGGCCTCAAAATCCGGTTTATGCCAAATATAATCATTAATTTTTTTTCCCATTAACCGTTATTCATATAAGTTTTTATTACAACTTTTTCTAAAAAATTATCGCCACCACATATTGTAGTTAACATCCACCGACTACTACCAGGTTTATTAAACATTTTGTCAATGGCAATCTTTGTAATTGCTCCTTTTAAAAAATATCTAACTTTTATATATTATTTTTTAAAACTTATTAAGTAATTATAATAAAAAGCTGATCTTATAGAGATGGAGATAGAGATAAGTGCCTGTTTGGATGCAAAAGTTAATCGATTATTTTGGCTAAAACTATGGTTTGGACAAAAAAATACACAAACAGCCTCATTTACTTATAATCAATTATGAAGGTCATAACCACATTTTGAAATAAGCTCCTTGGGATAGCTTTTCCATATCAATTATACTGTTACAATATTTTCTACCCATCAAAAATTTTTATCAACCAATATTATCCTCTTAATTCAAAACAAATATCCTCCCCGTCAACAGTTGGTCTATCTGTTCATGAAATAAGTTCCCTGGGTTATCTATCGAGTGATTGTTTATGTAAATTAAATTATTAATATTGATAGGATTTAAATTTCTATAATTAATCATATATATAATTTAAATAATACATGTTACTTTTTACATAAATTTTAACAAATTTAATAACATTATATACAACTTTATCAATAATTTAATTTTAAAAAGTAACATCCTTTATGGTAATTTGTACATTTAAAATTAATTTTGACTAAATCATTCAAATATATTTTTCTGTTAAAATCAATTAAAAAATAATATCCAAATAGATCATGTCACAATATAATTAATTATAATCAAAATTAATTATATTTATTAATTTTTTTCACAATCAATTATACCCAATTGAAATTCAAACGGGTCACACATTAGGCTTCACTAATAATTTTGCTTTAGGCCTCACATTTTCTTCACATGGTGTTGCCTTCAGGACTTCGTGAGACCCAGCAGGACTCGGCTTTAATTTTTCAATTTTTTTTTTTGGGTAGTAACACATCTTTCTATTTCTATGAATCAACTCAATCAAGGATGTTAAATTATATAATGTTAATAAGCAATAAATGATTCAATTATCAATTTGGTCTCTTAAATTTACATTATCAATATGTTCTACACATCAGCTTATACTTTAAAAGTCAATTTGTGTTTTAGAATGTAGAGGACACACAAATACAGTATATAACATATGCATATTATGGTTTATTTATATATCTGGGAATAAAATGGCTTTTGATCTCGAGTTTAAAACTTAAAAAAGGGTCGGTCTCATCACGTTGTTGAATTAGCAGCTCTAGCAGTGTTGGAGTTTTCTTCTTCAAAAAAAATTAAATTCATTTTCAAACATAAAAAAAAGTTTTATTTACAATCATACCTCGATACTTAGTTAATTGGAAAATGCCGAAAAAGAACAGAGTCGACAAATATAATTAAGAAATGAAAATGCAAATCAATATCTAATATTCTTTTAATATTTCACCAAACTACTCATAAAATTACAAGTGTCCGCATTCTGAGCACCATGTATTCATTAGACTGGGCTCCATTTGGGCCTTCCATGTTACTTTGAAATAATTTCTACCATTCATTTAAATTAATTTTTAAATATTGTCTTTATTAATATAAAATTATAAAAAAATTTAATATTAAATCTGAACTATTCAAAACATATCTAAATGGTTAATTTTTTGAATTTTTTGATATTAAATTGGGTCATTCAAATTATATGTGAATTGTTTAGTGTACATTTAAATAGTCAAATTGTAAAATTATAAAAATTTTAAATTTAAATTTGATTATTTAGATTAAATTTATACTAACCAAATTGATAATAAACATATTCATTAAATTTTTTTATATTTTTTATAAATTTAAAATAAAAATAAAAATTTTAAAATTTAGATAATTCAGTCTTGTCAAGGGTGATGAATATTATGTATTCATTCCATTTTAATATTAAATTTTTTTATAATGTTTATATTAATAAAGACAATATTTAAAAATAATTAAAAGTTAATTTAAATAAAGGAAAAATTACAGTCAAGGACTATTGGAGGAATTTATTTACAGAGAACCAAATGATTCTAAAATTATGTTGTATGACCAAGGGACAAAAATGTAATTAATTTTTAGTGTGAAAAGACAAAACTACCCCTTAAAAAAAACTCCTCGACCACCAACTGCTAGAGCTCCGATGCTGGCGGTCGAACCACCCCACCAAATCGACCATCTAAGCTCTAACAGTAGTTGTTGGACCATTGCCAGAGCTCCAGCACCAATCACTAGACCAACAAGGGAAGTGAATTATTATTTTTTTAATGTAGCCAAGGTGGGGTTTGAACCCACATCCTCTTGACCACTAAAAGGATTGTTAGCTACTAGGCTAACAAATTCTTTGAATTATATAATGCAAATATATATATATATATATATATAACTTTGTTTCCACTTTTCATGCCAACATTTACCAAGAGTTCAATGGTTACTTGTCATTTTAAAAATGATTAATTGTTAAACTACTAATGATACTTGTTAAAAAATTTAATACGCATTGATTTTTATAAATATTTACTTGTTTTTATTGCTAGGAATAACAAGTTCTCATTAGCAATTTTAACAAATAACCATTTGTGAGATGACAAGTCTCATTATTAGCTTTAAAAATTTCTTTAATAATTTGATAAGTAAATTTTAGTAAAATAATAAGTTCATATAAGCTTTTGACATGTAAACTTTTGGTAATAAAAATAAGTAAACATTTATAAAAAAAACTTCATTTTAAATTTCTTTGACAAGTTCCATTAATAATTTAATAAGTAACCACTTGTAAGATGATAAGTCTCGTTATTAATTTTGAAATTTCTATTGATAATTTGATAAGTAAATTTTTAGTAAAATAACAAGTTCATATAAGCTTTTAGTAATAAGAACAAGTAAACATTTATAAAAAAACACTCCATATTAAATTTTTTTTGACAAGTCCCCATTGATAATTTAACAAGTAACTATTTGTGAAATGACAAGCCCTATCAATAGCTTTGAAAATATCTCTTAATAACTTGACAAGAAAATTTTAGCAAAACAACAAGTTCCTATAAGCTTTTGGCATGTAAAATTTTAGTAATAAAAACAAGTAAAGATTTATAAAAACCACACCATAATAAATTTCTTTAATAAGTCCCTTTTGATAATTTAACAAGTGACCATTTGTAAAATGATAAATCCTGTTATATTTTAAAATTTTCTTTCACTTTTCATGCCAATACTTATCAAAAGCTAAATGGTTACTTGTCATTTTACAAATAGCTACTTGTTAAATTAAGTAACAAGACTTGTCATGATAAATTAATCCTAGCAGGGTGGTCTAGCCACCGTTGTCGAAGATCTAGCGGCCGGTGGCTAAGGAGTTTTTTTAATTGAGGGGCAGTTTTGTCTTTTCACACTAAAAGTTAATTACGTTTGGTCCCTTGATCCTGCAGCATAATTTCAAAATTATTTGGTACTTGTCTGTAAATAAATTCCTCCACCAGTCCTTGGCTGTAATTTTCCCTTAAATAATAATAAAGATCATTTTAGAATAAAATGAAGGCTTCTGATAAATGATAATTTTGTATATTTTTATCCTTTTAATTTAGACTTTTAAAGATTTATTTGAGGCTAATTGAGTTTAATTAGATATTATTTGATATTATAAGCCAATATTCAGTTTTAAAATTTTAACTATCTAAATTTATGATTTTAAAATATAAATGATATCTTTAATATTTGTGCACAATTGTTATTTAATTTTATTTTATTTGTGCAGATTTTTTAGATTCAATTTGGAAGATATTAATAAAGATTATTTTGGATAAGAAGAATATGGGCATAATTAAGAATTAAATCTTTAAAATTTTGTTTAAATTTATTTTGAGTTATTTAGTGTAGTTTTCAATTAGGGTTACTAGAGTAGTTTTATTATTTTATCGTTAGCCTTTCTGTAGCTGTACGGATTTGCATAACTTTTGTATACATAAAGGAAGCAACGCACAAAACCAAAAAAAGGAGGAGCATTAGCGGTAGAGGACGCGAGAGTCTGTTAAAGCTATTGTTATTCTTCTTTCCTTCAATACAATTTCCTTTCAGGGATGGCTTCTCAATTTCTCATCTTATATTGTTTGATTTTTAATTTTATGGAGAGTTAAATTATTGGTGTGATCAATTACAAACCATGATCTTAAATTTTAATCAGAATTTTTGATATTTAAGAAAGAATTTATTTTAACTTTATTCCAATTTACTCGTCTTCTCTTTGCCTCTGAATTTTATGCTTTAATTGTTATTATTGATTAGAATAGCTTTATTGCATAATTTTTAGGTTATAAATTTTATTTGAAGTTTTGCTTGCTATAATCGATTGATATAGTAACATAAAAGTAATTTAGCCTAACTTGGGTGATTATCCATGCTTTGTTTTTGATGTGGCTAACTTAGAACAATTGTTAGATTGTGGGTTAAGGGAGATTTCAATTAATCTATAACTTAATTTTTTGTTTAATTCTTGAATGATAATTTGAGAAATATATAATAAAATTAGAATAATAAAGTTAGATAAAATTAATTTAATTTATGAACAAGGAAGATTAAGTTTAGGTAATTGGGTTGTGATTGAATGCGTTGCTTGTGTTTGATAATTTTCTCAGTTGAATTTGTTTTTATTTATTTAATTTTAATTTATATATTTTAATTAATTTCATTATAAAAAACCTCCCATTATTTATCTTTTCATAACCATAATTCAAATAATTATTCTATTGACTTTTAGGGAGATAACTTAGGTTGAGCTTTACTGCAAAATCTATTTTTTATTAATTTTAGTGCTATTTGACAGTAGTGTCAGCCTCATATGGAATCACACCTGAGGAGCACACAATGGTCATTGACAGCAATGATAACTGAATGCATTCGCTTATTACAAAGTTGCAAGCAGGAATAAAAGGAAATTACAGAATTGTCAGAAGGTACAAAAAAGAGAGACAAAATATTAGAGGGAGAAACTCATTCATATTGATCTATCACACCCTCTCTTACTACCATTCCTAACTTAAATACTCTCTAGCTCACGAAGCTTCCACATGGGCTTCCCTTAGCAAGTACATCAATAGGTTTGGCCATCTCTCGGCCCAGTTGTATCAGATCGTGGAGGCCCATAATGTATATCCATATTGGACGTGGGTGTTGTAGATGTGACAATACTCATCCTATGAGAATGGACCTTGCCTTCAAGGTCAAATTGGGGGTACAACATCTTGATACCTTCAAGTAATTCCCACGTGGGAGAATCAGAGCAATGCCTCTAAACCAAAACTTTCCATTAGCTACTTATTAGCATGTTAAGTATGCCAAACTTCCAAGATATCATTAGGCAGCGCGAGAGGACCATCTGCCTCTGGTATAGAAGTAACAGGGAGTGGAAGCATCCAAAGCAAGACAAGCCTCTGGAGGAAGGTTAATGCCATAAGCAATGGAGCCAATTTTCTCCAGAATAGGAAATGGGCTAAAGTAACACAAGGCCAATTTCTAAATAAATTATATTAAATGCTTATTTAAAATATAAACATAAATTATATTATGTCATTTATTATATTAAACTTTATGTTAGGCCCTCAACAGCTAACATAAAACTTTGTTGAATCTCACATGGATTTAGAGAATAGATGTTTTTGTGCTAATGCTAGGTTGTTGCCCATAAATAACGCATTGTATGGCTTGAGTGTAGTGATAAGTAAGTTAGAGCTGCTGCATCAATGCCCGGATGTAGTGTTAAATGAGCAAGGGCTACTGCGTTATTCTAGACGAGAACGGCTAAAGAAGTTAGTCTGTGTGAGCAATATTAGACTTGGTACTTGGAATGTTGGGACCTTAACTAATAAATCTATGAAGGTGGTAGGAGTTATGATTAAGAGAAAAATTAATATCTTGTACTTGTAGGAGACTAAATGGGTTGGTGAACAAGCTAAGGATATCCAAGGTTTCAAACTTTAGTATAATAGGAAAGTGAACACACGCAATAGAGTGGGTATCATTGTCAATAAGGAGTGGAAGAAGAATGTGGTAGAAGTTGACAGAATTATTTCCTTGAAAATGATCATCGGACGGGAGACTATTAATATTATTAGTGCTTATGCACCTCAAGTTGTGACAGAAGCCAGTCTTAAAGAATTATTCTAGGAAGACTTGGAGAGGTTGATCGAAAGCATACCACATAATGAAAAGATCTTTATTGGAGGAGACTTTAATGGATATGTTGGGAGGGAGGCAGGTCATTATATTAGGCTACATGGTGGTTTAGGTTTTAGGGAACTAAATAATGAAGGACAATATATCCTTAATTTCTCTTTGGCTGATTTCAAGATTTCTAACACCTGTTTCAAGAAGAGGGGTGAGCATCTCATCACTTATAAAAGCAGAGCATCAAGGTCATAGATTGATTTCTTTTTGGTAAGGAACACAAATAGAAGACTTTGTAAAAGTTGTAAGGTGATTCCTGGGGATGCTATTACGACACAACATAGGGTCCTTATCCTTGATGTATATATTATGAGTAAAAACCAAAAGCATCGACAAGTAATAATTTCAAGGATTGGGTGGTGGCAATTAGAAGGTGAAAAGAGAGAAATTTTTAAGAGAAATCTCTTGGCTGAAGGAATTTGGGTGTCACACCTTGAAATTAGAACATGTTTGGCACAAAATATAAAGATAATACCCATATCCTAAAAGTCTTTACTCAAGAAAACTCTAATTTATCAGCCATGAAGACCTTTGATAATAAATTAAGCCATCCTCAATATAAACCATACGAACAAAAGATTTAATATTTTACAAAATAGTAGTAGCAGTAAGGAATTTTCTTCCGATCAGTAAATATCAAAGTATAAATCATAAAGATGAGAACCCTAACTATAGCTTATGTGGAGCACCTGACATTAGAAATTTACTTTAAAGAAATTTGATTTCATCTTTTCATCTCATTTGAATATTACTGCCCCTCGAGGATTAGCGGAAGGCACAACATCAACTAACGTATATGAGGCCAAAATAATAATTTTTAGTGAATAACGTCCTAACAATAAATAATAGAACTTAAATAAAAAGGAAAAGATTAAAATAATGGTGTGAGTAAAAGAGACAACAGTTTTCATAAAAATATAATAAACTTTAAAATAGAATAGCTCTGTAAAATTTTAAAATTAGGTCTTAAATCATTGAACTATCATGATAAATGTTAATAGAACTTGCTTCCAAGAAAGCACATTGAATGAAATAAATAGTTATAAATAAATTACTGAATAACATCAATGGAACGTAAAATCATCAAATAATTGGATTCATAATTATAGGGACTTATCAGAACAATTAATAAATGTGGACACACAGTCCACAAAGGTAAATAACCAAACGCGACTTATGCCACGAAAACAAACGTGGATACACAATCCATGAGGGTAAGTAACCAAACGCATAAGCCAAACGCATCCGAAGCCATGAAACGCACATGAGTACGATGCTCACGAATAACCATCCCTCCGTTCCACGTGCGTTGGCCATTGCACGGGGCTAGCACCTCCTATATACACCCTGCTAGCTAGGTGTACCATGGCGTGCCAAGGGCTAATGGAATTACCGTTAGCAACCAGTGTTCTGTATAAAGTCCCCTTAAAATTCATTTTCAAACATGCGAGAAAATCATCATTTTCAAAATAAACTTTTCTCTTCTCAATATCAAACTCGCATGAACTGTTTAAAATATCAATCCTTTAAAATATGAAAATTCACA
The DNA here is from genome assembly GCF_029017545.1 of Prosopis cineraria. Taxonomy (NCBI): domain Eukaryota; kingdom Viridiplantae; phylum Streptophyta; class Magnoliopsida; order Fabales; family Fabaceae; genus Prosopis; species Prosopis cineraria. The sequence continues at coordinate 22,050,267 of NW_026555338.1, forward strand.
ACTAACGTTGCATAAACTTCTTCACGCATTTTTATGATTGTCTTTATTGAATAAAAGAGTACTAGAATTTATAAAAAGCATTTCTGCCAATCTTATAAGTATAAATCATGATAACTTCAAGAGATAAGGAAATTTAATCAACAACATTAATCAATGCTAGAGTGGCATATATTAATGATTGTAAATTATTGAAAATCATAGTTGACAAAAGAAATTTTTCAAATATATATAAATTGATTGGGACGTTATCCACTTACCTAAAGCAATCCCAACACCATAATTTACCCCTTAGTATTCTTCACAACAAGATTTATTCCTGAAACATCCAATATAATAATAATTGAACCTTTAAAATTTTATACAACTCATAATTGTTCATTCACTTAATTATTATAATATATTCTTGCATTGCTCTTGGACCCTAATCTTTTAAATTTCATTCCAAAGAAATTCATATCCTTCGCATTCCTTTCTAGTGCATGAGTCATAACAATCTACTGACACATTTTAACTAAATACCATTACTTGCACTTGCACTCTTCCCCCAACTTTGTAACTTGAACCATAGCATTTTATTTTACATATCTGGAGGTTTAAATAAATACAATAAGCTGTAGATCCAAAATGAATAATTAAATAAAACAACATTCATTGACCCCATATTCCTTTTTTCAACACTTATATGTAAACAAAATCATTAATCTCAATTTCTTATAAAAAAATATAATATCTTCTATACACAAATTTAGTCATTGCATGGACTATTCTAAGTGCCATGAATAAAATTCTATGGTCTACATTACAAAAGCAAGGCAACTGGACAACTCTTACGTATGTACTTTACATAGAGACACAAATGCACACACATGCAAACGCACACTAATTACATACACCCTAAGAATTTCTATGAAGCTCTAAGCAAGTAGGTTAATAAAGTGGGTGTGGAAGACAACCCCCATCATAATTTTACGAAGATTTAGTTAATGATTCATCATCCAAATGTCATCATTTATATTACAATTTCTTCATAATACTTTAGCCATAGTCAATTATTCCATTGGGACATGATTCTCTCTTAATCCTTAAATCAACCATCTTATATGCACAACTTATAAGCCATTCAATATAACTTGTTCAACTTCAATCTCCTACCCAACAAATTTCACACATCTACCATTAAATTCATCATGCTTTTCCAATCCAATTCCCTATCAAAGAAATCAGTTGAAGCTTAGAAAAATTTCAATTCCAAACAGCACGTTTCAGCCAAATGAGCTAATAGGGAAAGGCAATATATATATATGCACCACATAAAATCATTAGAGATGAAAATGGGAGAATGAGCTCCCTCACCAGCCATCGGCAACAACGACGATGGAGGAAGAGGAGTTCAGTGCTGAACAGGGGAAGAAGATTGGCAGCGTATAAAAATTCCTAATCTCCCTCACCGGCGCTGCTGTGAATGAAGGAAGAAGATGAAGTTTAAACACCCTCGCGCACCATCGTTAGCCCATAACAAAGATGAAATAGAGAAAGAGTTTTAACTATTCAACTCCACAAGGGCAGAAGAGCGAGAGTGGGAAAAAGAAAGGATGGTACAGGGGAAGAGGCAACCACCATTAAACTCATACAGCAACAGTTTCAAAACCTAGTAAATGAAGCTTTCGAACTCACCCATGGCAACATTGACAGCTGCAACAGCGAAGAAGGAGGCGACACTTGAGGTTACAGATCGAAGGCTCGAACACACCTTCATCGAAAAAATAGAGGAAGAAGAAGAAGACCTTTCACGGTTGCCCGTGCCAGAGAAGAACGATAGAGGAAGAGTCGAAGATCAGCAGGGAGATTTGTATGTACTCTCTTTTCCTTCCTCTCTCTCGGTCCACCCTCCTAAATGTGAGAGCAGAAGCTTCCCGATCTCTCTTTTAATTTCCCCATTTTTTTTTTGCTAGAACAAGTGGATCAGACATAAGAATATTTCGGGAAAATTTCAAGAAAGAGCACGAGAAAATCACAACAAAGGGCATACAAAATTTACCAAAAAGAGAACAAAATTTTTTTTATAATTTAAAACCAGACTTTTACTAGAAAAAATTTGAACTCTGAATTCTTGAAAAAATTTCTAGTATAAATTCCTATAAACTACCCAATTCTACTTATTATAAACTTTATTTAAATAATACATTCATTATGAGAAATTTTATTCAATTTAAAATTTAAGGTTCTTACATTGGGAGTCTCAAGAAAGTGCTAATATCTTGTAGGAAGACTTGGCTGTGAAGGTAAGGAAGGTTGCAAAAGAAATTTTGGGAGAATTAAGAGGTTTTGCTTCGAGAGATAAGGAGTCTTAGTGGTAGAATAATAACGTACAGGACAAAATCAAGTATAAGAAGGAGTGTTTCAAAGCCATCCATTTGTGCAATAATGATGAAAATTGGGAAAGGTATTGTATGGCTAAAAGAGAAACTAAGAGGGCTATGAGTGAAATGCATTCTAAAGTATTTGAAGAGTTTTATAATGGTCTTGGGACAAAGGATGAAGAACAAAAAATTTATAAGATTGCTAAAGTAAGAAAAGAAAATCAAGAAATTTGGAACAAGTAAAGTGTATAAAGGATAAAGAAGGAAATGTTTTCATCACAGATAATGATATTAAAGATAGATGGGAACTTTTTTAAGCTTTTCAATGATGATGGGGGTTGGTCAATTAACTTGGAAGATTTAGTAACTTTTAAAAGAGAGCAAAATTTGTCATTTTATTATACAATACAAGCTTGAGAAGTGAGAGAAGCTCTTAAAATAATGGCAAATGGTAGAGCCAATGGACCTGATTGTATCCTTATTGAAATGTGGAAATGTTTGGGTGAAGGAGGAGTATGGTGGTTAACTAAGTTATTTAATGAGATCATAAAATCTAAGAGAATGCCAGATGATTGAAGGAGAAGCACCTTAATTCCTATTTATAAAAACAAAGAAGATATTCAGAATTATGCTAACTATAGAGGGATTAAACTTATAAGTCATACTATGAAATTATGAGAAAGAGTGATTGAGCATAGGTTAAGATTGAAAATTAGTATTTTGGAGAATCAATTTGATTTCATGCCAGGGAGAGTGACTACAGAAGCGATTTATCTACTAAGAGGATTACTGAAAAAATATCGATGTAAAGGAAAAGATTTACATATGATTTTCATTAATTGGAAAAATCTTATAATTATGTACCGAGGGAAGTACTTTGGAAGGCATTGAAAAAGAAAGGTGTCTAGGTTGCCTAAATCCGAGCTATACATGACATGTATAAGAGGGCAACAATTAGTATAAGAACACTTAGTGGTGAAATAAAAATTTTTTTTATGAAGATTGGATTGCATCAAGGATCATCTTTGAGCCCCTATTTGTTTAATCTAGTCTTAGATGTTTTGATTGAGCTTCAAGAGGAAATTCCTAAATGCATGCTTTTTGTAGATGATATAGTTCTTATTGCAAAGATAAGAGAAGAGATAAATTTTAAACTTGAGTTATAGAGGAAGACATTGGAGTCAAGTTCTGCCTAAGTAGGAGTAAAACAGAATATTTACATTGTAATTTTGATAAAGGGTTAATGAGTAGTAACTTGAAAGTGAAATTAGGTGATCAAACCATACCTTAAATGAAAAAGTTTAGATATTTAGGAGCGATTATTCAACAAAAAGGGAAAATTGATGGAGATATTACACATAGAATATAAGCAGGGTGATTTAATTGAAGAAAGGCTAAAGGAGTTATCTACAATTGTAAGGTACCTAATAAGCTTAAAGGAAAGTTTTATCAAACTGCTATAAGACCAATAATTTTAAATGGTAGTAAATGTTGAGCTTTGACGGGATAGCAAGAGCATAAAGTTGGAGTAGTAGAGATGAGAATGTTGAGATGGATGTGTGGATATGCACGTAAAGACAAAATTTGAAATGAGCGAATATGGGAAAAAGTGAGTGTGGCACCTATTGAAGAAAAAATAGTAGAAAATCATTTGAGGTGGTTTGGAGATATAAAAAGAAAACCATGGGAGGCACTGTGAGGGGAGTGGAATAGATGACTTTGAACCCTATCAAGAAGGGTAGAGAAAAATCGAAGAGAACACTTTTGGAGGTTATTGAGTGAGACCTTTTAATTAACAATATTCCTAAAAACTTAATAAATGATAGAACATAATGGCGTCATATAATCCATGTAGCTGACGTCACTTAGTGAGATGAGGCTTCTTGTTGTTGTTGTTGTTGTTGTTGTATTATTATTATTATTATTATTATTATTATTATATTAAACTCTTATTTCAAAAATTTTCAATGAAAATATCTCTTATATCTTTTTGAAGTGAGAATATTATTTTAATCAATTTATGTATGTATTTTTTAAAAATTACTAGACAAATACATTTACACGATAAAAACTTAAAATATAAATTAAAAAGTAAAAAACATACATGCATGAACTTTTTTGGGTAATTTGAATTATTTTTAGACAATATATATTTAAATAGGGGTATTTTGGCCAAATATATGTAATTTAATGTTCAATTAATGGTTGTGTGAATAAAAATAGAATATTAAAAATAGAATAGGTGTTTATGTTTTGTAACTATCCATACTAAAAGAAGTTCATATAGGTTTTAAAAATAGAAGGGGGTAACTGTAATAAAAATAAAATAGAAGGGACATGTAATGACCCAAAAATATAAGTTAAATGATTTTCTTTCCTTACTAAGATTTTATTTAATTATTTTAGTTTATAGCACATGAGGAGTATTGGCTTAGTAAAATTTATACTGATGACTTATATAGAGATGGAGTGCAAAACGTTCATAGGCCAAATGTTAGTTTTATTTTACTTTATATGGAGGAAGCATTAAAGTGCTCTTACTCCTAGTTCAAAAAAAAAAATTTAAAAGTACAACATCAATAATAAAAATTTAGTTGGGTTTGTTTTGTAATTTTTTTAAAAATTTTGGTTTTGTTTTGTATTTTCCCATGGATTTTTTTATTCAAATTCTTCAACCTCTTAGTCGGTGATAGGCACAGAAAGAGCGAGATGGCTCGCGATTCTTCCTCTGTTTTTTTTATCTTTTCCTTTCCTGCTGCACTTTCATAAAACCTCACCGTTAGTGTGCTCGTTTCTTCACCGCCGACAACTCTCCATCCTTTCCTCTTCTGTTCACTCATTTCTGTTGCGTGGAGTTGCTACATATTTTTCCTCGTTTCAACTATGTTTTGTGGATGACAGACTTTCATGCGTGCGTGCTCATCTCTGTTCTTTTCTTTTCCTCAACAGTTAGACGTCCGTATGTGCATGCATAGGAAGTAAGTGGTTTCAGATCTCCTAGCTTCACCGTCAGTCTTCGAGCTTTGTTGTTAAATTTCACAGCTGAAAGGTTGAATCTTCTTCCCTGTTTCTGCTGTGTGTCATGGCTGTGCATGTTTAGTTTCTAATTATTCTTCCTCCTCTGTAGCTAGCATCGTGTGTGTGTGTGTGGGGAAATTAAGGACATTATTAAAATTAAAGTACAACGTTAAGAGAGGCAGATTTTAGAAGTCATGAGAATCTCTCAAGTGTGTGAGTGCGTCTCAATTAATTTATTCATAAAATTTTTTTCAAAATATTATATTTTTATAGAATATTTTAATAACAACTTTGTCAAGTATGAGATGTTTTAAAATTTAAATTTCTTTATCTTGCGAATTTATTTTATTAGCTTTGGTAATTTTGTTTTCTTTTTATAAATGCAAGCACTTTACGTTCCCTGAAATTTTGATTACACATATTCATATTTAATATACATATTTGATGTTATGATTTGATCTTGTTATCAACCACTATATTTAAAAATTCTAGCATTCCACTAAATTTTATGAAAGGAATTGGAACTAATCTTTTGAGTGAAAGTTTGCAAGTATTTATTATGTAACGATAATTGATCTTACAGTTAGAAAATGATTATTCATTGTGATTCATGCATGGGAAAGTATTGAAGATACTATTTCATAATGATTGTATTGAAAAGAGCAAAAAGGTTTATTTTTATAACCCATGCATGCTTGTTTTAAATTGGGGGATTGGTTTTAGAACGCTGATTGCTAACGGCAGTTCCGTTAGCCTTTGACGCGCCATGGTACACCTAGCTAGTAGGGTGCTTATAGGAGGTGCTAACCCAGTGCGTAGGCCAATGCATGTGGAATTGAGGGATAGATATTCGTGAGCATCGTACTCACACTTATTTCATAGGTTTTGTACCTGCGCTTGTTTCGTGACTTCTAGCCACGCTTGAATTATTTTGTGGCTTTTAGTCGCGCTTGTTGTTTATTTACCCTTGTGGACTATGTGTCCACGCTTGTTAGTTAGTTACTCTCGTGGACTGTGTGTCCACGCTTGTCAATCGTTCTGATCAAGTCCCGTTAAAGAAAGAGTTTTCAAACTTATTTTCTTTAAATTGGATTTTGAAAAAAAAAACAAAAACAAAGAAGAAGAAGAAGAAGAAGCAAACTTCTCTTTTTATTACGTATTGATTTTATATTGAGCAATATATACATATATCTCCAAGATGTTTAAACATGCATAGAAATTTAAAAGAAGGAAAGAAAAAAATTGAACCTCTTATAATTCTATTTGAATTTATATATTTATGGTTTATAGATTTATCTAGTCTTTGATGTTTGACTTATTGATTTGCCTTTTATTAATTCTTTGAACTACAAATTGAGACGTTACTCACCGAAAATTTTTTGGTCTCAGATATTGTAGCTGACCCTGCTCCTTCTGCAAATCATTGAGGGGCCTTATTGCTTTTTGGAAAGAAGTGCATTGTAAATATCCTTGTTGCTAAAATTATTTACTGTATTTGGTAATCATAAATTAAAGCTTCACATACACCATAGTTAGGTCAAATTTTTATTTGGTTAGTAGATAGCTTGCTATTATGGAGCTAGTCTCTCTTACTAGTTTGGTTAACAGGTTTTATTATTTGAAAATTTTGGGTGGTCTAAATTATAGGGGAGACTATGCCAAAATTTCTACAAAACATTTAAAAGTTCACAAACTTTATTATTGTATATAACTTATATATTGATAGCTTAGCTAAATTTCGAACCAATTAAGGCTTATGGAATATGAGTTTATCTCATATTTCATGCCGGTCATACCTTTGATATCGGGGTGTGACAGGACATTAAAGTATTTAACTCTACATTTAAAGCTTGTGAGAAGGAGGCAGTTTTTCTTTACATCGATGTCATGACTATTGATAAGAGCTAGCTAGGGTTGAAGCATGTGTCATGTTTGTTTGTACCTGTCTTTGATAGTTTGGTGTAAACAATTATGAATTTTCCATAGTTTACTTTACACTAGTTTTTTTTTTTTTACCATTTGTAATATTCTACTTCTGTATAATTAACATTATTGACAATGGCTAAATATCCCCACTATCTATAGGATATGGAGAATGTGTTCATTGCAGGTTATTCTTCTAAAAAAGATTTTCCTGTAAAATTTATCGTAAATGATGGATGCCACCTATCTTTTTTTAGAAAAAAACTACTCTTTTTTACTTTACCAGTTTAATTCTAAATTTAAATGTCGGTTCGCAATTAAGTTTTCTGTCTATAATTATTTAAATTAACATTTCCAGCTAACTTTTCAAAAATTTTATGAAGACTTAACTATCATTAATTTTCTTCATTCTCCCAAACTAAAAAGCTACGTTGGGGATTATGTTGTATTTTATTTTTTTAAACCTAAATCAGTTGCTAGAGGTGGGAATAGACTATGCTCCTATCAGAGGCATACGCACTGGCCAATTTTAGACTCAACCTACCCTATTTACTAAATAAGTTTAGGTTAAGTTCAAGCTTTTAATTAGACCTATTTAGTTAAATAAGCCAAACCTAGATTTTCAAAGCTTGGCCTATGAGCCCAACAAGTCGACCTATTTAAGATAAATTTATACTAATATTTTTAATATATATTTGAAACATTTAAAACTAAAATGCTAGCTTATTCAAAAGGCTTGTTTTTAAATAGGTTTTCAGGCTATGCTTTAGGTAGGCTCAAGCGTGAGCCGTGAGAAAAGTCTTATACAGGTTTCAAGTTATGCTCAGGTTTCTGATTTATCATACAGGCTAAAATTTATTTGGCCAAAGTTTAGCTCAACTTAACCTATTTCCACTTACGGTTGCCCTTTTTTTAATAAAAAGATAAATTAATAAAAAGAAATTAGTTTATAATACATAAGTTTGCAATAATTCTAAAGGGAGTGGGGGATTGAATAGTTTGAAGTCGTGAGAAACATTAAATGAAATCGGTTGCCTTTTTTTTAAAAAAAAAAAAATAAAGGGCGAGCCACTAACTACGAAGCATGCCACTTTTGTATTTTATTTTGAGAAAGCCATTTCGTTCCTACAGTTTCTTTCAGATTTTAATTTAGTATCTCTTTTTTAAATTCTTATTCCCTCCTTTTAATTTTCTCTGTTAAATTAGGACCAACGGAGGAGAGAACAACGTTGAGAAAAAATTGATGATGCTTGTGATCTTGATGGCAGCGTTCTCCTTCTGTTGCCAGTGAAGAAGTTATTAACGACAATGATGTGAGAGCTAATGAAACTCGCGCAGCTAATGATAACAATGCAGAGCAAGGTAATTGTCAAACTTCTGGTTGGCGAAGGTCTTGGTGACAGCCATTGTTTGCTTGTGTAACTAATCTCTCCAGCTCGCACCGTCGTTATCTTTTTTACCCACTATGTTCAATATCTTTTTTTTTTGGTAATTTTTCACAGAAAAAAAATATCATAAAATTGTGTAGCAATTTTTTTTTTGGTAATTCAATATCTTTGTTTTTAACGGAAGTCTTTAAAAATGCAAAGCAACACCATTTTAATTTCATTAGTCTCCGCACATCCTCCCTCTCTCTCTCGGACGGGAAACCCAAGGCCACAAGATACAGTAGGTTTTCGGATTTTATTAATTATATTTGGAAAATGATGAAGAATAACCGAGTTAATACAAGATACAGAGAGTCTGACGACTAGAGAATCCAGATCCCTTCAAAACATTTTGTTTCTGCAGCTTTGGGACATATATAGTTAGTGAACTTCCATTCCATTGGACCCAAGATGTAGGTAGGAATGGTAGTTCAAGCATTTGAATTAACACGCTGTAAGAAAGGTGTTTCAAGGCTTCGTTTGATTCTATTTTTGATAAAACACGAACCAAATCAAACCGATTGGTTTGGATGAAAATGAGGCTTGAGCAATTTTTTTTTAAGATTGGTTTAATTTGGTTTTTAATGGATTTGGTTTACGTTTAGGTAACATTTCGATTATATATATATATATAGCTAGAGTCTAATTAAGCATAATTTTCTCTCTCTTCATCCAACTTTAGTACCCAATCGTGCTTTTACTTGAGGTTTTAAATGGAGTTTTCTTTTAATTCCTTTAGAGGGTGTGATTGCCAATGCTTCAACATTTTGGAGGGTTTGCCTTTAGTTAGAGAATCAGCTGCTAATGTTTTTTTTTTTTTTTTTAATTTCCTGTGGTTTGAGAATGATGGATCACAAGGATAGCTTTCAGTGGCACCATCTTCATTTGTTTGTGTTTTTAAGCGCTGATTCTTTAACTAGTAGCTCTCATTCCATCATGGCAGATTTTGATCGTGCAGGGATTGGCTGAGTCTTGCTTTCCTCTCTGGTTTTGTTGTTACTATTCTGTTCTATGTTCTTTTTTCTGCTTCTTGTTGTACATTTTGATTTTTTTTTTTTGAGCTTATGGGTTAGTTTGTACTTCGAGGTTTTTTCAAGAGCTTGGGGGTCAGAACTATTCTTCCATCATTTTCTTTTTTTTTTTTTTTTTAATATCAGGTCGTCACTGTATCTCCGCACCATGAAGTTAGATTCTTGAGATTGCTTGGCTTGCAAACTCACATATACATGATCATCTGCTTCTCTTATTTCCATAATTTTCTTTGAGATCAGAAGAAGGTAAATGAAAATGCTCTAAACTAAGGTCATAACTGTAGACTTCTTTGGTTGCTAAGAATGGAATGAATTAAAAAACTAAAACAAAAAAATTTATTTTAGTTTGGTAAATTGTTTATAATTGATCTTGGCATCATCTATCCATGAAAAAGAAAAAACGCAATATTGGGAATAAAATTCACAAATCATGGCTTTCAATTCATAAATTAATCCTCACTTTCATAAATAATATGACTGACATATCTCCCACACACATTTTAATCACTTTATTTTTATTTCTTTAATTTATTTTATAATCCCCATTTTTTCCAACAACCAAACAACCAAACAGTGTCTAAGGGTTGAAAGAAAGGGAAAGTAGTGGTAAGAGTCAACGTTGAATGCGCTAGTGATCTAATATAACATTATGTAGTGGTAAGAGTGGTTGTCTAGCACTTGGTTGGAAGCTGCCACGTCGTATATTGCCATTTATTCTGTAAATTTTGTTCAGCAGCTTAAGGAATCCACTTAGAAGTAACAGAATAACGAAAACGGACCACCATGGAAGTTGCAGAATCAAACATATCAAAAAGGCAACAGCCAGAGAGCCAAACGCTGACACAATCACTTCAAATCGAGAAGTAGCGAAACCAAGGAACATGAACTTGGCTGCTACAGTGAAGTAATATGCTACGGACCATACAACAGAAGCTGTGAAGATTACAGGATGAAGCTCGAATGGTGGCAGGAATATTGGCGGCTGAACTTTGTATTTGAAGGAAGCTGAGTAGAACAGGAATTAAGGGAGCGAAGATTAAGTTGGAGGAAAAGGTTTCATGAGAGAAATTGAAGTTATTAACGTTGAAGAACACAATAGAAGGATCTCGTCTTCTTGAGTAGAAGCTGTTGTGGCTTTGGCGATTCCTGTTAGAAGTTGGCTCCCTTTGCTGTTAAGAAAAAAAGATGAAGGGAGAATGATAATACAGACCGAAAACTTAGAATTTATGGCACTTAAGTCCTCAACAATTTTTTTTTTTAAAAATTAGTTATCAATATTAATTTAAATACTTGCAAGCATAAATCCCAATTGCAAACTTAGAGTTATATTTAAAATTTAAACGTCTTATTTAATGTTAGAACTCCTGAATTTATAGCTACTTGAATCAATATTTACAATTAATTTTTTTAAAAAATTTTTGTTGAAAACTTAATTATCATAAATTTATTGTTTTGGGACTTTAATGTCATTTTCCCAAAGATAAAATCAAAGGTCATCCGGTGCCCTTTTTTGAGGTAAAGCACTACTCAAGAAGCACACCTCTTTTTTATTTTGTTTTAATTTAATGAACTATATTACTCTTTCATTTTTAAAAAATATATAAAATTTATCTGAAATTAAAAGGGGTGTGTGTGTATACATACATATATATATATATATATATATATTGGCCATCAATACACACACATACTCCACTCTTTCAATTCTAGAAAATCTATTTTACGATTTTATCTGTACAATTTTTATTCGCCCACTATTTCTCATTATTAAATTTTTACACCAAAATATCACTATTTAACATAAATATTTAATAATTATTTGAACAATTTCATAAGTCAAAATTAAACTGATTTAATTCATCAGTCAAATTGGAAAAATTGTATATTTTTTAAAATAGAGGCAACCTTTATGATGTTTTTAAAATTAAACACTTTCCTTCTATTTTAAAATTATTTTTCGCTGGCCGGATATATTACTCAGGCTGAGAGACTAAAATCAGGCAACAAATATATAGGAAGGAGAGGAATCGTCTGGCTACGCCAAGAGAGACCAAAAACAAGAGACAACAAATATATATATATATATATATATATATATGAACGGATATAATATTGTATTTATATATTCACCCAAAAATATTGTCGACTATTTTTTTATTATAATTATTTTTCATGAAAGTTTATATGAGCGTTAATTTCAATACATTTCATGTATTCAAAGTTTTTCAATCATAGAAAATACTGTTGCTAAACAAAAAAGGTATTTAAATGTATGACACATATCTATATACAACTTAACATTTAATTTAATTTGAATTATATAAATTAGACATAAGTAATTCAATTTTCCTAGATTAAAAACATTAAAGTAAAAAAATAATAAAATTTAAACTATTGAAATTTAATAACGTCTTTTAGACAACTTTTTTTAATAGAAAGTTGAAATGGGCTCAAGGACTCGGAGAATTTAGCTATCCTTCACCTCTCTCTTCCCCAACTTTTTATCTTAATCATTGAATTAAATTTGAACACTTCCATTGTAATATTTTATAAAATCAGGTAAAAAGCAAATTGGCCCTCAAATAATAGCTTCAAAAAAATGCATGGGATCTAAACTCATTTTAATACAATATTTTCCTTCAATTTTTAAAAACAAAACAATATAACCGCCATTATTAACAAAAAGATAACTTTGACTATTAACAGAAAAGAATATCAAAATTTATAAGAAAACACCAATAAAATTTATAGGTCTTTTCTTCAATTTTTGGGTCAATGTCCACAATTTTTTACAATTTTTGAATTTCTTTTTTATTATTTTTTGATCAATTAATGATTAAAGTTAACTTTTATTAATGATAGAGATCAAATTACACTATTTTCAAAAGTTTAAGGAAAATATTATACCTAAAATGAGTTTAGAGTTTTAGACAATCTCCTAAACCTATAATTTAGGGGCCACTTTACCATTTAATCCTGTAAAATTAATATAAAATATTAAATTACAGAGAATAAGTAATTCAAAGAAATGAAAAATATTGTGAAAAAATTTTACCCCCTAACTCAACTCTCCAATGTCTAAAAAGAAAGACACATACCAAGCAGCACATAGAAATGTGCTGTGAAATTATACTAGTAAGAGAAACACATTTTAAACACATGAATAATGTATTAGATATGATGGATGGAAAACGAGGGAGATCAGATGAGCAAAATGGGTATCTAACCAGAAGCAGCAAAGTTGGCCATGGATGGCCATTGTTTGGTTGCGCAGCTAACCTCCGGCGACGGCTCAGACTGTACTCATTATCATTCTCATCAGTATCACCCTCCGACGACGATGATGACAGCAACCATGAACTGAGCAGCTTGTTCACCATTGAGCTCAATATCTTCATCACAAACACCGTTAGACTTTTCACCTTCAATCCTACCATTGGTGCTTTTATTTTCTCATGCATGAACTGATGAACCTAACTGGTATGTGCACTGTGGTTTGGGGTTTGGTTATCTGCTTTTATATATATATATATATATATATATATTCACTCTGGACTGTGTCGACCCAGACTTGGAGGATGTCATATCATGGAACATGGTTAATGACGCAGATGACTGATTGTCATTGATCGAGGACGTGACCACATTGTTTGTAACCGGATGAGTCTTGTCTTTGTATTTTCGGCCAAAGACAATCAACGCAATTCCACGTGAAAGTCACTACAAAGAAAGACGAGGATAGAGAAAATACGAGAAATTCTTTTTTTAATAATAATACGCCCCATGTTGAAGGAGCCACGATTCTTAAGGTGCATTTGGATTAAGCAAGTTACGTTTTTGGTTTCATAGGGGACACCCACGCATCACGGCAGTCTCATGGCGTTGGTAGTGCGACTCTATCTCTATCTGGGTCCAGATTCTCACAGTGGCTGTCTCTCTTAGTGCCCCTCAGCGACACTCCCATTCACACCATTCAATTCACACCGTTCAATTCATTCAGTGTACGAGATCTTGCCACGTCATCTCAAGTTGTAGGAGCCAAAATCTTCGCGGCCTATTGATATGGTCAAACTATTTACAATTAAATTTTATTAAAATATTTAAATAAATCAATAAGCTTGCAGGGATCTGCAGTTTGAGCTATTTAAATTTTAACCTGACTTATTTAACAAAAAGATGTTTGAAAAAAATTTGCAGAGTAATTTTTTAGAATAAACTTTCAAAGCAAAAATTGAAAAAATTCTGTTTGAATTATTATTATGAAAAACTTAAATATAATATAATAAATGGTGAAAGAATTAACCTTTTCAAATTTAATTATTTCAACATGGAATGATCTGGCAATGCAAGAGATACGTATGATTGACTGGTTGAGAGTGCCACACTGAGGGACGTTTAGAGAGAGTCCACTACTTAAAAATAGTCTCTATATAGCAATTATTTTTGCTAATGTATAATTATTTTTAACTGATATATACTTTGATGCTATATAGTTTATAAGAAATTATATATCAATTTTTAACTACTATATAATTGACGTTTATGTAACAGTTATTTACAAATAACTATTATATAATTTGTTTCAATTATTAGTCCCATGAACATTTCAATAAACTATATAACGGTTTTTTTTTTCAAAATAACCATTATATATTTACTTAGTATATAACTGGTTATTTTACATAATCGTTATACATTTAAGGCCAGTTTCGGTAATTTTTTACAAGTTGTCTCTAGCCAACTGTATAGCGATAATATATATATCATATAACCGTTATATATTTTTAAATAAATGCTATATAATTTATTCATTTTAAAAAACTATATATGGGGTTGGATTATCCAGCAGCCACCTACAACAACAAAGAACACTTTATTCCAACAAGTATGCATTGATCAATATTTCAAAATCCAACTTTGTTTCCCTATGATAACCTCTAAAATCTATTGGCAAGTACTTCAAAATTGTCAAAAAATGCCTATACAGTAAAGTAAGTAAGTTACATTGTTTGGGACTCTTCTGATCAAAACAAAAAATTAAGTTAGTTATGATAAACTACTAAATGTGATGAAATAAATTTAGTACTAGAAGGCAAAGTTTTTTTTGCTTTGGAACATGTGGACAGCTCAACATGATAGTATGAAATTTTATATGAAAGACCACATAGAAATATTAATTTACACAAATGTAGAAAAATTAATTCCTTCAATATAATCGAGGTACAACATCATGCCTCTATATGGATTAAGCACAAGTAGCATTCAATGACCCCTATCACAATGAGCACATATTAGCATGTGTTAGAAAAAAACCTTAATTAAAGAAAATTTAAATATGACTATTAAAAATGATTCACCCGTCACAAAATAGTGCAAAAATATTTAATTCTTCTCAATCGTATGCTAGCTTATATAACCAGTGATGCCAATTAGAATAATTAAATCAAGATAGAATCCATGCTTGAGTCACATGCTATCACATATTATGTAACATCCAAAAAATTATTCCCTTAATTAATTAAGCTAATAAAGGGTAAATATGTAAATTTAAGTATAAATGTGTTTGATGATAGTTAGAGATGACTATTAGGTTTGGCTTTAACTTTTGATTGGGTTCAAAAGTGAGTTAGGTCACTCAAGGCTCAAATTGTAGAGAAAAAAATTAGATTTTGGCCCGTTGTATTATGCTACAGTATAAAAATTTATGCTGTAACATAATTTCTAAAATTATCTTTTTTTAAATAAGAAAAAAGGGTCTAAAATAGGTGGAGAAGGCTAGAAACAGAGGGGGGACGACAAAGAGTGTAATTGCTTTGTTATGGCATCAACTTTTAGGCATTTTAGAGGTGGTTAGAACTTGATTTCACTTAAGTATGCCTTTCTTATCTCTCTTTCTTCTCTATACACATTTTGGTAGTAAGAATTGAGGTTGGGAGATGATAATTTTTGAGCGTAGGGCTATGGGTTCGAATTCATTGGTCAATGGGACTAATGAGAGTTATTTGAGTTATTTAAACCTAGATATAGTGGTTTTATACATCTACAAGAGTGGGCTTTCAATTATGGATAAAATTATATCCTAAAGTGCCATAAATAATAATGATTGAGGTAGGTGGCTACCATTAATGTTGATTAAGGATTTTGTTAGTGTCAATTGGAACTAATGAGAGTTAGTAAACCTAATATGATGATTAAACTCAAGAGTTGAGAGTTTTGGGTGATTAAAATGTTTAAATTTGAGAATTGAAAGTGAGTAATTTGTAACATTGATGATGATTTTGGGTTGTTAGATAATATAATAGTGATTATTTAAGTTGTTGAGAGGAGTTAATAAACTCATTAGATGTGAGGTTGATCTTGTAATTGATAAATTTGATTATTAAAGTATGAAATTAGATTTTGTAAGTGGAGACCTTGATGATTATTAGTAATGGGTGTTAATGTTAATTGTAAACTAATCACACGAAGCACTAGTGAGCTTGATTTTGGCTCAAAAAGTAAGTTGTGTTTGAGGAGATAACCTTTGACTTTTCAAAGGTTTGAGGTAATTAGGAAAAATTTAGCTTGTACATTTGCTTGATTAATTGATTATATGTGAAAAGACTTATTTGAGAACCTTGATATATTGTAAAACCATATTTGATATATTTGATGCAAGTTGTGGCAATGTGATTATAAGTTTATACAATGTGATGAAATTGATGTGAATGACATTTGTGAGAAATATATATTATATATGGTTGTTTTTGTGAGTAGATATTAAAGTGTATAAGGTGCCTATGAAAAAAAAGAAATTGTGAATTGAAACTTGTGTTGAGCATGATTATGTTCACGATATTGATAAGCATGATATGATGATATTGATATAAATAAAAGTTGCATGCTATTGGTGAGTATGAATTTGCATGTTGCATGTTGAAAATTTGTGCATGGCATGATCATATAAGGTAAGAGTTCGCATATAGAAAAAGGAGTAAATATTGTAAATTCATGTGATATTGACGGCTTACCATTGAAATTGGAAGCTAGTCAAACTATCAACCATTAGAATCAGGAGGCAATCATTGTCCCATTATTGTATAGGAACTGTCCCACTTGTTCTTCAAGGGACTTGAATTTAACTAGTCTCTACTAGATCATGAGAATGCTAGACTAGAGATACAACACTCCATAGTTGTTAGTATTAGAAAAAATAGTATCTCACAAGTGAGTGTAGTAGCCTTAGCCGAGTAGCTCCTCATAAATGGAAGGCTTGGGAAGTCTGAATTCATAGAAATAGCTCACTAAATAGCTATTAATTTCATGTCGGATGTATCAGTAGGGTATAAAATTGGTATTGCTCGTGCATATTATATCCCAACCATATGGTTGTTGTTATTGTGGTCTGGAATAATTTGATAGGAGCACATGATTGTTAATATTGTGATCTCATATGTATTTTGATGCATACCATTATATAACCACATGGTTGTTTATTTTTGTGGTCTTGCATGTTTCACAAAGGACATAGAGTTGTCAGTGTTGTTTATTTTAAAATGAGTCTAATTATATTTGGAAAAAAAAAAGCCACTAAATAGTCTGTTGGGTTAAAAAAAATTAATCTTTTTAACGGTTACTTAAACTAACTGCTATGAAGTTTCAAAGACTATATAGCAATTGTTTTCAAACAATTAGTATAAAGACGTTGTCAAAAAAGTTTTTTTTTAAAAGGACTATTTAACAATTTTTCCTAATAACCGCTATGCCTTGTTTATATGATGGTTTTTAGAGTACTCATTATATAAAGAGTGTTATACATACGCTATTTTTTAGTAGTGGTCGTTGAGAGGATTTGAATGATTGAATCCATCTCTATCCAATCACGTTGTTGGCCACTGGGAGGATATGAAATTGGCTGTGTCTAGCGTTAGGCCATTAAATTTACCACCTTAGGCCTCAAAAAATGTTTGCTTATATCGTATTTAACCTATTATTATTTTTCCTATTGAGAATTAATTTTGTCTGCATATTTTTCATTAAGAATTTATTTTTAGCTTATACCTTATATGGAATATTTTTGACAATATATCAATAACAGTTGGTACTGTTCAAAGAAGTTTTTAAAATTAAAAATAAAATGTTAGAATTATTTAATTATAAATTTTAATATATGATTTGCAGTTCAAAAAGCTAGAAAAGTGATATGAAACTAAATAAATGACAATATATTCGGTTTTTTAAATAATTTCGTCTAACATCTCAAAACTTCTTCACACTGTCCAGTCTGAATCCATCTCTATCTGGACACGTCGTTGTCTTTGATTGACATAGTTTGATGTAGCATGGTCATTTCAGTTGGATTCAGTTACGTTTTTGGTTATATATGGGGCATCTAGAAGACCCGCACATCAGCAGTCGCATGGCGCAGGTCGTTCGACTCTATCTCTACTCTATCCAGTCAAGATGATGTCTTTGATAGTTTGATGGATCATTTCGCTTCAGTTGGAAGTAGTTAATTTGAAAAACAATAATAATTTTTTATCCGTATCATTTCAAAAAACGTGGATGACACTGACAGTTTTGTGCCTTATCGGTGATTGGTCAAGCCGTTATGTTCTCCGGATGCCGTCTCGTTTCATATTGCAGTATGAGTTTAAGGCCTTAGGGTGAAAAATCACGTTGTTCAACTATTTTTAATAATAAATAATAAGTGTGGGGGCCACACTACCAAATGGTTTCTTTGACGAAATCATGTTTGTTGATTTGTGTCAATACCATCTACATTGTTTCATACTTTATATATAGTTATTCAAGATGTCATAATCCATGTTATACTGTTTAGGGAACCACATTATTGAACAAGTTTTAAGCTCCAACTTAATTCTGTTATAATAGAGAAATTAGTTGTATACTATCTTAATTAGTTCGGTATTATGCTGATTAGATATTCTGGTGTACATGTATAAATACTCCTTGGTGTGCAGATTTTCAGATATCTAGAATATTCATCTTCCCAGTTTCAAAATTTCACTGCAAGTAACATGAGTCCAGATTCCACCTACCCTTCCTCATATTTTATCAGTATTATTGTCATTAATCAGGTTCATTTCTATGGCGAGAATTAGGAGAGAAGTATTTATAATCTTTGGTGATGTTAGGTCCATTTAGGTATAAATCATGACATGACATAATTTACTAATCAGGTGCTCAATCCATTCAAATAAGAAATACACACGATAAATCTAAGACTCTTGACTTTGCTGTTAAATAGGTGTTATTTTGATTGTTTTGGTGGTGATTATAATTATGAGGAGCTTAAATCCAAAACTGAGACCAAGTGAATGAATTTTTATGATGATTTGAGGTTGTAGAGGTTAAATAAGTGGTATGTAAGTATAATAATGATTATGATGATTAAGTTTAAAGGTTTAGATGGATTTAATAGTGTTGGCTAAAGAAAAATCATGATTATGATTTTAATATATATCACTTTCAAATATTCTAATGGATTTAACAATCTATACTATATATATTCTTTGGTCTTATTTTTGTTTTTCTTTCATTTTCATGACTTGAAAATAATCATCATCTTCAAATCAATTACATGTATGTGTTTGCATTCAAAATATAAATTTGGTGGGCCAGGCTCAACTCAACTTAATTGGCTTTAAAATAATTAAAAGAAAATATTTATGATGCCTTACCCACTAAATCATCCACATTCTACCTATAATGAGTAACCAAGATAGCAAAAGTTATTCCTAAATTCAAGAAAACTGGCAATCATGGGGTTTGGATATCAAGCTAGAATCATCAATAAATAGAGGAGCTATCTCTCAACAAGCATCATCAACATCAACAAACTATCAATCTCAGACTCTGCATCTGCTACTTCGTTTTATTTATCCTTTTATCATGTAGTTTTAGTCTGTATTTTTCTGTTATACAACTGGCATAGCCTGCCATCTCTTTCTTTAATTAATGTATCTCTACTTCCCTACATCTACATTAATTTTCTTCATTTTGCATTTTCACATTCGGGTGAACTATGATAAGGAAGCCCGGGTTCTCCATGTTTAATTAGAAGTTAAGTTCTTCTATCCTTTTGAAACCTCGCGTCTCCGGCACGCCTCGCGACACCTCCTTTTATTTTTGCCAAACAGTATGTTTTGGTGCTAATGAATATATGCAGTGACAAATATGTTGTTCTTGAAATCACCAACTGAGTGGAGTTTTCTTGAAATCTACTATTTTATACTAGTTTAAAACTATTCAATTTAATTTTTTTATGGATATATTAGTCACTAACTTTGTGATCTTACTCATATATAAGGCAATGAGAACATATCAATTGTTCTTGAAAGCATATTGAATATGAGTTCAAGGATCCTATATGGATTGGGCCAAAAAGATAAGTGAGTTTAATACTTTATGGACTTATTTAATTATTTCTTATCAATTATACAAAACCATACACAAATAATAAAGACAAACTCATGTGGCCTTTTTGGAGAGTTTGTAAGTTCAAATAGTTCTAGACAATTTTAATAATTTTGTTGGCTTTAGGCAAGTTTTGTAATACCTCATGGTTAGTTAATTGTGACAATTTTAATTATTGTTGCAAATTGTAAATAAATTATGCTGGATAGTTGATAGTTTTTTATATTTAAAATGAATTGTGTTGTCTGGATGAAAATTTTATATAAATTATATTGTTGGGCTGGTTATTTTCATATACATAGATGAGATAGTGTATAGAAATATATATTATGTACATATAAAAAAGCACTTTTTATATTGATTATGGTTACAATCGATGTAGAAAATTAACTTTTTACATTTGTTGTCATGACAACTAATGTAAAAAATGAGGTATTAATTTAATTTTTTTTAAAAAAATTTAAATGACTTTTTATATTGATTATTTATACCTAATGTAAAAAATAAATTTTTTACATCAATTATAGAATTAACGTAAAAAGTCAAACTCATTAAAATAACATCACATTGTGAATTAATTGATGTAAAAAATTATTTTTAACTGCTATAAAAAACTTTTTGTATTACAGTGTTTTATATTCATCAATTTTTAAGTTGATTTGTTTTTGAAAAAAACGACGTAAGCTTCCCCTTCTTAACTTTCAAGTTCCAACCCATTCATTGGACTTGGTTTTGGGACGGCAACGGTCAACATTACTGTTACGTGATTTTAGAGTTGATAATTTAGATGAACAAGAGCTTATTTGAGTTAGACTTAATTTGAATTGAATTTATTTAAATTGATTTTAAAGTATTCTACCTTTTTAAAAAACTCATACAGCTAAATTTGATCTGAACTTTGTTTTGGTCGGATTCAAATTGACCTGTCGAGTTTAGTTGAAATTATCAACTTTATATACATGTAAAGCTAAAATTTTTAATTGTTGGACTTGTTCAGGTCGAGCTCATTTGAGTTGGGCTCAACTCACACTAAATTTATTTAAATTAAACTTAAAATATCTACCTTTTTTAAAAAAATTTATATAGTGAAGTTCGAACATAATTTTTTTTTAAGTGTGTTCGAGCTTCACCTGAACTACCGCCGTTATATAATTCCACCGGCCACAGAAACATTTTGTCATTTTCTTCCGTACATTCAGTTTCCAATCAACTAATGTTTGTAAAAGTGATGTGGCCCCAGCACACAACACTCTTCTCTTTCCCACTTGTCTCCATGACATCTTCAGCATTAATCAACTAACTAGACCGGCGAGTAAATGTTGGTCTAACGTATAAGAATTTAACCTATAATTTATAAAATTATAGACTAAAATTTTACTGTCATTTTTCATAATTTTCAAAGTTCTTTTTTTATAATTTTTTAATCAACTAATAATTAAAGTTATTTTTTATTAATAATAGGAAAACATATGCTATTTTTAAATATTAAATGAGAACATTGCCACAAAAAAAAAAAAAAGGTTTAGCGCCCTAGACCATGCGCCTTATATCAACATACAATAATTCAAGGGAAAAATTGTCAAAAACCCTTACATGGTTTTAGATTAGAAAAATTTGTAGGGCTCACCAAAAGCCTTTGCCAAAAAAACCTAATATGTAAAGAGAGAAAAAGGTTTTTTAAAATATTGGATGTAATGCATTGTTTATATAAATAATTAAATTGACAATTGATTTTTAACCTGAACTACTTCAAAAAAAAAAATAGAGAGAATCTAAATTAAAAAATTTATAACTGAAGTGAGAATTCAACTGAAATTAGCAAACTAAGGTTACTAAAAAAATTAGTGAATGTAACGTGATTTGTGTTTGAATTTTTTTAGAAGTTAGTTAGATAAACTAAAGTTTATTTGGATAATTTGATTTAAAATTCAATTGAGATATTTAATGATAAAAATGGACATGAATTTTTTGTATATATTTTTGCGACTAATTTGACTAATTTGATATTTTTAGGAAAAAAATACTTAAAATTATAATTTTTTAAAGAATTAGATTACAAATATAAAATACATTGATAAACCAAAAGTCTGAATTTTCAAATTTCCATCAATATATATATATATATATATATTAGTTTTAGGCAGCATTTTGGTTAATTAATCTAAAATATTAATTAATTGTTCAATAAAATTAAAACTAATTATATTCAATGTTTTTTAATGATTAATTGCCAATATATATATATATACACCCACAATAATATCCTAACAAGATATTATATAATTATAATAAATAATTCTAAAAATGATCTATTAAATTATTGCCAGGTCGTTAAAAATCTATCGCTCTGTCTTGTCCAATTGTGCAAGCTTGTAGAAGCATGAAGAGTCAATGGAAAAGTGGAAAAAAAATGCGATCAAAGAAATTCTTGCTCACTCTTTTCAGGCTAAACGTTTCCTCTCTCTCACTAGCTTTTGTTCCACACATGGCTTATTCTCTTTGTTTGTTTTTTCTCCCCTTCCCTTTCCCCTTGCCCAAAGCCAACATAGGTGATCTTTGCAACTATGCAACAGCCCAAGTTGCTTCTTTGCCAGAGGTGGACGTGATGAGGTTAGAGCCTCGAGTTCAAGAACACATCGAGGCAAGGAAGCATAGATCCGGTAGGAGAAGAATGGACGACCACAACCACACTTTTGAAGTAGAGACACTCTCAATGCAAGAAGAAGGATGATGGCAAGCAAAACTCAACGTGATCAACACACACGGTCGAGATTGGACAATGATGGTGACGATCTTTGGTCAAATTTAGCAAAGCAAAGGAGAAGGAGGTGGGGATAATAGAATGAAAGACTGTTTGAAGGTGAAGTAGAGCAAGGAGAGGATCTAGTAGTGAAGAGAATGAAGAGAGAGAAGCCCAACATCCACCACCCACTCAACGCAGCTTTGTAAAAGTTGGGGCAACTGGCTTTGTAATAAACGCCCATTCAAAATGCTAGTTGCAATTTTTTTATCCAAACAAAACTTTCTAGACTTTTAATATTCTAACCTAAGTTTGGAACATCCCAGAATGTTATCCAAACACACTAAATGTCTTTGATTGTTACACATAGGCGGCTAAAAAATATGAATTTGAATCTCCCCAATGTCTTTATAAATATGTGAATTTTTATATTTGATATGAACTTAAGAGTCAACTTTTCGCTATATTTATAAAACCCATATATAGTACAAAGTTAAGATTCAGAATCAAGGGATGCGGACCAAAAAATAATATAATAATTTTAAAAAATGATTACATTAGGCAAAAATATAATAACATAAATACAATTATGCATATTTTTTTGGGGAAAAATATAAGGATTTGTTTGGGAAAAAATGTGTTGAGAAGGTTGAAATAAATCTGAGTTTGGTGGAAAAAGAAAAATATTACCTTAAAGGATGACTTTATTTGTTGTGCTTGGATTTTATTATATAATAAACAACTCTTGATCCATTTTTTTTAATAATATGTCAACTGACTTCAAATTTTTTGGTTTAAATTTAATGGAATATGAGTTAAAATATCATTTATTAAAAACATTTTGAACCCAAATATTTTTTATTAGGTCTGAAGGGTTCATTCTGATTCCTTTCTATAGTTGATAGTTAAAGACATCCCATTTTTCCTATACTTCTCGAAATGTAGGGCTTGGAAAATGGGGGTGAAAGGAATTATAATTTATAAAAAATATAAAAATAAAATTTATCAAATATAAATTGTCCTGATCTCCTAATTCTATTCATTTCAGGTTATCTAACTATTGGGAAAGAATGCGTCCATAGTCTAAATAGAGTTTATATGAATTATAATGTACACAGAACTAACTAAATAATAAATTGGTTTACTTGCATTATATGGAATATCAAAACAAGAAAAGACTTGGAGTGTATTGTGATCCTGAATTCTAGAATTCAAGGTTTTTTTTTGGCCAATCATATCTATTTTAAATCCCAACATATGTTTTAAAAAAAATCCAAAATCTTTATATGCGAAAGCTTTCGCGACTGCATTCAGAACGTTTCTAAAAAATAATAATAATAACAGAGACTGTCTTGCATAGTAAAGCTGTTGTGTTTGCGTCCTTCTCTTCTTTCGTCAGAGTCAGATTATGTTTATATGCACACGAAGGCATTATAAAGTCACCAAAATGAAACCCTAGTTTCCTCCCCTCCCTGCTTCTTTATTCTATTCTCCCAACTTTAATGTCATGTTTAGTTACCAGAAAAGAATGGAATATAATAGATTAAAAATATATAAAAATAAATTAAACCATCATTCCTTTTTACGGTAAGTATGAAAAAACTCATTAATATACACTATAAATGTGAGAATCATCATATCTTTTAAAAATTTCATGAATCACAATTCTTAATTTCATGAACTAAATTACCTCACTTCTTTATAAATGTGATTTACTATTCCTTTTGATTATCTCATTTTTAGCTTTATTTTTTCAATTCATTCCATTCCATTTCCCTTTAATAACCAAACATGACCTAATTTCTCCTCCTTTTCCTTCCTTCCTCTCTACTTTTAGCTTTTTTGATTGATCAACAACATAGATCAGATTGCAACCTTTTTCATTACTTTTAGCATTAAAATTGCATACGTCCAACAAAAATATTAGAATAGATAATTTGGGCCAAACTCGCTTGAAAAAAATTTAGAATTGGATTTGGCAAAATAATAATTTTTTAATATTAAGGGGTTTGGGCTTGGCCTGTATATTGAAATGAAAAAAATTATATTTTTCAAAAATATATGAAATATAATAATTATTAATTAATTTTTTAATTTTTATATCATTTTATACTAAAATATCATATATTTGTATTATTATAGTTTTCTTAAAATTAAAAATATTTATATTTTCAGATTTTTCTTATTTTTAATCAATAAAATATTTTAAAATAATATTTAAAATATATTTTAATAGTAATTTTTATATTTTAAGACTCATATATTTTTTGAAAAAAGTTTTGAGTCTTATACATTGTTTAAGTATCGAAAAAATATAATTTATATTTTTTATGAAATGAAATAATTAACTTTAAAGTAAAAATTAAATAAAAAGTAATTTAAAAAATATAATTTAGACATGTATGGATTCTTGACTCTATTGTTAGATCAACATAATAAATAAAATAATATTCTTAAATAATTATTTGGTATTAAAAATTAAAAATAACCTAAAGTAAATACTCCTTATATATAAGGGTTAAACAATATAAGAAGCTAAAGAAAAATAACATTTTACTCATAATTAAATGATTTTTTCTATAATATAATGATGATTTTTTTTTTCATATTCTTAAAAAGGAAAAGTTTAGTTTACCCAAAAGTTATTGAAATTTTTTAATTAATGAGGACAATAATTTTAAGTTAGTGGTTTAACTATGATTGAATTAAGATTAATTTGATCATAATTAAAATATATAAAATATTAATATATAACCATTATAAGAGTACTATTTAAACAACTGTAACATGGATTTATAAATAAAGAAAATATTCATGAATAAATTATACATAATACAATAAAATAGTAATAGAGTTACTTAAGTATAAAGTTGATAAATTATTTTAAATTTAAAATAATATTTTATGCTTAATAGAGATAATTAAAAATTAAAATTGATTCAAAAAATAGAGAAAAGAATATTTTTAAAAAGTTTTAGCTATTCGGGCTGGCTCGAATTAGCCCAAAGGTGTTAAGATTGGATTTGATTATATAAACTTTTTGTATAAGGTAGGTTATTTTAAGCTCAATTTGAATATGCCAGGCTCACTCGAATTAGTGGCTCTAAAAAAATGCAAAGCAATTTGCTTTGCTATTCTTGATCAATATTCTAGTTGACTAAAAACTAAGGAGTTATGAAAAATAAAGTAATGAAAAACTTCAAACAGCGCATTGTGTACCTACTATCACGATTATCATTTTTATTGCATACGTTATACCAATTTGGTATTAGCGCGGAAGAAGAAAATGATGCCCAGGAAATTACCACCGTTCAAGAAGCAGGTGACATGATTGAGAATCTAATTGCATCTAAAAGTGCTTAAACTATCAAAGAGAGGACTCTGAAGTGAATTTTACGGGTTTGCCATATTGGCTGAAGGTAGGGATTCAAAATTATTGATTTTATCTTACTTCAGTATGAGCTGTCTCTCCCATGACTATTCAATATGCAATTTGTAGAACTTGAATGACTAATTTTTGCGCATGTAAATGTCAAATGATAAGATGTATACATTCCAATGCAATTTGCTATTGTTTCCACAATGAAAAGATCCTCCCTATGCCCACTGAGTTTAATTACCCAGACGTACACCATGCATGGCCTCACGGTTACTCTTTCAGCAATTAATGGTTCTGTAACGATCATCAAATCTGATAACAATTTAAGAACGCAGAATATATTGGATAAAGGAATCATTGCCTCAATTTCTCAGTATCGGGTTCATATAACAACAAAATAGTCACTCAAATAAGAGTAACATTACAACTGAGAAACTAGCAACAAACAAAAGTGACATCACAGTGCAGAAAAGGAAATTGCTCAGGGAGGATGAAGAAGGGCAGACGGAAGGAAAGGGGCCACAAAATTCTTCTCGGCCTCCCAACACTGCTTTAGCCCTACATATACCCAATTCCTTTCCATTAAACCCATTCCTTTTGAGCCCAAATGTAGCTACTGGCCCATCAATTGATAACTCATAACCCGGTCCATGAACTTCTTAAGCCTGTTCGTTTCAGATTCACTCGAAGCCATGGCCACTCATATGGCATCATGCTAAAATACATCGGGATAGAGATTTAATTATCGGGCAGAATATTTGGCAATGCCTCTTTTCCTAGTTGACTAGTTAATAATTCTTTCAGATTCACTCGAAGCCATGGCCACTCATATGGCATAATGCTAAAATACATCGGGATAGAGATTTAATTATTGGGCAGAATATTTGGCAATGCCTCTTTTCCTAGTTGACTAGTTAATAATTCTTTCAGATTCGCTCGAAGCCATGGCCATTCATATGGCATAATGCTAAAATACATCGGGATAGAGATTTAATTATTGGGCAGAATATTTGGCAATGCCTCTTTTCCTAGTTGACTAGTTAATAATTCTTTCTTTAACAACAAATGCAAAGTTCATTAACAGAGGGGCAGAGAGTGACCCTTTTGACGCAGGCTATAAATTACCACACTGAACTATAGTCACGTACTGGATATCCGAAACATTTGAATTTCTTTGACTGATATGCTGCAAATGTTTCGGATAGACAATCAAGGTGGGTCCGGACAATCAAGGTGCAATGTTGCTATTTTCATTATTCTTCTATATCATACTGTGATAATTTCTGTGAATTCCTATATATGATAGATCTTCACAATCGCAACCCGTGTATACTGTTAATTTTTTTCTTCCAGACACAAAGGATATATATATGACTAAACCATCTTAATCACAAGTCTCCCAATAACTCCGTCCAATTTGTTCGCAATGATCTCTCTGATTATTATTTTATATACAAAACAATCACGAGCAAGGTAAGAATTAAGATAACTATTCTTCCATCATGTACGTGAGAGGAACGAGAACAAATTCTTGCTCTTTCATTGAGTCAGAGTGAATGTATTAAATATTTATTTTTTGGCATCAATGATGCCTGACGATACTTGCATTATTTCCAACGGCATTTGTGCTTTCTGTCTTCCCATAGCTTTTATTGCTATTTGCCAGCATTTAAAGATCAGTCACTTGAAGTGAGGATTGGGACCTCGCGGGACCCAGCACGACGCGTCTTTTTTATGTTTTGTCTAAACATGACTGCTCGCGATTCTTTCATCTTCGGATTTCAATGAATTAAGGAAATGGTTGTTAAATTTTTGAGTTAGACTCTGAGTTTATCATTTTTAATTTATAAAATTATGTCAACTTGCTCATAAACTATGCCGCGAAGCAAACTTGGTTAAAATTGTGAGTTGATTTTTCGAGTCTATAATTTTTATATTTTTAACTTACAAAATCAAGTCAACTTATTTATATACATGAACTAAATATAAATTTAATTAAACTTGTGTGTAACTCTGTTAAACTTGCTAAACTTGCTGATTGTTTATTGACTTGAGTGGGTTAAGTAGATATGGGGTAAAACTCAATTAAGGGAAGCGGTAGGACCCAATTCAAAAAAATAAAAATAAATAAAACTAATATTAATAAAAAAAGAAATACCAAAAAGCAGTTGTCCAATTTTAAAATTTCTATGTTGAGTATGATAATCTATCAATATAGATTGATTTAATTTTAATAATTTAGATTTAATAAAATTTTTAAAATTATAATCTATTTTGAATTTTAAATATATCTAAATCAAATTATGGTCATATCTTACATTTTAATTATTTAATTATGTACTTTTAATGGGTATTTATTAATAGAAACAAACTCTTATGAGTTTATGATTCGAATTTACATTTATGTTATGAGTTTACTTAAATTTGTGAGTTTGACAATTTTGATCAAGGATGTTATTGTTAAATTATATAATATTAATAAGCAATAAAGGTATCTTTTTAGCTTAACCATTCAAATTCAATTTTTGGAATAATGACAATGAGTTAAATTGAGCATCTAAATTCAAAAATATAATATTTTCACTTTCACTCACGATCACTTTTGTTGTAATGTTCCCTTTTAACTTTTAAAAATTATATAATTTGGTTCCACCGTTAACAAAAGTTTACTATAATCACTTGTTGACAAAAAAATGACAAAAAGGGACCTCGAAATTACACAAATGGATACAATAAATTTTTCTTGATCTATTTTTGTAATTTTGTAAGTCATTGTCTATAATTTTTAGGTTCTTCAATGTAACTTTCTATAATTTTTGTAACCCTTTTCTATTATTTTCATGTTAATTAACATTCAAAGTTAACTTTGTTAACAATAAGGATCATATTGTGCCATTTTTAAAATTTAAAAATAAATATTATATTAAAATTGAGTTTAAGATCTCATATGCTTATAGACCCATACTTTAGGGGCCAATTTTATGTTTAAGCCTATTTTTAATCCTAATATAACACCTCACATTCACTTTAAAAAAGAAAGTTGTGAATTCTAACCTCAAATGATGGAGGGTTGAGTGCGTTCATAAGCCCGAAAAAGTAAAAACATGTGAGGAAGGGGAAGATGTATGTAAAAAGTAAAAACATTCTCAAAAAAGTTTATAGTATACTTATATTTTCCTATCTCATGTGTAGATCAAAACACACCATTTACGGCATTGTACCCCTTACTCCTCCTATCCAATATAAAACACACGGTCTTCGGCATTGTACCCCTTACTCTTGCTATCCAATATACTTCATTTGATCTCATTTATAAAGTACATTCTAAAAGATTTATTTAATCTTATTTATAAGTTAAGATGCAATTTTTAGGAAATATTAAAAAAGAATATGACATCATTTTTTGAATTTCTTATAGAGCAAATGACAGTTTGGTCACAAAACAATGAATTAATACTAGTTCAGTCCTTCATAAATTTTTTTACAAAATAAATTAGAAATATTAATTCAAACAGTTACAAATAAAAATTTATGTTACAATCTAAAAGTTAAATTTGATATTTAAATATTTATATGTAATTGAAACTCTCAAATTTATAATAATTTGGATTGATATTTTTAACTTACTTTTTTTTAAAAATTGTCGAGAACATAACTAGTATTAATTCACTGTTTTGAAACTTAACTATCATTCTCTGTTTTTTTTTTTTTTTACATAGGGGCATTTTTTAAATTTTATATACTTTTATTTTATTTATTTTTTTACATTGATATTTGGGAGATTGGTGGGAGTCACTTCTCAAAGGCACCGAAGGGAATATTGATAAACCTGACACACTTACATCAAATTCATTAAAATATTGTCAAATAATATATTTGCGTCAGAATCAGTTTTTAATAATTTTTTGAGAATTAATTTTCATTGATCAATTTCATTACTGAAATTATTTCTTAAAGAAAGGACAATCGTAGAAATGTTTGGGATCCCCAGAACGCCAACAACATGTGCTGGAATTTTCATGAATCAGCTTTGAATCACATATCTCGTAACTTGGAGCTACCATCATAAAAAATACTCAAACTCTACCAAAATCATCATTCTCAAGCCTCCGACTTGGTCTTGGATCGGACACCAGTTCCTGCCACGTTACACACGTGTGTTATGAATTAAATAAAACAACTCTCTCTTCTTATATAAATACTTGTGATACTATTATAAATACGTGCAAATTGGATAACATTCTTGTTCGGAACTTGCATCCATTAATTGCTCTTCAATCAACCATCCATACTTTTCTCCAACATACTTCTTGAATCACCAACGTTCCATCCAAAGTAAATGCTTCTTTTATTATTATGTTTAACACATTTTGCCAAAAAAAAATTCCTAAAACTCATTAAAATTCTGTTTAAAAATTTAATAAAATTTTAATTTTGTGCTATTAAATATCTGTGTTTTAATAACATACTTTTTCTCACCAAGATAAAAAGAAAAATTTGCAATAAAAAAATTGATAATATACATTTTATAATTATGACAAAAAATTTTAGGTCCTTTTTTATAATTTTTTGGGTCATTATCTATAATTTTTAAGTCCTTAAGCATAATTTTTTTGGTCCTTTTTGTAATTTTTACGATCATTTTTTGTTATTTTTAATTAACTAACAGTTAAATTTTACTTTTGTTAAAAATAGGAGCTGGATTGTACTGTTTTCAAAAGCTAAATAAAAAATTTATACAACAAATAAATTTAGTTGCTTGGTGTTACTCATAAAGTTTATAGGATAATTAATTTGCTTATTTACCTAAAAATCAATTCAAAAGAAATCTATTTCTATTTTTTTTGATACGAGAGTTTTTTTTTCAAAAATATTCCTAACTTGTTTTCAAAATGTAGAGGTTTTGTATTTTTTTAATTAAACATTATTATGAGATCTAAAGAGATTATGTAATTATTTATATACATAAATTATGTTACTTCCTACATATTAGTTCAAAAGAAATAAACCACACTTTTTTTAAATTTCTCAAACAAAATATATATTATATTGATATTAACTTGTAAATTCCAAAGAGAGGGATGAAAACAATGATGGTGTGGGATTTGAGTGCGCCAAAAACATATTATAATATTACCGTTTAAGATTTAGAAAAATCATAGAACCTTATTTTTGTCATCGATTTCATTCAGTTTCATAAACCGTGAGCAATATGTTTTTTTTCTCTCTCCTCTCATCATTAGTCACGGTAACAAAGACATGCTCGCGAAGAAGCCGAAGGAGGAGCCCTCTCTCTCTCTCTCTCTCTCTCTCTCTCTCTCTCTCTCTCCCCCCTCCCTTCCTTCATGGCAGCTTCTTCCTTCTTCTCTTCACTTTTCCTCCCCTAACCCTAATTTTCATCTCTTTCATAGCTCCAAAACTCCGCCAATTCTCGTTCTCCTCTCTCCTAGAGAAAATCGTTCACCGTACACAGCGACCGGAGAGATTTTCTTGAGACTTACTTCGCTACTGATTAATGGCTGGAGCAACGGGGCACTGTTGTCGGGGATTCCAGATCTGTGACCATGTTTGAGCCTGAGGTCCTGTAGCAGCAGAGGCTGAGCGTCAAAGGTGCGTGGTTACCAGTCCTCGATTTAGTATATCCGAAGCCGGCCTTTTGTTTCTTTATATATGTATACAAGAAACTGTGTATCTCACGAACTAGATAATCTAGATCCCATCAAAACATTTTTTTTTTATCTCGCTTTGGGATTCTGTGGCACAGTCTGTATCTGAACTTCCATTCCGTTTCACCCAAGTTGGTTGGTAGGAATAGTAGTTTTCTGGCCAACAAGATCGAAATGAAGTTAACATCTATTTCCCAAGAAAAAGACCCAGAAAGTTGGATGAGAGTACCATTTCAATTCCTTCAAAATCGCAATAATAAGCTTCGGTTTCTTCAACACAGAGAAGGCGAGAAGCGAAATACAAGTCCGATGGCACTAAACTTGGCGAGGTCTAAACGCAGATGAAACCAGCTGATCAGAAAGCAAAACATGAGTCCCGCCAGAGCAACGAAGCAGGTCCACCAGATGGATATATATTTTCAACGCAGAAACAAGGTATATATGTTAGAGTTCACCAAGCTCTTAATCAATCAAGTCAATATTGGTACCAGAAAACAAACGGATTAAACATTTTCATTATTCTTGTAATTATCATGTAATTTCTGTGAATTCCTCTTGTAGATCTACACAACCGTGTAATGTTAATTTTTTTTCCTTTCAGACACAAATTAAAGGCTCTGTATATAACAATTCTCCCCAATAAATCCGTCCAACTTATTAACAATGATCTCTCTGATTATTAGTTTATATACAACAATCACGAGTAAGGTAAGAATTAAGAACTATTCTTCCATCTTTTTCTTTGTTTTTTTTTCCTTTTTAATATAAGGTCATCACTGTATCCCACCATGAAGATGGATTATTGAGTTTGCTTGGCGAGCAAACTCACATATTCATCGGCTTAATTCTCTAACTTCTATCATTTTCATGGTGACAAGATGAAGGTAAATGAAAAATACTCTAATAAGGGAACAACTGCTCCTGGCCAAAAAGTAGAAGGTATACTTTCTTTGACCCAATATAGATTGTCACATATTCTTCGTTTTAGCATGA
Organism: Prosopis cineraria; assembly: GCF_029017545.1. Classification (NCBI taxonomy): domain Eukaryota; kingdom Viridiplantae; phylum Streptophyta; class Magnoliopsida; order Fabales; family Fabaceae; genus Prosopis; species Prosopis cineraria. The sequence goes on from NW_026555338.1 coordinate 22,083,223, forward strand.
TAAGAAGCTCGTACATTTATCTTGTTATCATCCTTCTTATGGGAAAATTCAAAACTACAAATGTAGAAATTACTCCACAAATTTCATAACTTATAACTCACTAGTGCAAATTTGACTTTTTATGGGGATACTTTTTATATAGGTTGTTTAGCAAATGATATAGAAAATCAAGATGGTAGCAATTTTATAATTATCAACTTGAATTGAAATTTACATTAGTTCTTAAAAAGTAATATTTTATACATCGGTTGCTTGATAAACTGATGTAAAAAGTGATTAAAAATTTAAAAATTTTAAGAATTTATTACTTTATACATGGGTTCCATAAGGAACCAACATAAAAAGTCTTTAAAAAGGTCCCTTGCATTCACTGATCTCCATCATCACTCTCATCAATGCCTCATCATCGTGGTTAACCCACGGTGCTCCTATTCACTGTGCCCAAAACTTGTTGGCCTTCGTTGATGCTCTTTCTTCATTATTTTGCTTGTATTCCTCCATTTTTGCCAAGAGAAGAGAGGTAATGTTCTATGGGTTAAATGCCCTATTTGATTTAGGAGTTTTAGAATGGTTGCTCTCTAATTTAGCATGCTATACGAATCCTTCATGTATATCCTTGATTTAATGAATATTCCGCTTTAGAATGGTTGTTCTCTGAATATATATATATATATATATATATGCATCATATGTCATCTCACTTGATTTGTTTTATTCCTATTTAGCGTTTGTGTTTCTTTCCTTTTTCCCAATGGCTTGTGCGTATATTCGCATTCAATTCAAGCTTTAACAACTACAGCTTTGATTAGATGTTTTGGGTGTTGGATCTATCGCCTTTGCATTCTTGCCAAAAGAATAAGAAAGGACTACTGGTTTTATTTTGTTGCATTATTGAGTATTTGGTTTGTATTTGATGGAATCTGTACAGCAATGGGAATTGTAAATTAGAGCTGCTTCACAGAGAAATAAAGGAAAAAAAACAAAGCTAAAGAAGAAGACTAGAACAAAGGACTTGGAATTAGGCATTTTGGTGATGTCCCTTTTGGAGAAGCCTGCACTTAGTGGTAGTGGTACATTTCTATTCTATCACTTAACAAGTATTCATTATTTTGTGTTTGTTTAAGAATATTGGCCTATTCAGATGTGCATATGCGAATGAAAAAGAGATACAACAGAAAAGCAAGGACTAGGAGTGTTGGGTAAATTTACTTGTATCACTTCAAGCTTACTAATATAGCCGTGGTTGATCTTTGAATCACTTTCTGATTTTTTTTTAATCATCTACTTCTATATATAGCTTTTACAGAACATGAACTAGCACTGGTACCTGATTAATTAAGAAAGATGAATATATATATATATATATACACACACACATATATGCTGTGACTTGTTAAGTGGGTCCAAAAGTAAGGAAATGTCTCAGTTTAGTTTTTTTTTTTTTTTGCTTTTTGATATTTCTGATGCTGTTTTAATTTCTAAAAAGGGCGAAATTTAATTTTGATCATTTCACGAATAATATAACATTCATGAACCCTCTCATACGTTTATTGGAATTGAGAAGTACAAATTGTTTACTTTTTTTATGCTTGCATACGACGGGTGAAGGTAATTTTTATAGTTTCTCTTTTTTAAAAAAAAATTCTACTCCTCTAAATCCTTTATATTAATATATTATAGCTGCAGTTATGGGAATCTTGAGCTCAATCATTTCGCATCAGTAAAGCTTTCCACTTGTCATTCTACTTCTTTGTTAGTCCATCTACTATTAATGAATAAGCCAAAAGCTTTCATTCTCCTTTTGGCCATTTCAGCTAATATATAGTATTTCAAAATTGCCTTTTCTTTTTATTCCATGTTTCTTTTTAAATGTCCGGATTCAAATTCATTTTTGAAGTGCCTAATAATATGAAGATGAAATTGTACTGGCTCTTAATAATAGAATGTTCATTTTCTGGAAGTCAGTTAATAATCTTATTGTTCTTTCATTATTGTACTCCAAATAGGAAAGACTGAGGATGAAATAGACAATCCAAGGAACGAAAATATTTATTGGTTTATTGTTCTTCCTTTTCATTATAAATTTATTGTATTCTAAATGTTGAAAATATCATTAAACTTGTCGAAATATTAGAATTTATTGTATTTATTATAAAATTTATTAAAATTTATGCAATGATAATAAAATAGGGTCTTTTTAATGATCATTTTGTTTGTTTCAAAAGATGATTTTGCACACCAGTTCTAGTTAGAACTGATGTTAAAAATAAACTTTTTATATTGGTTCTTATTACAAACGATGTAATTATGGCTTGTACATAAGATGATCATTTTGTTTCTTTTTATGCCTTGTACATAAGATGAGAAGGAATTAATTATAACATATTATAAAAATCCATATCAATCGGTCTAGTTGAACCAAAAAAAACAGTAAACCAATATCTTGATTGGTTTAATAAAATATTTTATGATTGATTTGATGACAATACAATTTTAACTATTAATATTCTAATTATTGTCTTATTGCTTTGGTTTTCAATGCTTTTAAGGGGAAGGAATGAATGAAATAATTTGTCATTATGCATTATTATAAAAAAAATAAAAAGAGCAAGATGCTAGGTATCGATGGAATTGAAGACTACATCCCACGGGAAAAACATATCACACATTTGGAAAGGACAATTAAAAAAAAACAAAAACAAAGCTCAAGCCTCAAGTTATCCAAGCCAGCACGCCAAGACAAACCAAAGCTGGGATTCAGAAATTTTTTTTTCCCCATTCTTTTTACAATCAAAAGCTCAAGCCTCAAGAAGTACTAAAAAAAAACAGAAGAAAAGAAAAGAAAAGAAAACCTCAAGCCCCAGGTATATTCTATAAAAGCCTCAAGAACTTGGCCACTGAAAATGATCTCTACCTCATACAGCTGATAAAGTAGCTTCCTTATCTGACTAAAAATTGGCATAAGCGGGTGACATGGTGCGCGGTCCTGCGTGATGAATTTAATCCCTTCAAGTGAATCTGTATGAACTTTAATCTTGCACAAATTTCGTTCCTTACAACTGAAGTCCAGCTTTGATACCTTCAAGTTCTCCTTCAGTAGAGAAACCATTTCCCAGCATCTGTTGGAAACCCAAGATCTAGTCTCCTCGGTGATCTCATGTCTCAATATTCCAGCACAAGTTTTATGACCCGAAGCATCCACCGATTCTATAAGTCCCTCGTAACTCGTGCATGTTAACATGTTAAGCATCGTCCTCAACCTTTGTTGGAGAATATATATATATATATATATATACATAAAAAATATCACAAGACCTACCATTCCTAATTATTGGAGAACAGCTGCAGCCGTTAATTACGGGACGTTGAGGTATGACAGTCGAAGGTGGCCCCCACCCTTTGTTGGTGCCTTCCGGCTGTCTGATTGCGCATTAGACAAATGTCTGATTCCGGCTGTCTTACATGAACATGATACACTAGATTTAAATTCGTATTTCCACTAAATTCATAACAGCTGCAATTATTGTATCGGAAAGAAAGAATTAGAGATGATACTGAGGACAATGAAGACGAATGTTTAACTAAGACATTTGGTCTCCCAATATTTAGTTTTAATATATAAAAGAATATGAATATGGATGTGAAACCAATATACCATCATATATTTTAATTTAGGAAAAAAAATTGTTTATAAAATATTTATCACCAATAAAAAATCTCTTTGAATTCTGAGTTGGTAGATTTCCGTTTCTATGTTTCAATATTTCGGCAGAAAAGTGCTTCCACCGAGGCATTCTTGCATGTAGCAGGCAGATGGAAGAAAGAGAGTTACATGAATTAGATAAAGCTCAGTCGAAACTGGAGGATGTAGCGCCAGAGGTCCAAGAACCCTTGCCTTGGAAGAAGTGAACCTTGGCACCCCTGAGGAGCCGAGGTTGTCTACTGCGGAAGCCAGCCCAGCACACACAAATAGATATTTAATTGCAGACTCTTTCAGCTTCTGTCAACTTCTCACGAAACCTCCACGAAATTCTATCTGCCCTAAAGAACATTTAGTCTCACGGTAAGCACGTGCAGAGCTTCTTCTTCTTCTTTCTCCATAGTAAGTGAGTTGATTAAAAAAAAAGCTTATTTAATTTGCCCCCATTAAGTGAGTTTAGGAGGTTTGTCTGCAGTTCTTTGACATACCGCACCCCCTCAACCAGGGTATAGGGGTAATTCAATGTGGATAAGAGGTGTGACCATGGAGAAAGAAACAAGCAATATATAGTTGAATGCTGAAAATAATCCTGCCACGTGGAGAAGAGAAAGCTGGAATTTTGTACCTCACTTGTCTGGAAGATATATATATATATATAGTATATTTTTTCAAACTATTTAAATTTAAATCTTATTCTTGTGTTTTAAATTAAAATATTATGAATTTAATCATTAAATACTTTTTATCTTTATTATATTATTTTTCAATAAAAATATTAAAAATGGGAAAATATATTTTCGGTGAGTAAAAAGTAAAAACTGTTCAAGTAAAAAATATTGAAAATTTAAAATTAAAACTGTCTTAGTGAGAAAAATCAACTTTTTTATGCTTTTCAGAATCTCAAATCAACATTGTTATGTCTCTGAGTATAAATTATTAAAATAATATATTTATATATACACATATTTTGATAGAAACAAATATTTAAATACTTTTTAAGCAAATATGGAAAATAAAATAAAAGCAAAAAGCTGCATAACAATAACTCAGCAAAAATGACAAAATGATCTGCTACTAAATTCCTTTTTGTTTTTTATATAGTGACTAACACATTTCTTCCACTCCTGCTATCTGATTAACGAGAGATTGCCTCATTCTATACCTTGTTATGTGAAAAAGCAATATGCAAAATCAAAATTAATTACCCCCGGGTGGGGGCGGGGGGAAGCTATTTCTTAGCGAAACATGTAGGATTAGGAACGGCAACTCAAACAAGGATGGTCAGTGAGTAGATTTGTGAAGATAATTAGAGGGAAGTGCGTGGATGAAAAGTGGCCGATATGTTGAAGTGATCGCCCGAGAGAATCATTGCTGGAAACTGGAAAGGAGGAAGCTTTGGGAGATTTAATTTGATGATACAAAGCCGTATTGCTTTTGAATTGTTCAAATACTCGAATCCATCTATGGCAAAATTGTAAAATCATGCACCAACCACCACTCTACTGAGTAGCACATCATCATCATCATAATGGCGCCATAGTATATAAGACAGGACTATGGTGATAGCAATTCATCTTTTGAATCATTAGTTACTAGTGAGAAATTATTTTTTATGATGCCCAAAATCTAATTTGGATAATTCCATGGTCGGATTAAAAATTACAAAATTGAAGTTAGAATGAACTAAGATTTGTAAATTGAAGTTAGAATAAAAGTTTGTAATTTCAACATTTTTGAAAAACAAGTGAAGAAAGGCAAGATGTATGTAAAAAAGAAAGGAAGGCAAGAAGAGTGTATAAAATATGGATTTAGATTTACAGGACAATGCGTGATCAATTGGGATTTAAAGCGCAAAAAGTGAGCGGCGTGCAAAAAGAAAAAGAAAAGGAAGAAGAGTAACGTACTACAATACAATACAATAAATAAATAAATACCACAAAGTACGTCCTTCTTTCCCGTTGATGGGGGGAGATCTCATGGGCGTTGTGTGTTCAAATTGTGGAACGGATTCGAGTGTGGGAGCATCTTTAATGGTTGCCATGGAACCTCGAACAATTACCAAACCTAACTGAAAGGGGTCCGCTCACACAGTTTTGTTTCTGCTTTTACGATTTCTGACCTTTTCAAACTGTGACACAAAGCTGTTATATATGATTATGGCATATATCATAGAAAGAAGGAGGGTGGTGAAAAACTGACACGTAGCGTCACAGTCGCAAGTAATCAATGAAGAAAATAGAAGGGAGATACTCATACCGGAAATGAGTTGTTTATACGTTGAGTGGCAATCATGAGTGCAATTCTACGGCAACATTCAACAATTTATACAATGGGCAATAATCAGAAATAGAATTGCAGAGGCCTGCCAGAAGAGAGAGAATTATCAGAGGAAAAGATTCTATTTGGCTTATACTAGACCTGTATCTTATGATAGCAGACGATATATAAACATTCTTTAAATTTAAAAGTAAGTTTGTCCAGGCCTTATTAAGCTTCCTGGACCAAATTCTTTTAAACTTATATACTCTGAATCATAATATACGACATTTTATAAAAATTTTATTTAATTCAAAATATAAAATAGTGAGTAATTTTTATAATTATTTTTTTAACTATAACCCTTTTTTTAAAAAAAATGATACATTAAAATTTTAATTATCATTATTAAAGCACTTATATAGAGTATTTAATAAAAGTAAAATTGAAAAGATGTAAAATTTTTTAAAAAATTAAAGTTTCAACTAACTTTTTTTTCATAAATTGTAAATTAATTACCAATGCCCTACATCTTGATTTGGACAAAATAAATAATTAAACCATACTCCTTCCATCCTAAAATATAAGGAATTTCCATGATATCTTTCAGTAATTACACACTTTTGCATTTATTATCTTGAAAAAGGAGAAAGAGATATTAATTGTATATTTTATCAATCACCATGATATTAATTATAACATTATTGGAGGCAAAATAGAAAAAAATATTGTAATTTTATATATTTTCAACTAGAAAACAAATTTTAATTGATATGTGAGATCCCTTTAAAATTATCTTATATGTTGTAGCGAGGAAGTAGATAACATATAAATAAAAATAAAGATGTGCTTTGTATATATACTTGTCAATGTCAGTATGTTTTATAACTTCACTTATATATCTATTTTTAATTAAATTTATTAAAATTTTCAGTTCTTTCCTTTTGCTTTCGTTTTTCCCTCCGGTGGATCAATGACCGGATGCATCATACCGTGCAAAGCTAGTTACTTAGAAACAAAAAGAAAGAATTTTTTTTAAAAAAAAAAAAAATACAAGGGCACGGATAACTAAGCAACAAGAAGAAATTACATCAAACTGACATATTCATCTGCTTCTCTTACTTCCATTATTTTCATGGCGACAATGAAATTACTCCAAACTAATTAAGTCTAAGGCAAGAAGTACACCAGACCAAAAACGTTGATTATACAATCAATATACGTCCCTTGAAATAACATCTCTTTGAGAACTGACGTAAAATAATTTTTTAATTGCTATTAAAAGTCTTTATTTTTTTGTAGCGACTGATTTCATGAATTAAATTACTCTTTTCTTTATAAATATAAATAGCCTATCTTCATACTCCTTGTTTTGATCACTTTATTTTTTTATTTCTTTTAATGCATTTAATTATTTTTATTTTTTTTCAACAACTCCGCCTATGTTTATAGCCGGTCTTAAGCCCGGGTAAAGGAGGAGGGTTGTGTTAGACTATCAACAATCAATGTAAAACTTTGTTGAATCTATCATGAACATGGATAATAGACGTTATAATGTTGATAGAGCACATTGACGTCTTGCAATCCATGTAGCCGACCCCACGTAGTGGGATAAAGGGTTGTTGTTGTTGTTGTTGTAATTATTTTTTTCAACAATGGCCTGTGTGCCAGTAGAAAGACAGGGAAAGCTAGAAAGAGTTTTTTTCAGTCAATCTTGAATGCTCAAGCGGTCGGATATAACATTAATATCATGTAGTGGTAAGAATGGTAATTCTCTGGCTCTTGATTGGGAACCACGTCGTTTATCACCTTTTCCTTTGTGAATTTCGTTGAGAAACTTCAAGAATCCACCCAAAAGTAACAAAATAATGAAGACGGACCGCCGTGTAAGCTGCAGAATCAGACATATCAAAAGGGCAACAGCCACAGAGCTAGATGCTGGCACGAGCACTCCAAACCGAGAAGCGAAACCACGAAACAAGAACTTCATTGCTACAATGAAGTAATATGCTACAGAGCATATGATAGAAGCCTCAAAGATTATGGGATGAAGTTTGAATGGTGAAAGACTGGTAGCTGAACTTTGTATTTGAAGGAAGCTGAGTAGAACTGGAATCAAGGGAGCGTAGATCAAGTTGGAGGGAAAGGCTTCATGAGAGAAATTGAAGTTATTGGTGTCCAAGAACATAATAGAATCTTGTCTTCTTGAGCAGAAGTTGTGGCTATTGCTGTGGTGGTTATATGTTGTCTCTCTTTGCTGAAAATAACAGAAGATGAAGCGATCATATGATTATCCATCGTGCAGGCATAAGCCTTACTGAATATATTTCTCCATATATTGTACGGACAAAATTAAATATATGAAAAGAGGTATAGGAGAAGAGTATGTAAAGAGTCCAAATGAAAGATGAAGTCATATGTATGATTAAATATGCACTGTGCAGGCACAAGCTTTTCTCAATATATTTCTCCACATGTTGTACGGATGAAATTGAGGCAAAATTCATCCGCAAGTCATTCTAATTTTTTTATTGAATTTCAATTAGGTCCTTGTATTTTATTTTGTTTTAATCAAGTACTTATAATTTGATTAATTAAATATATTAATCCTTGAAGATTAAAAAATATATCTACATATATAATCCTTTAATTATTGAGAATCTATTTTATTTGTATAATTTTTAGGGAAAATTATTTTAAAAAAAGACCAAGGTTGTTCAAAGGAATTAAAATTCTTGGTCCGTCAAGTCATTTCTCATTTAACCTTAATGTCTGAATTAATATTAAAATTGTTCAAGGAGAATCCCATTATATTTGTGACAGTGGAACAAATTAAATACCGATAAATAACTATGAAAGCAAATTTAAGCTCTTAGCTGTGCATACGAAAAGGGAATCTACTAACTAAACTAGACGTTTCTTCAGCATGTAAACTCACCAACAGCAGACTCTGACTATTGTTTGCTTCCATACTGTACAGATCGTTCTCGTTCTCACCCTCCGATGATGGTGGCATCGATGGCGGCAACAACCATGTGCAGAGTTTCCTCAGCCATAATGCCACGACTCAGTTGAAGATGATCGTCACAAAAAACGTTAGAGCTTCAGCCGCTCGATACATCATCTCTGCCAATCAAATACAGAAATGGATTCAGCAAGAAGAGAGAGAGAGAGAGAGAGATTTTATATTGAACGTCTGTGCAGAGCGGTTTATTAAAAAGCATGAGTGAAAAATTTGACAATCAGCCTTGTAATAGTAAAACAGTCATAATGAATAATGAGTTTTTTTTTTTTTTTTGTAACTCTATCAACATGTTGCAGCCTTTCATGTAGTTCGCTCTTGTTTTTTTTTTTTTTTTTTTGAAGAGGTCAATTTCTTTTTTTTTTTAATAATCAATAACTAAAGTTTGTCACCTGAATATGTCAGGACCTGCCTACACACCGCCCCCCCCCCCCTCACAACCAAAAAGCAATTATATAAAGCTTCACTGCGGATCTGCTTGCGCCCCCCCCCCCCCCAAACACCCACACACACACACTCTCTTTCTGCTTGCAACTTTTATTTCTTTAATTATTAAATATATAACAATCTAAAAATTTTAAACTAGCACGTCTGAAAATTAACTTGGAAATTTAAAATTAATATTCATCCAATCTATATTCTTGTTATTATTCTTTACCTTTTATTGTTTAAAATAGTTTGCAAGTATTTAAAAATATATTAATTTAATTAGGACTGTGTTGGCCACTTTCAAAAAATTGAATCTTGAATCATCCAATGCGTGACTATAGTTCAATTGGCAATCTGCCCTTTCCTAACCTAATTAATTGTAATTAAATTTAAAAAATATGTCTTACTTTTTTTCATTTTATTTATAAATCATTTTAAATATATTTTATTGAAATTTAAAAAATATTAAAAATTATAAAAAATATAATAAATTTTAATTTTATTCATATTAAATATGTATACTTTGATTACATAATTTCCACAGACATTTATTAGAGGTATAAGGAAAATTTTGTAATAAAAAGTCAACAACTTACTTTATAATGAGAGAATTTGTTTTTATGGCTTGTATATAAGATGAGAAGGAATAATTATAGCATATTATGAAAATCCATATCAATCGGTCTAGTTGAACCCAAAAAAAATGGTTAAACCAATATCTTGATTGGTTTAATAAAATATTTTATGATTGATTTGATCACAATACAATGTTAACTATTAATATTCTAATTAGTGTTTTGATTGGTTTGGCGTTCAATGCTTTTAAAAGGAAGGAATGAATGAAATAATTTACCATTATGAATTATTATAAATAAAATAAAAGAACAAGATGCTGGGTATCGATGGAATTGAAGACCACATCCCACAGGAAAAAGAAGTCACACATTAGGAAAGGTCAAGCCTCAAGGTATCCACGCCAGGGCGCTAGGACAATCAAAAGTTGGGATTCAGAAGGTTTTTTTTTTTTTTTTAACATTCTTTTTACAATCAAAGCTCAAGCCTCAAGAAGTATTAAAAAAGAAAGAAAAGAAAAGAAAACCTCAAGCCCCAGGTATATTCTATAAAAGCCTCAAGAACTTGGCCACTGAAAATGATCTCTACCTCATACGGCTGATAAGTAGCTTCCTTATCTGACTAACAATTGGCATTAGCGGGTGACACGGTGTGCGGTCCTGCATGATGAATTTAATCCCTTCAAGTGAATCTGTATGAACTTTAATCTTGCACAAATTTCGTTTCTTACATAACTGTAAGTCCAGCTTTGATACCTTCAAGTTCTGCTTCAGTAGAGAAACCATTTCCCAGCATCTGTTGGAAACCCAAGATCTAGTCTCCTCGGTGATCTCATGTCTCAATATTCCAGCACAAGTTTTATGACCCGAAGCATCCACCGATTCTATAAGTCCCTCGTAACTCGTGCATGTTAAAACATGTTAAGCATCGTCCTCAACCTTTGTTGGAGAATATATGTATATGTATAACATAAAAATTATCACACAAATCATACCATTCCTAATTATTGGATAAAAGCTGTAGCCGTTAATTACGGGACGTTGAGGTATGACAATCGAAGGTGGCCCCCACCCTTTGTTGGTGCCTTCCGGCTGTCTGATTGCGCAATAGACAAATGGATCTTTCTTTCCCAATTCCTATTTCCACTAAATTCATAACAACAGCCATTATTGTATTATAAAGAAAGAATTAGAGATGACCCTGTGGACAATGAAGATGAATATTTAACTAGGCTATTTGGTCTCCCAATATTTAGTTTAATGTATATAAAAGAATATGAATATGGATGTGAATCCAATATATCCAACATAGTTATGATGATATCATGATAGATTTTAATTTTAAAAACAATTTTTTTTATAAAATATTTATGACCAATAAAAAAAAAAACTCTCTGAATTCTGAGTTGATAGAGAAGAGAAAGTTGGAATTTTGCACCTCACTTGTCTGGAAGATATATATTAATTGTAATATCTTGAAAAAGGAGAAAAAAATATTAATTGTATATTTTATCAATCATCATAATATTAATTATAACATTATTGGAGGCAAAACTGAAAAAATTATTATAATTTTAAATATTGTCAACTAAAACAAATTTTAATTGATATGTAAGATTCCTTTAAAATTATATATGTTGCAGCGAGGAAGTAAATAACATATAAATAAAAATAGAAATGTGCTTTTTTATATACTTATCAATATCAGTATGTTTTATAACTTTACTGATATATCTATTTTTTAATTAAATTTATTAAAATTTTCCGTTCTCTCCTTTTGCTTTCGTTTTTCCCTCCGGCGGATCAATGACCAGATGCATCATACCGTGCAAAACTAGTTTCTTAGAAACAAAAGGAAAGAAATTCTTTCTTAGAATACAGGGCTACGAATAACTATGCAACAAGAAGAAATTATATTAAATCAAGACTAATATGGAATTGACACCTTGAGGGTGGATCATCAAAAATTAAAGTATCAAAATTATCATTCGAAGCTTGATGAGCAAGCCAATCCACAATTGTTGGATTCTCTAAATTACATGGTTAAAGTTAATAACCTAGTCCTTCATGGTGAGGCATTTGGTCTTTTTCATAGTTTCGTTGAGAGGATAATTCGCGTTTTATGATAATGTTGAATAAGCGTTAGAGCTTCAAGAGAGTTAGACTAAACATTAACGTTAGAGAATTTGTTCCTCTAACAAAGTTCGAGACCTTTAAGGAAATCCAAGAGCTCAGCAATAGTGCTAGGTTGATAATCAAGATATTTGGTAAAACCTTTTATCCAGTTACCTTGGCTATCACAAATGAGATCTCCACATGCTGCAACTCCATTGGTGTAGACAACTTCGTCAGTGTCCAACCTAACCTAGCCAGGTTTGGGTAGAATTTATCTAGCAAGAGATCTATCATGTTCTAAATGCATATTCTTGCATTTAATTGGAGATAAAGGTAATTGATGATGTCTTGGGTACTAGCAAAAATGATGTCTTTGTCAGGAATATGATCTTTCAAATATATATATAATTGCAGCGCTCTTTTTAAATGTTCCAACATATGCGGGCATAGAGAAAAGAAAGTGTTAAGTTTGGAGTACTTCACTAGTTTCATCCATACTTCCCTTGACCTAGTGCAATCACCCAAATCTGACTTTGCCCTACATCATCCTCTTTGACAAATCATGCTTCTTCCAAATATATGCAAATACATACATACATATCTATGCGTGTGTGTCTATATATATATATATATGCCAATCCAAAAATAGCAACATAGTAGGAATTGATTTTAGCAAAAAAAAATATATTAGGAATTGATATATATTGGGATGGCTTCATTATAGAAACATATATCTTGCTTACTTAAAATTGATATATGTTGTTTTTTTTAAATAACATGTATATCTAAAAATTTAGAGTTAAAGTATTATATATTTAAAAAAAATTGAACCCAAACAAATATTTTTTGATTAAATCTAGGGATTCAAAATTTCAAAAATATATATGCACATAAAGTTGCAAAATTTACAAACTACATATGCAATTTTTTTGATGTCACACATGGCTCTACCAGTGCCTCTAATATCTTTGCATTCTTTGTAATGTCTCTGTTTATTCATTTGCTTTTGCATCTTTCTTTTAATTATTAGTTTCTAGATAAAATTACAGACACTCATGACTAATGGCGACCCCACGTTGAAGCCGGGGGTAAATGCACCCCCTCAGTTGGGTGTAATTCCGTGCGAAATGAGATGTCAATGCTTTGCACCATTTAATTACAAAATCTTGAACACAATGTGATGAGGGAGGGAGAGAAATTAGGAGACTTGAATTAATGTTGAAAATCTTGTCAAGTAGGGAAAAATTAGAAACCCATAAAAGTCTTGTGCACCATTAATTAATGCTTTTGCTTTCTATTCATTGTATAAACTAACTCTTTATTTTATACTGAAAATGGAAATATTTCATTTTACAAGTAGATTGTGTAAGATTTAGGGAAAATGATAGTTAAGGACCCCCTAAGTTCCTTAATTACAATTAGGGACCCTAAATTATTGAAATCTCAATAATGGACCATGGTTCTTACTTGTAATTAAAACATACATGAGTTTACAAAATTGCCCACTACTTGAAAAATAAATAAATGGCAGTGCTGAATTTACTATTATGAGATGGAAATGTTATTAATCCTAATTGGGAAACTAAAGAACAATAGTTAGAAATGAATTGTTTCCCAATATAAAACTAAAATTCACTTTTGAAATTATTTAAGGGTACTTGTAAATATACAATAGTTACTTTTAAATAAGAACCCAATCACTTGTGAACATATAGGTATATCACTTGAAAAATAAAGAAATGATACTGCTGAAATTACTATTATATGATGAGAATATTGTTAATCTTAGTTAAGAAATCAAGGAACAATAGTTGAAAATGGATTGTTTTCCAATATCAAACTAAAATTCACTTTAAAACTTTTAAATGGTATTTTTGAATATACAATAGTCATTTAAAATGTACTAAAGTACTTTTGAGGAGCATTTTAAACTATTCACATTTTTTTAATTCATTATTGAGATTTCAATAATTTAGAATCTCTAATTGTAATTAATGACCTTAGAAGATCCCTAATTGTCATTTTTCTTAAGATTTATTCCTTTAGTCTCCTCTATTCTTGATATTTTATACACCTTACACTTATTATTTGGAGTGACCTACTCTTTATTTATATCTAAATATATTTAATGTAAATAGTTTTTTAGATATTAATTGTAAGCTTTAAGCATAAATTGTAACTCATTAATATTGAATATGTCATTTTTTTTTTCATTTTCATATATCAAAGCCAAATTTTTCACAACAGTTTTTTAAAAATTATTTTTTTATATTCAGTGTTTTTGAAACATGAAATCATAATTATAATATATGAATTTAAAATTTTAAAAATTTCTCTTTGTGCCACAGGCTACGGCTTAAGCACCATGCGTCGCGGCACTTTGCACAAAAATATCAACAATTTTGCTATCATTTGATAGCAAAATTAGGAAACTTCTGACATGTTTCAATTCTCTATCCAACGTCCGAATGACGTGATCTAGGTGTCTACAGAAAGCTCTTAACATCAACTAGCTAGTGGCATAGGTTTCACTTCTAAAATAAGTCACACCATGAAATTGGACACCCAGATACATTTTAATCACTTTACATAACTTTCACATAGAAAGGGTGTCCAAACCCTCAACAAGTACCATCAGCCTTTCATAACACCTAAATCATGTCCATTGGACCTAAGACTATCAGTACAACACATCTCACGTACTAAAACAACAGCATAACATAAATTCACTTTTTGACCCCTTTTTACTAAAAAATAAAAGGGGAGGTAAATTTTTATTGCATTGGATCAAAAATCATTATATCATGTTTAAACATCATTTCTACACTTGTATTAGTATTTTTACCCTATCAACAATTCTATATCACCTTACACAAAAACTTAAGACCCAAAATACAACTCAAACATTTGTAACAACAAAATAGTGCAAGTGTGATAACATGACCTAGAATTGGTAATCATATATTATTACACAAAATAAATCTAAACTAGAGGTATATAATAGAAATGTGCTAATTCCTAGCCTCTTGACCTTCTCCCTCTCTATACTAGAGCTCAAGCCTAAAAGGTGTTAAATGAAAGGGGTGAGTCTAGCCACTCAGTAATCAAGATAAAGCCTACCTTATGCAGTTATACATCAATTGTAAATCAAAACACACACATATGAAACCAAGTATTTAAAACGGGCTTTAACACATACCAACACTTACCAATCTAATTAACAAGTTTTCATCTCACACATGTTAGGCACATAATCACAAGACACTCACGCATGTGATCATGACTCGCTACAACCCGCGATTTGTTGCAACTCAAAAACATATGACACTTCATATATTTATATAGGCAATGATCAACTAACCTTAGACTCTCCTTATTTTCTCATACTAAAACCATGGACTATAACTCTAAATAGGGCTCCGTCTATGTAACTGGACTACTTAAGCTAACCAATAGTGAGGTGTGATTTGGCCAAAGATCATATGACTCACTCTCGAACCATGGCTTCCCCTATTCTTGAATATTTGTGGTGTCTCATACCCTAAGCTATTCTCCTCGTTGAACTGGTAGAAAAAGCAAAGTTCTAATCCCTTAACAAACTATAGGACAGTTTCTTGACAAACTATGGACAAGACTATACTCCTGTGCACCAAAGGGCAGCCTAAATATCATATAGATTTTTCTCTACTCCTAATCCTCAGGTGAACTCTCACCTATTGATCATGCCATAATCAATACTCACTCATTTTTACATTTTCATTTATTCAAAATCAATCAACACATTGGGCTTAAGACCGTGCGCTACCCAAGTGAGTAAGAATTCTCATTTTCCATTATAACTCATAAACACCTCACTTTTAACCTCTTTTATTCCTCTTTAACATGTCCATCATCAATCACTCATTCACAACACATTGGAAAGGGAAATGCCTTTTGAACACTACATTTTCCACTTCAAAACTCATTTTGAAAACCACTTTCACATGTTTAATACACATCACACAATTACAAGTAACACCAAATTTCAATACATGTAACTCAATTTCACAAGTTATAATTTTCATGATAAACACAAAATTAACATCACAATTAATATACAACTATCCAAAGCAGGGTTCTCTCGATTACCTCTAACCTTTGAGAGGTCAAAAGTTTATCCTCCAATCCAATAACTTTCAAGCTTGAATTTCCAAGCCAAACAGGTGTCCAAGAGCCAAAACTACAATCAATAAAGTTGATTACTATTAATATAGCTAAACTTAAGCATTCAACTCTCATCTCTACTTTGAAATTACCCAATGTCCACTCTACATGAGTTTGAGTCTATCCATTAGGTTTATTAATTATCTTTAATCCCCAATATCATTAATGAGCTATTAAACTCCTAATAATGGCATCACACTCTTCCAACCACCCATATTAAATGCAAATTTGGATATCTATGATGCCTAACAATCCAAAACACTAAAATTCATTATACCTAGCTCTAAATACTTTAAATAACTCCCATTAACTCCATTTGAGTCAATGGGTTTGGACCTATATCTCATATAGATTGAAATCACCATCCTTATCCAAACCCTAACTCAAATCCTTAAGACAATAGAGGAGGAAAGGAGAAAAAGGGTTTAGAAATCTTACTTTAGATGATTTGAAGCTTCAAACCTTCTTAAATCTTCCCCTAGGTCATGCCGTAGTAGAACTTGGTGTGTCTCTTCCGTTTTCTCCTTTTTTCCTCTCTATTTTTGTCTCATTTTCCCCTAGGTCATAGCACAATTCGCACCATGCACCATAATGCCTGGCCTTACATGCTACGACATGTGGTACAGAGAAGGTAGCTCTCATTTTGTGGCCCTATGCACTATAGCATATGGCACAAAGACTTTTCAACTTGTTTTTCTCTACTTCTTGGTCCCCAAGTGACCCAATTTCACTTTAGACCTAAATTATACTTGAAAATTCAACTAAAAACACTTATTATTCTCCTCTGACCACGCACCATGTCAACTTATTGAATTATCCTAATTAACCTTAGTAAATCATAGAATTAAAAATTAGGATGTTACAGTACCAAATGCAACATTAATATATTAAATAAAATTAATCTTTTGAAATATTGATGTATATCAATAGCTGGCATCATTTTTTAAATTAATAGTGCTTGAGATTTTGTATAGTCTAGAGCCATTGCTTGGGATAGAAGTGGAGGTATTGTGATGTGTATACACAAGAAGAATGTGTGAATATTTATATTAATCAAGACTCTAGAGTCTTGAGAATTAATATTTGCTTGACATGTATGAGTATTCATAATAGTGCCTGATGTGTGTTTTTTTAAGGATAGGCATAAATCCTAAAGTATTCATCTAAATGAAACAGGGTAGGCCTAATGAAGGAATGGAGCAGAGCATTAAAATAGGATATGCAGCAACTACAACTACATACATATATATATATATATATAAAATATTTATATTTATTTATAGATTTTGTTCCAATCACATTTGTATAAGTTCCTAACCTACTACATAATCTAGAGGCTTTATTCATATCGGAATGCAAATAGTGGAGTTAATTGGAATCCATAATAGTGGGACGCTAAGCATCCTAGGGAAGCTGGTAAACTACTTCACGCTTTGCAGGGACTTGAGGACTTGAGATGTGTTATCAAGGAAGACATTTGAAAAATCAAGGGCAGTTTAAGAAAGTCAACATGATAATAAATTTTTAGCTTGAATCTACAGACAATGGACCCACTTTGTTGATGTCCATCAATTAGCTTATATAGCTTTTGGTTTTTGTTTTGTTATTTTTCCTTTTCCTTTCTATAATTTGCTTTTGTATTATTGACTTTTTATCAATAGAAATATAATTTAGAGGCTTGGAAGTTATTATTCCTATGGCTCAGCAAATTCCGTGTGAAAGCACGGTGGGGTTCATCAACTTGCCTTAATAGTACAAAGTAAATGAAAAGTGAAATCAACAATATATAATTTAATCACTATTGAAAGCATAGCAAAGGCAAAACAAAAAGGGAATTTCATAATTTGGAAAAGATGTCTTCCCACGTGACTTGTTGGACATATAGAAGCTCACACATTTCCCAATCCCCCTTTCTGCACACATTACTATTATGAACCCCACCTAATAAAAAGATCCAAATTTTACAAAGCTTATCTATAAAACCCCAATTCCATTTCAACATAACAACCCACCGTCCATTGATAGCAAAATCTAAAAGTTATACCAAAACAAACTTTAAAAACTTTAAGCGTACCTTTCGAAGCTTTTGTTCCTTTCCAAAACAAATGACATGGATGAGAGAAATGGAAGTGTGAGGGGAGGGAAGGGACGTGGGAAAAAAGGGGATAGAAAAGGAAGAGGATGTAAAGGGGATAGAAAGGGAAGCGAGAGAATCATCTCCCCATATGAAACTATTGAAATTGGCAAATGATGCATTAATTAACTAAAATGAGCATACATTGATTAGAAATTATAAATAACTAAGTAAGTATTTGTAACATGATAATGGATAAAGAATTATCAAGGAAAAATGACTTAAAAAAATACCCTTGAAATATACAAATAACAAAGAAGTACTCCCTTAGTTTAAAAATGTAAAGCATTTTTCATCGAATCTCATTCTCAATAAAATAGTTATCTACTTTCAAACTAACCCTATCGTTTTGTATTTACCCTTATTAAACATTCTATAATATAAATATAAAGTTACTATCAATAGAAGTATTTTTTTTAAAAAAAGCAATGATTACACCTCGAAAAATTAAAAAAGCTTTACATTTTTTAACATTTAATTTTTTAAAAAATGTCATATATTTTTTAACGGAGGGAGTATCATAAAATGTGATAATTATTATGTAGTTTCAAAAGACGTGTTTGACATATTAATTTTTTGATGAAGAAATGACTTTAAAGTTTAAAATAAAACAGGTGGAGGACGGAATCCTTAAAAATATATTATACTTATATAATAAATGTTTTTTTTAATAAATTGAAAACCAGAGAGAGAGAGAGAGAACTGACACATAGTGTCGCTGCCAAGAACAGATAGTCATACTGGAAATGAGTTGTTTATATATTGAATATCAATCATGAATGCAATTATATGGCAACATTAAACAACATAATGAGTAGGCAATAATTCCAATAGAATATGCAGAGGAGAGCCCGAGGATAGAGAAATGTCAAAGGGAAAGATTCTATTTGTCATCAGCACGCCACGCTCGTTTCCTCACATTGTGGCCTTGTACTATTCCTTCCTGGTTCTCTAATTCTCGAATCTTCCGCATGGGCTTCCACAGCCGTCCATTACATCTCAGCCCAACAGTCTGCTTTGGGCCTTCATCCTTGGCCCATGACATGTGCACGAGAATCAATCATCATCCCCTAATGATTGAATATCGGCAGGAGGGGCTGTGCTGTTCTTGGCTGTGGGCGAATTATATTGTCATCTTTGCCGTGAAGCTTCTTGGGGAGGTTAGAAAACCCTCCGACAAATATTGATTCAGTTCCTAATTTAAAAGATTATCTGTTCAAATTTTATTATCAATGTGAAAATTTTATTAGTGAATGATATATAAATACTTTTTGAATATGAAAGTATACTCTAGTCTTGTTGAGTTTTTAGAATTTAAATCCTCTAAATTTATATACCCCCTCTGAACCATAATATTTTAAAAATTTTAGTTGGTTTAATGTCTTAGTAATTTTAGTTACCTCCTTTCAAAAATTTAAATTGCTCCCCTCATATATTTTAAAAAATTTCACTTGTCCATTGGAAAATTTATAACCTAAAATGTTGTCTATGTACTATAATCTTAAATAACAAACGTTTTAGAATGGAAAAGTAATAATTTAAAAAAAAAATTTGTTTATACAAATTTTTATCACAAAAATTTCTACCATATAAAAAAAAGTGGATAGCTTTTATTCAACGGATATAAAAAAGACGTGGTTCTAAATTCTAATAGATAGAAAAAGTTGTTTATATAAAGAGAGTTTTTTTAATCTTATTATAATTTTATGTTTTATACATTATTTTTTAGTATTTATTTATTCTATTAAAATATACCCTTAATATTATTTGCTAGATATTTTAAATTATTTTAATAAAAATATTAATATTTATTTTAAGTATAAATTATGTCATCACTAACTTATTATATTTCGGATCCATCATTGTCGAGAGGTATGCATTGGATTACCTTTATTTGAGGTCTCTTTTTGGTTGGGCGATCGATATTCAAAATCAGATTAATATATTCACTACTAATTTCAAGGTTGAGTAAGGTAGATAATGCATTCACTACTACAAAAATAATTTTTTGGTGGCATTTGAAATTTTAATCTTATAACGTTTAATAAACACTATAAATTTCAAAACTATAATAGGTATCTCGTGGCATTCATTAATTAATGAAACGCCATGATACTAACATGAGAATGAGGGTGTTTAGTTTTCAAACGCCACCTCCATCAGATCTTTTTTTTTTAATTAAAGAGGTGACATTTTTTTCTAGAACAACACTACCTCTCTTATACCTCGAATTAATAGAAGTGGCGTTTGTTTGAAGAAAAAACACCATCTCTCTCAAACTTAACTTAACAGAGGTGGCATTTCTTCCTAAAACAAATACAACCTTTCTCATACCTCGGATTAACAGAGGTAGTGTTTCTTTTTAGAAAAAACGTCACTTATTTGTTGTATTATTTTTTTTTTGTTCATAACACAATTGTGAATTTTTTTATAGCTAACAATTCTAGATATTTAAAAAAATTATTATAATTAAAAAAATTTAAATTCAAATAGGTGGCATTTTTACTGGGTTGAAATGCCACCTATTTGACTACAAAGGTGGCATTTGATCATGAGGAAATGGCACCTCTTTGGTTGTTTTTTTTAAAAAAAAAACAAGCTTAGGTGGCGTGTTTTTGGTAAAAATGCCACCTATTTGACTACAGAGGTGGTGTTTGATCATGAAGAAATGCCAACTCTTTGCTTCTTTTTTTTTTAAAAAAAAATTACATTAGGTGGCGGAAGAAACGCCACCTAATGTAATTTTTTTAAAATAAAATTTCATAAATTTATTAACCTAACTTTTAAACCAGTACAAAAGATTAAATAATATATATCAACTAGTCCAACAGTTTACAAACAGTCCAATTATATAATAAAAAGAAACAGCTTTGTGATACCAACAAGAAATCTATAACTACATTAATATAGCTAAGTTCTCCAAAGAGGTTGAAGATATATAATAAAAATTTTTAAAAGTTTCTACATTAATAAACTATTTAATAATTACCTATGTTCTGTCATCCTAAAGTCAAAACAAAAGAAGATCATTCTTCAATTTAATCATAAATTTGCTCATTACTATATTTCAAGCACTTTTTATCCTCATAGTACTACAAAATATATTAAAAATGATGTCATAAACAACTAAAAATGATAAAATTTTAAATTGAGTTAAATTCATGCCTCAAATGGGATAGAAGTTTGACCATGAGTGATCACGTCTTTCATGAATTTCATAATATAGTACCACAGTCATTGTTATTTGGTTGGAAAGGACCCTAAAAAATTCATCAAAATATAATGTAAATTTATGAATGAAATAAATATAGTCAATAATTTAATAATTCTGTAAAGTATAATTTATATCATGATTTTTGTCCATTGATAACTTTTAGAGAATTCTTTATTTCTGGAAAAGGAGAGCTCTTTGTGACCTCAAAAACTGTTTAATGCTCTAATAAAATAGAAAAAAATTAATTAATACTAATTGATGTAGATATATATAAAAATGTGTAAAATAATTTTTATAAGTATAAATACTTATTGAATAACCTCAACATATTAGGCCGATCTGTTGGCATACCTTCAGATAGAGGATCCAAATAATAAATTAAAGGCAAAGGAACAACCACAGGATTGATAACAATCAAAATCCAATGTTTCCTGAAAAATTTAAACTTTTGTTATGTCTTAATAAAATTAGGTATCATACATAAAAGAAAAAATTAATCAATAAACTACTTACCTACATTGTAAGGAATTAAAAATAATATATGTTTTTCAACTTCTGCCTTCTCTGTGAACATTTCTTTTACTAGATTTACTTGCTTAGATGGACCCAATGTCGACCTATGACTAATATCATGAGGATTAATAAATGTAAATCTATTCATTTTCTCCATGTCTTTTAGAAAAAAAATGTACAAATACCTTGATAAATAGCAAAAACTTGTATCAAAACCAATAATAACAAATGATAAAAACATCAATATCAAAGAATATTATAAAACAAGTACCTTATCTAAGTGTTAATAGCAGAAGCACTCGCCTATTCTCAATTAAGTATTTTCATGATGGTATTTCTATCAAGATATTCCCAACTATCTTTATAATAAATTTATTCCTCAAATCTTATTTCAATTGTTTGGCCATTAGCATTAAGCTTTGGCAAAAGAGACCGAAAAGCTTCACGATAATTATTAGCCCTTTTCAGTTTTGAAGCTCCATGAGATACACTTTTTTTGCTTATGCATGGTATTTGATTCCTTAGAGATATTACCATGTGATTCAATTATTTTCTTATTCTTTAATTTTGATTGAGTTTGTAAAAATAATATAAAAAACTAAGTCATCAAATTATAATTATATGTAGCAAATTATAAAGAAGTTTGAATTATATAATTATCTTGTCGAATGACTTAATGAGATATAGAGACCACGCAACAAAAGTCCCCTCTGCATCTTTAACCAATACAATATCTTCATTAAGAAGTATTGGTAACTAGGGGTGTTCAATCTGGACCCGTCCCGATTGGCCCGGTATCGTCCCGATCATATCGGGACGGGTCTTGTCCCGGCCCGAAAATAATCGGGACGGGACTTTACGGGACGGGACAGGAAAGGGGTTCGGGACGGGACGAGACGGGACACGGGATTACCATCGGGATGTCCCGTCCCGTCCCGAATATTATATATATTATTTTTTTATTTTAAATATATTAATTATATTAATATAATTTATACTTATATTAATTATATCAATTATAATTTTAATACTTACAATTCTTATTTAAAACTAAAGTATTTTTATATTGATAATTTTAATGGTATGGAGTAAACATGGCGATATCTTTTTTATAATATATTAATTATATTAATATAATTTATTCTTATATCTATCTATTTAATAACTTTTATTTATAACATACTTCTTGCTTATTTTTAGAAAAGTAATTAGCTTAGTATATCTTCACTAAAGTAGAAGAACAATTATTTGATGTTGTATTTGACTTGCCTGTTGTTGCTAATTTTATAGCATAAAGATCACTTGTATTTTTTATTATAATATGTAGTTGTAATTAAAATAATTCAATAATTGATTTTAAATTATTGTTATTTATGTACTTGTGTTATTTTAATTTTAAACTTAATAAATTATATAATTTAAAATTTTAATGAATATTATTATCCAGATCTTTTTTCGATATTATTTCATTTATCGAGACGGCGGGACGTCCCGATCTTATCCCGGTCCCGTCCCGACTCTTAACGGGACGGGATGACTTTCGGGACGGGACGGGACACGGAACCAAAATTCAGTCCCGATCTTTTTTTCGGGACGGGACACGGGACGAGGGTGTCCCGGTCCCGGTCCCGTCCCGTCCCGTGAACACCCCTATTGGTAACTTGGCATCATCATTAGTTCAAATGTCTACAAAAACTCATAATGTGCCACGGTATAATGGTATTGTATGTAAAATATCTTTAGCAAAATTATAAACATCACCCACAACAACTGCATTTTTAAAGGAAATTTCTGTGTAAAATTTGCATTTTGATTCCCCTTAGGAACAAAGAAAATTTTTAATGATTTATATTATAAAATTAAGAATATAATGAAAGTAGTGTAGAAAAAGTATTACCAGAGGGAGAGCTGGGTGGTTTGACATAGAAGTACACCTATCCCTCAAATTAGGGCTTTCAACTGCTAGAATTCTCACTAAGCCCTGTTACATCATATTATTCATTTGCTGGAATAAATTTTTATTTTGTTCTTGTAATTGACGATATTGTTCTTCACAATGCTCCTCGCGCATATTTTGTTCTAGCATTTGTTATCGAAATGCATTCATTTTCTTTTTCAACTCAGCAATTACACTCTTGCTTGAGCATCTTCTGCCACCGAAATAAGTAGTTTGGGTAACACCAAAACCAACCTCTTTGACATGACTCGAGACTTCTGGAACATTTAATGCCTTGCTAAGGATATCTTCACGACCAAATTGTTGTGCTTCTTCTTACCTTTCTTGTGACAAATTTTGCTATTATGTAAAATATGAGATTTAGTTTTCAGCATAAAATATTAGATTTAAACAAGAATTAAATATTAATACTTACACAAGTCTGTCAAACTTGCCTCACATTGTCATCTTCAATTTCACCTTTTGAATTTAGTCATCCTTCAACTCAGACTTCATGTCTTGAAAGTTGTTCACAATTTAAATTGTCTTTTTTTATCTACATATTAAAATAATTAACTAAATTCATAAATAACTCAAACATATAAAATAGATGCATGTAATAAGTATTAAATATGAGATATGTACTTTATCTTGTTCAATGAATGTGTATTCTTTCCGTCCCCTTCTAAAGTAATATTTTGGCTTTATGTTAATTGAGGGTATCGCTCACTTTTCAACTGTTAAAATGAAAATTGAATTCATTTTAATTTTATATAAACAAAACTATATTCGATTGGCCAAATCTAGCATGAATTATCTTAAATTCTTCTGTTGTGTGCACTAGAATAAATTCATCCCAATCTTTTTGAGATATGATCCCATCATAAAGTTTTGGTGGATGTTCAATGATATTTTGATTATTATCTACTAAATACCACTTGCAAATATCTGCATGAAATTTCCTAAGAAGAACCCCAGCTTTTTTAAGGATATATGTTTTATGAATCTCACCAAGCTCAAAACAAGACTGAAAGAAAAATAAAAAATATTTTAGATCACTAAATGTGCAAGAAAAAATAATTAAAAAAGATAAAATCTAAATGACTTCTTTTTTTACCTCAACTTATTCCTATATGAATCTCTTGTACTCATTCAGAACTTTTCTCCAATCAGTAAATGTAATAGGCACATGATCTCGACCTACAGCTCCAAAATAACTGACTAATTTTTCTCTATTTGGTTTTATAGGTTGACTCTTGATATTCCAACCAACTTGTAGCTTTATTCCCATGTTTCTATTTCTGATCAACTTGGCCATCACAGTTCTACCACAATGAACATCTCGAAACATTTTCTCCTTTGCTACTTGAGGATCATCGTCATTTGAACTGGTATGAGGTTCGTCGTCACTATAAGAACTCATTGTCCTTCAAGTTAAAATCGATTCATTAACATATGCATAAGTAGAACAAACAAGGTAAATTAATTTTGAAAGAAGTAAAAATGAAAAATAAAATTACTTTTTTATTTTTTCTTTGTTTGATTTAGACTTGACAGGTCAACCCATATCCTATCTCTATGATCATCTCTCATGTACAAGTGCTCATTTTCAATTAAATCATTATTAAAAGATTGAATTATCTCATAGAAAGGATCATCTTCAATATTCATATCTTTATTACCATAAGCTTCATCATCATCGTCATCTTTTTTGTTTGACAAAAGTACAATAGACCAATTCTTTTTTACAGGATTAGGAACGAAAAACATTCATTAAGCTTGCGAAGCTAAAATAAAAGGGTCATCTTTATACCCAACCTAAGAGAGATCCACTTGAATAAATCCGAAATTATCAATTTGGAATCCACTATAATTGTTAATCCACCTACATTCAAAGACTGGCACCCTAAACATAGAGTAATCCAACTCCCATATACACTCAATGACACCAAAGTATGACATTTCTGCATAAACAAGGTTGGTATCTTTTGAACTGGATATATGTAGACCTCCAGCAATAAGCGTTACTCCACTATTTTGCATTGTGCTTTGATCATCTTGTTCTTTAGTATAGAAAGTGTAACCATTGATTATGTAATAAGTGTAAAATAAAACTTGTAAACTCAGCCCCTTAGCCAGCCATCTCAATTTTTCAAAAACATTATCAGGATCTTTCTCTAACAAGAATGTGACTTCTAAACCACTTTATAAATCATTGATTGTGTTCTTTTATTACAAAATTCTCATTTTTAACACCGAACATGTCTCTAAGAATATCCTTGTGTTCTTCCACAAATGGCTTAACTTCTTCAATGTTGTGCAGAACACATAGATGAGCTTGTTCACATTCAACTACTGAGATGCTAACAACTTTATTTTCAATTATTCCTTTCCCTGATCTTCATCCATCATGATGAGACTTTGGAATCCCTATAGCATCAATGTTAGACAGATAATCTATACACAATTTAACTACTTCTTTGACTATGTATCGTTTAGCGATACACCCCTCGAGTCGATATCTATTCTTTACATAGCCTTTTAATATTTTCATGTAATACTCAATCAGGCACATCCATCTTAAATATGTTGGCCCACACATTTGAACTTCTTTGACTAAGTGGACAGCCAAATAAACCATGATATCAAAGAATGAAGATGGGAAATACATTTCAAGTTCACATAGAGTTAAAACGATTTGTTATTGTAGGGCTAGAAAATTTACAAGGTCAACCACTTTATTACAAATCATCTTAAAAAATAAGCATAAATTAGTAATGGTGCGTTGCACTTTTTTTGGCAAAATAGACCTAATGTTAATTGGTAAGAAATTTTAGAGGAGCACATGAGAATCATGAGATTTAAGCCCCTGTAACTTCAAGTCTTTCATTAATACAAGACTATTTATATTTGAAGAATATCCCTTTAGCACTTTAATAGTATGGAGGAATTCAAGAAAACATTTTTTCTCTTTATTCAATGGAGTGTAAGCTACTGGTGGTAGATATGTGTGATTTCCTTTCTCCACTGGAGCTAACTCCTCCCTTATTCCCATAGAAACCAAATCCAACTTTGATTTAACACTATCCTTGCTTTTTCCTGGCAATTGGAGCAATGTCCTAATCACACTGTCACAAATATTTTTTTTTCAATATGCATCACATTAAGAAAGTGTCTTATATGTAAGGACTTCCACTATAGTAGATTAAAAAAGATTGATTTTTTTCTTCCACCCACTTGTTGCAACATTTCTCATAAAGGGTTTACTAAAATGATTGTCAAAATCTTTCACCTTTTCAAACACATTCATACCTGTCTTTAGCCTAGGCGATTTCTCTTCTTCAGATTAACCATTGAAAGCTTTTCTCTACTTTCTCCAATGATGTGTTGAAGGCAAGAATCTACAGTGTCTTATATAAATTTCTACAGAGATCTAACCATATTGAATGAGTGTCTTCTTCATATATAGGACACACACTATGTCCTTTGATACTATATCCTGACAAATACCCATAAGTAGGGAAGTCATTAATTGTGCCAAATAACATGGCTTGTAAATTAAAATTTTCTTTTTTATTCCCATCATAAACCTCCACGTCGATGTCCCACATTAATTTCAAATTCTCTATCAAAGGGGCCA
Source organism: Prosopis cineraria (assembly GCF_029017545.1). Classification (NCBI taxonomy): domain Eukaryota; kingdom Viridiplantae; phylum Streptophyta; class Magnoliopsida; order Fabales; family Fabaceae; genus Prosopis; species Prosopis cineraria. The sequence goes on from NW_026555338.1 coordinate 22,110,957, forward strand.
AATATATATCTATATCATTTCCTGGTTGTTTAGGCACATAAATTAACATAGATAACATCATAAATTTACATTTCATGCATAACCATGGAGGTAGGTTATAAATTATTAATATTACCGACCATGTGTTGTGAGTACTGCTCTAAACACTATGTGGGTTGATTCCATTAGTTGACAGTGCAAGACGAAGATTCCTTTCTTCCTCTCTAAAATTAGGGTACTCAAAATTAATTTTTTTCTATTGAGGGGAATCTGCAGGATGCCTAAGCTTGCCATCTTTAATCCTTTCATTCTCGTGCAATATCAACATGTTGGTGATTTTTGCATTTCCATGCATGCATCTAAATCTCAATATAATGGGAAAATACCATAGCACTTTTGCAGGACTTGATTTCTTTCCATATCATGATGCTTCACATTTAGGGCACTTCTCTAACGAGGCATACTTATTAAGAAATAAGATGCAATTGTTAAGACATGTATGTATTTTCTTTTAGTCTAAACTAATTAAATAAAGCATTTGTTTAGCCCTATATGTCTTTGTGGGAAGTTCATTATCAGCGAGAAATATATCTTTCAAAGCATTAAGCAGTAGAGTGAAACTTTTATCAATCCATCCACATACAACTTTCAAATTGTACAATACTAGAACTGATGATAATCTGGTGTATTTAGTACAACCAAGATGCAATGGTTTCTTTGAATCACCAATTAACTTTTCAAACATTTTAGGAAAATCGTGAAAATCATCCTCTATTGTGTTTAGAATTTCATCAAGACGATCAATCTCACACGCACTGCTACCAACATCATCACACACATTTTGTCTCTCAAAAGACCTAGTGGTATGATCCCATTCACCAAATACATCATTCCTCTCCCTATGCCTTGTCCAGTGTGTATAACTTTGATCAATTATATGACATATTAAATGATCTAACAATTTAGCTGGAGTAATTCTCTTTCTATAGCAACAAGCTAAGTAAGAACATAAAATTTTGTTTGGATCCTTCACATGTTGAACCACAAAAGTAATAAAATGTTTCACACTATCCCTATATTCTCTTGACAATCAATTAGCAAATATCCACTATTGGTCTATACTCACTACCTATTATAGGAAAGTGTCAGGTATGACTTGATGGCATTTGTGTCATGCATGCATAGTCTACTAATAATTTTTTAATATATTGTTTATATTTTAAAATAAAATCAATAACATAACAATTTAAAAATAAAATTTTGACAAATTATATATTAATTCAAAATTTTTAAAAAATTTTAACAGCATAACAACTTAAAATTAAAAATTTTTCTGGGTATTAAACCCTTTATTCAACACTTGCAAATATTTAAAATAATTAATTTAACATATTCTAACCAATGACCAAATTAATAGCCAATAGAAAATAAATCAATAAATGTAAATATAATTTTAACTCACAGCTAATTAAAATATTAATTAAATATTTTTTTGCTTACTATAAAAATTGATTTTTTTTCTTTATCATTTAGGGAAAAACTAAAAATTTTAGGGTAACAAATATAGTACTTCAAAATTTATCTTAAATTAACCCATATCTAATGATATAACTAAAACTAAAAAAATTTTAAAAAAATGCAAAGCCTTCCAGGGGAGCTGGAGAAACTATGAAGATCAATCTGTCGATGTTAAGGAAATAATGTTAGGACCACACAGGCTGAAGATCATGAGGTGAAAATGAAGAATAAAGCTAATCCAGTATAAGTTGAAGTTAGGGACCACAAATTTTAGAATATTTAAAAGTTAAAATTTTGGGTATTAGGAATTATATATGAAAGTTGGGCATTAATGGTGGGGACATTTGGGAGAAGGAAAAAAAAAATATTTGTGGGGACAAGAGTTACCTGTGAGCTGCTGAGTTGGAAGAAAAGGAACCACGAGCTGAGAGCTTCAAGAAGAGGAAACATGAGTTGCTGGAAGACCACGAGCTGCTGTAAAACCATGAGCGAGCTGAGAGTTTAAAGCTAAGAGTGAGCTTGAACAAACACCATCTACACGAACTGGAAGAGGAGAACATGAGCTAGAAATCACAAGCTGGGAGCTAGACCACAAGCTAAATGTAAACGACACTGAAGAAAAAAAAAGGGAAGTCATAGACTTACAGTATAACAAGTAAGGCAAGGACGGTTTACACAGCAACAAGACAAAGTTGGACACTTTTTAGAACCAATAGCTGAGATTGCCCATGTCCCCATTGCATATTCCTAACACACTGACACACATACTGCCCGCTACGTCCTGTACAGCAACACACACTGTACCATATTTTAATTTTGTTAAAGAGGTGGCATTTTTAAATGGAATAAACGCCACCTCTCTCCTAAAAAAATTATATCCATATTATATTAGTTAAAAATATACATAATAAATAATAGTTATGATGTTTTTAATTTAAAAATAATTATTCAACAAAATATTAGATATACCTACAAATATTAATTTACAATTACAAATATTTATTTAAAAAATATATATTTAGTTAAAATAGATATATGTATACAATTAAAGTACTAATAAAGTACTTATAAAAATATTATTATATTTATTGCTATCAATGATCAGCTATATCCCTTAATAATTATAACCAAACAGATAGTAAATATTAGTAAAAAATATTATTAAATATTAAATTAATATTTATTTATTAATATTTAATATATAAATTTTTAATAAATGATATAAAGAGGTGACGTTTGTTTGAAGAACAAACGCCACCTAAAAATAAAAAAAAATTAGTTATATTAAAAAATGTATTTAGTTAAAAATAAATATATGTATATAATTAAAGTACTAATAAAGTATTTAAAAATATTATTATAATTATTGCTATTAATAATTACCTATATTGTTAATAATTATAACCAGACAGATACTAAATATTAATAAAAATTATTATTAAATATTGAGTTAATATTTATTAATTAATATTTAATATATTATTTTTTTAATAAATGATATAGCGAAGTAGTGTTTGTTCGTGGTGTTTTTTAACAAACACCACCTCTTTGACAAAAAATTAAACAAATTAGTTATATTAGGAAAAATATATATTTAGTTAAAAATAAATATATTACACACACAATTAAAGTACTAATAAAGTACTTGTAAAAATATTATTATAGTTATTATTATTAATAATGACCTGTATTACTTAATAATTATAATCAAATAGATACTAAATAATAGAAAAATAATAATTAAATATTTATTAATATTTATATATTAATATTTAATATATTTATTTTTTAATAAAATATGTAGAGAGGTGGTGTTTCTTCAAACAAAAGCCATCTCTCTAAATAAAAATTAGATTTATTTAATTAATTATTATTTATTAATATTTGGTATTTTATTTTTTTAATAAATGATATAGGTAGATGGTGTTTATTTGCAGAATAAATGCCACCTCCCTGACTAAAAATTTAAAAAAAATTAGCTTTCATATTTATTATTAATAAGTAAATATTTATTTAAAGAAAGATATATCTACACAATTAAAGTATTAAAAAATACTTATAAAAATATTTTTATAATTATTGCTATTAATAATTACCTGTATTGTTTAATAATTATAATCAAGCAAATACTAAACATTATTATAAATAAAAACTAAATATTTATTTAATCATTATTTATTAATATTTGGTATATTATTTTTTTAATAAAAGATGTAGAGAGGTTGCGTTTGTTTAAACAAACGCCACCTCTCTGAATAAAAATTGGATATGTTTAATTAACTATTATTTATTAATATTTGATATTTTATTTTTTTAATAAATGATATAGAGAGGTGGTGTTTGTTTGAAGAACAAATGCCACCTCTCTGACTAAAAATTAAAAAAAAATTAGCTATCATATTTATTATCAATAAGTAAATATTTATTTAAAAATAGATATATGTATACAATTAAAGTACTAATAAAGTACTTATAAAAATATAGTTATTGCTATTAATAATTAGTTATATCACTTAATAATTATAACCAAATAGATACTAAATAATAGTAAAAATAATAATTAAATATTAAATTAATCTTTATTTATTAATATTTACAATATTATTTTTTATTAAATGATGTAGAGAGATGATATTTGTCTGTAGTATAAATGTCACCTCTATCCTAAATATTAGAAAAAGATTTATAATATTTAATAACAATAAATAAAAAAATAATTTGTTAATAAATTATAGAGGTGCCGTCTAGAAGGCCTACAAACACTACCTCTTTCCTTAAATATATAAAATATTAAAATTAATTTGTAATATTATATATAAATAATCTAATTATATTATAAAAATATTAAGAGTAAAAATATTTTTATAATAGTTTAAGGAGAGAGGTGGCATTTTTTTTTCAACCAAATGCCACCTATCTCAATAACAATAAATAAAATATTATGTATCTATTAAATATAGATAAAAAATTATAACTCAATAAAATTAATTTGTTATTATGTAATAAAATGATCAATACCTGAATTTGTATTATTTAAGAATATATGTAGATTAATAGTGATAATTACTACATATTTTATTTAGTAATTTTTAAAATTGGTGGCGTTTAAAGTTTATAGAAACACCACCTCTTTAAGTTAGTTATTAACTTTTTTTAATAAATCAGAGAGGTGGCGTTCCCATATAAAAGAAACGCTATTTATATTGTTTTGAATTATTAAAAAATTGTACATACAAATTATTTATATTTATTGTGTATTTACAATAAAATAATTATATAATATTACAAAGCAAAATAATTATTTATAACAAAGTAGAGAGGTAAAGTTTAAATATTAAAATACCACTTAGTTGTTGATCAATATAAATCTATGGCATTTCATTTAAAAAATGCCACCTCTATGAATTTACTATAATTATAAAATAAAAATATAATTTGAAAGCTGTGGCATTTGATGAAACAAACGCCACCTTTTTTTTTTTGAATTTGAGATTGATAGCATTTCATTTTTTATTACTACAAAATGCATGCTATTAAACATCATTTATGTAGTAGTGATTGTACGAAACCTAAAAATTTTAAAATCATATTATAACATTTAAGATTTTTTTGCAATTTTTACATATTGATGATTTTACAAGTTATTTGATCTTGAAAGTAGTTGAAAATCTGATATACAAAAAGATGATTTCTTTCAAAAACGAGAAAATAAGGGAGTATATAAATGAAAGACTCATGAAAGAATTTAATATTCAATAAAGACTTGAACGGATTGAATAAAAGTTAAAATAATAATTTCATTTATTAATTGTTAATGTTTACTTATTTAAAGTCATTATTAGACATTAAATTCTTTTAAAAGTTCTTCAATGATATTCTCCATTTTTTTAACATTGCATTTTTTTTTAACTTTTTGTTATAGATCCCTAAAACTCTGAAAAATAAAAGTGTAGGGATTTAGAATATAAAAAAAAAAGGTACATGAAACCATTGCAAAACTCAAACAAAGTGTAGGGACCTAAAGTTTTATTTTTCCTTTTAAAAATTTAGACACATTTATTTAAACTGAACCACTTATTTACTAACACTTTTAAATATAGATGTTGGCTTATGTATGTATGTATGTATGTTGACAAGGTGGCCTAATTGAATCAAAATTTAATGTCGAATAGAAGGATAAATTGATCAATAATATTTATATCTATAATTTTAATTAATAGATATTATTTTTGGAAACATGCAATACTATTTTCTAATGATGATAATAAGTTAGATTAAAGTACCTCAATTATATCTCTAACTTATATTACCTGCAGCAGGCTACAAAGAGAGACTAAATAAAAAAAAAAAAGTAAAAATTTACCTTACATACAAACCATCAGGAATTTTCACTTTCTTTTCCAAATTTACTAGCGCATCACGTTTTGGAACATGACAGCAGAGTAGCCAAAGAGGTGGGTATTTATAAAAGTGACTGACGACCTTTCTGCCAGAGATATAAAAAGATATAACACATATATAAAGTTTAGGATGTATTTAATTAAATAGTTTAAGCTATTTTATTGAAATATACTACCCTCAAGTATATACTTAAACAGGGTATTAACAGCTTTTTTATTAGGGACAAAAATTCCTTAAAAAATCAAGAAAGAAAAAGAAGGATGAAAGATGAAAAAACAATTTAAGAGATTAAAGAAACTAAGAGAGAAAAGGAGGAGGAAGAAATTGAATAGACTTAAAGTTTTTGGGACTTAAAAAAGTACAAGTCCAAGCCAAAAGAAGAAAATTTGAGAAAAAAGTTTTAGGAGAAACATCAGAGATGAAAAAGTCACACATCTATGACAAAGATGCTTTCTTTAACTGTAATAAGGATGTATGGTTAATTTAGAATTTGAAAGGGGCTGGTGTTTGGAGCAAAATTTTTGGCATTACTTGTTGGTTTCTTTAGCACTGGTGAAACAAAAGGATGTTTGATACTAGTTTTGATAGGAATGATATTTCAGTTCATGCTATTCTAAAATATGAGGATAAAGTGAGACATGCTTATGATGGTGAGGGATTGGTCTGTGAGAGGAAGGTTTGGAGGAATATTGCTTGGGTAAGGCCTATTTCTAGTTGGGTCAAATTAAATATTGATGGCTTCGCTAATGGGTGTCCAGGGGAGATTGGGTGTGGAGGATTGATAAGGGATGATGTGGGAATCTGGATTAGGGGTTTTTGTCACAGTGGGATTCGGCTTTACATTCGAGTTAGAGCTATGGGCAATACGATCAAGATTGTAGCTGTTGAGACTTTTAAGTCTCTGTAAAATTGCTGTTGAATCTGATTCTCTTGCTGTTGTGATTATTTCACGAGATTTGTATGTAAATGGGGAAGAGAAAAGGATTGTGAAGTGTATAGCCAACCTCATTGATCCAGGTTGAGATTTACAAATTGTTCATACTTATAAAGAAGGAAATACTTGTGACGATTTTTTGGCTAATTGGAGTTTAGGTAGAGAGAGGGGATTTCAAGCTTTGATTGATCCTCTTGATGAGTTGCAGGAGATACTGTAAGAGGATGCTATGGGCTTGTTTGTGCCCCGTTTCATTACTATTGCCGCCCTGCACTTTAAAAAACAAAAAAACAAAAAAGTCCCACATTTAAAAAAGGGAGAATGACAATTAAGGACCTGGTAAGAACATTAATCCTAATTGCGGATCATGAAATTTTGAAATCCTAATTAAGGACTATGATCCTTAATTGTGATTAAAAAAATGTAATTTGTGAGGTGAAATTCAGTATTGACACTTGGGAATTCACTAACCCAACTTGAGAAAATTTGTAACGTATATTGTGAAAACATGAAACCCCACTTAGAAATGGAATGTTTAACAAAAAGCGCCACTTAGCAATTCACTAACTAGACTTGAAAAAATTTCTAACGTATATTGTGAAAACATGAAACTTCACTTGGGAATCGATTGTTTAATAAAAAACACCAATTTGGATAAGTCACTTTTTATTAATGATTCTCAAGTGAGGTTTTATTTTTTCATAATATACGTTAGAAATTTTTTCAAGTCTAGTTAGTGAATTCTCAAGTGGCGCTTTTTGTTAAACATTCCATTTCCAAGTGGGGTTTCATATTTTCACAATATATGTTAGTAATTTTCTTAAGTTGAATTAGTGAATTCCTAAGTCGCGTTAGTGAATCCCACCTCACAAATTATTTTTTTATCACAATTAAGGACCATGGTCCTTAACTCTAATTTTAAAATTTTACGGTCTGTAATTAGGATTAATGTTTTTAGTAGGTTCTTAATTGTCATTCTCCCTTTAAAAAATTAAAAAATAGATCATAACTTAAGCTATATTTTAGTAAAATACATTATCTTTAAGCATACTCAATGTGCAGGGTCTAACATTTTCTTGCATATATAATGGTGTATTTATCACAAATTCCATGCTCATCTACCATCCCGTAGGGACCACCAAACATCATTGTCAAGAAACAACCTGCTAAAATATAACGGGAGAAAAAGGTTTTTAGAAATGGTGGACATAATGCAATATAACTAATTTAAAAAAAAAAAAAACAGCGAGAGAATCTGGCCTAGCCATCAACTACTTGAATCCATTAATCCATTTACGTATTAAATGTCTTCGATTGTTATTACACCAAACAAATGAATTTGAATCTCTCGATATACCGAGTACTTCTAAAAATATTTGAAGTTTTATATTTGATATGAAATACATAATTCGAAGATTGTTCAATTGACAAGATGAGGGAATCATAATGTAACTCTGGAGGTGCATCTGCCCCCCAAAGTAAAGTGGCCCCTTTCCTTTTAACCCCTTATAGGCACAGACAAACTCAAGGACGCACTTACTTGTATCGTAATGGAGGCAAGTGCCTGCACTAACAAAAAGTTAATATTGCATTTAGAGAAAGAAAGTTACACATAATTGCCTTAAAAATAGTCACTTGTCCCCTCTAAAAAATAATTTTATTTTGCCCCCAACACATAAAAAAAAAGTATGGTTGACTCCATTTATATTTTTAAAAAAAAAACATGAAACACATATGATATATGATGTATGTATGTATGCATAGTTCTCTGTCATATTGATTATAAAAATATACTAGTTCTTTAGAAACTAATTTTAGTATATGTTATTTTTATATTAATTGAATATATATTAAAATTATATCCTATATTATTAAGTTTAAATATATCTATCTCTTCTTCGAATTCTTTTTTTGGCCAGTATCCCATATCTTCTTATTCTCATTGAGAGAGAGAGTGTGTGTGTGTGATGTTGGATATTAAAAGAACCACACATGTAGGCTGTAGGTACCTCTATTTAGTAAAATAAGACTTGTTATTATCGTTGAAGATTAAAAGAAGTGCAACCTGACTGCCATATACTGAGGTTGTTCACAAGCATTCCTGTGCCATCTCTGCATTCATTCCAAATCATGTTTTGAAGTTTTTGATATATGAAGGTCACTATCGATTCCGTGTACCTCATTGTTTTTTTCTTCTCAGCACGTTTTGAAACCTACTATTCCTGTGCCTGTTTGGAAAATTAATCTACTTTCGATTAGTTTCAAAGCTGTTAACCATATTAGGATGCTCATTATTTCCAATCTCGTTATTAAGATAATGCAATGTTCATATAATCATTAACTTGAGACCACACCATTCATGATATATATTTAATCTGAACTATTTCGCAAAAAAAAAAAAGGAAAAGGAAAATTAGAGTCTGGCTTAGACCTCAACTAGTTTAATCCATTAATCCATTCGATGCATTAAATGTTTTCGATTGTTACACACAGGCAACGAAAAAATAAATTTGAGTTTCCTGAGTATTTTTAAAAATATGTGAAGTCTTATATTTGATATGAACTAAATTAAAAGTCAAAGATTAACAATGGAAATTCTTTAGAATAAAATAATTCAATCATATTGTAAGATCAAAGAAGGGCTCGAGTCTCTGGTTTTTATTTTATGTCCCATAAAGTTTCTATGAAACTTGCCAACGTCACGCATCCTCCTTTGTTTTTTTTTTTTTATTTTAAGGCAACTCAAGGTCGCAAAATATTGGATCAAATTATAAATTCTTCAAAGAATTAATTTTTAATTTTTTAAGAAGCGCTGATTACTAGTAATGGAATTCATCATTTAAATTAATTTTATTTTATTTGGCAAAAAAAATTTATTTTATCTTTGTTCATTATCTTTGTTTTTTTTTTTCAAGGCAACCCAACGTCACAAGATAGAATTATATTCTTTTTTTTTTTAAGAAATTGAATGCCGTTGTTTGCATTTCATTGTTTCTGCAATCCTCTCCATTCTCTATTTTAGCTTTATAATTGTTAATAATTAAGTAGACACGTTAATTGGTAAACATATAAAATAAATTATTTTAAAAAACCCGAAATCCTAAGCGCTAGCAAGAGTAAGACTTAAGAGCCACCAAAAAATAAAAAAGGAAAAGGACATACTATTTCATTCATTCATATTTTCGTTCATCGATCGCAGACTGCTGCTTCTTCCTCCTATCACCAATCACAGTGATAACGAAGACATCCTCAGGAGGAAGGCAAGAAGCCGAAGAACAAGACGGAAAACATGAGTTCCACTGCAACGAAGCAGATCCATTATCAGATGGATATTTTCAACGCAGAAACAAGGTTTATATGTTAGAGTTCACCAAGCTCTTAATCAATCAAGTCAATAATAGTCATGTTTTCACCAGAAAGCAAATGGATTGAACATTTTCATCATTCTTTTAATTATCATGTAATTTATGTGAAATCCTCTTGTAGATACGCAACCATGTACTGTTAATTTTTTGCTTTCAGACACAAATTAAAGGCTATATATATATATATAGTATAACAAGTCTGCCAGTAACTCAGTCCAACTTGTTTGCAATGATCTCTCTAATTATTAGTTTATCTACAATAATCACGAGTAAGGTAAGAATTAAGAACTATTCTTCCATCAATTAAGAACTATTCTTCCATCATTTTCTTTGTTTATTGTTTCTTTTTAATATAAGGTCATCACTGTATCTCCCACCATGAAGATGGATTATTGAGTGTGCTTGTCCAGCAAAATCACATATTCATCTTAATTCTCTAGCTCCCATCATTTTCATGGTGACAAGAACAAGGTAAATGAAAATACTCTAAACTAACTATGACAAGCAAATCTTAGATGGAGGCTTTGAAACAAATTAAAGCAGTGATAAATAATAATTCCCTCAACATTTATGCATATATAAATCAAGTTTGCTGAGCCCTAGCCCACCAATGGAACACCCAAGCAGCCGGTGGTGACCACCGGAGAGAGAGGAAACCAACACCATTATCACAGGACGCAGAGGAAACAAAACCCGACAAAAGATGGCTGCAAATCTCCCCGATTAAAAAAAAAAATGGTGAAAGCAAAGGGTTTAAGCTCTTAGCTGTGCATACGAAAAGTGAATCTAATAACTAAACCAGCCATTTCTTCAGCAAGAAAACTCACCGGCGGCAGACTCTGACTATTTTACTTTCATACCGTACAGATCATTCTCGTTCTCACATTCCGGTGATGGCGGCGGCGGCAACAACCACGTGCATAGCTTCCTCAGCGATGCCACGACTGAGTTGACGATGATTATCACAAACGACGACGTTAGTTAGCGCTTCAGCTGCTTGATGCGCCATCTCTGGCAGTCAATTACAGGAATGGATTCGGCAAAAGGAGAGAGAGAGAGAGAATTTTATATTGAACGTCTATGCAGAGCAGTGAAGCTGGTAAGTAAGAAGAAATGGGCGAGGGAAGCCGAAGCTGGAGCTCGAAACTGATAAGAAGAGAAGAGAGAAGAGAAAAGAGAGAAGATGACGATTTGAGTGTAAGAAGTAACATTGGATATGATACGCACATGCAGAGTGAGGGAGCATTGGACCACAATGACGGACCTACTTTTACCACCCACTCTTCTTTAAAGAATAAAAAATAATAAAAAGAAAAATACTCTTGCCCCTCCTCTTCTCGCAAAAATTTCGGTTGTGGCCCTATATAAAATTTTATTTGTCACTATTTACATTTTAATTTAAAGTCTTAAACACATATATTTTTCACTCAATCATGAGAAAGATTCTATTTGTCATCACTATGCCCCACTCCTTTCCTCCATTCCTGGTTCCCTAACTCTCGAATCTTCCACGTGGGCTTCTGCAGTTGTCCACTACGTCTCTGCCCAATAGTCTGTTCGTTCTGGTCTTCTTCAGCATTTGGGCCTTCCTCTTGGTCCAGTGGATAAAAATTAGGCTTATACATATATACATGCATATATCTGAAAACATAAACATCAATTTTTATAATTTCATTGAGTTTTATTTTTAATTTTTATAATTTTTTAATATTTTCAATCTCTTATAGTTTGAACAAGATTGAATAACATTTATTTCTCAAATACCTATAGTTTAAATGTTTTCAATTTTTATAAGGATTGAAAATACTGAAAAAATTAACGAGACTGAAAACAAAATTTGATAAAATTATAAACACTAGTGATTTTGCTTTTTTCCATATATATATATATATATATATATAAAGGAAAGAGCAATCTAGAAATGTTTAGGATCCCCAGAATCCCAACCACATGCGCTGGAATTCGCATGCATCGGCTATGAATCAAAATAAATCCATTTCTATTGTTGCTGGTATTGAAGTATTTTCTTTCAAAAATATTCCTAGCTTGTATTCAAAATCTAGAGGTTTTGTATTTTTTTTCATTAATATTTTTAGGGGATCTAAAGAAATTGGGCAATGTTCCCTTTTTGTTGTAATGCTAGGGACTCTTAAACTCATTTTTATTGTAATGTTCCCTTTCAACTTTTAAAAACCATACAATTTGGTTCTATTATTAACAAAAGTTAATTTTAATCACTTGTTGACAAGAAAATGACAAAAAGGGACTTTGAAATTACACAAATGGATGCAATAAAATTTTCTTGATCCATTTTTGTAATTTTTTGAGTCATTATCTATAATTTTTAGGTCCCTCAATGTAACTTTTCTATAATTTTTGACATCCTTTTATATTATTTTCATGTTAATTACTTGTCAAAGTTAACTTTGTTAACAATAAGGATCATATTGTGCCATTTTCAAAATTTAAAAATAAATATTATATTAAAATTGAGTTTAGGGTCTCAGATGCTTATAGACCCAAACTTTAGGGGCCAATTTGCCATTTAAGATTATTTTTAATCCTAATATATATTTAAAGAATTCCTAAAATCTTCCTAAGTCTTGGCTTAACAACACTTCACATCCACTTAAAAAAAGAAAGTTGTGAATTCTAACTTCAAATGATATGGAGGGTTGAGTGTGTTTGTAAGTCCTAAAAAGTAACAACAAGTGAGGAAGGTGTATGTAAAAAGTAAAAACATTCTCAAAAAAGTAAATATAGTATACTTATATGTTCCATATCTCATGTGTAGATCAAAACACACCGTTTTCGGCATTGTACCCCTTACTTCTCCTATCCAATGAGTTGCTTCAGTACCATTTATAAAATACATTCTAAAAGATCTATTTAATCTTATTTATAAGTTAAGATGCAATTTTTAGGTAATATTTAAAAAGAAATGTGACATTACTTTTTGAATTTTTTATAGAGAGAATGACAGTTAGGTCACAAAACAGTAAATTAATACTGGTTTAGTCCCTAATAATTTTTTTTACAAAATAAATTATAAATATCAATTTAAATAGTTACAAACAGAAATTTATGTTACAATCTAAAAGTTAAATTTGATATTTAAATATTTATCTGTAATTGAAACTCCCAATTTTATAATAATTTGGATTGATATTTTCAACTTACTTTAAAAAAAAAATTGTCAAGAACATAACTGGTATTAACTCACTGTTTTGAGACTTAACTGTCATTCTTTTTTTTTTTACATAGGAGCATTTTTAAAATTTTATATACTTTTATTTCATTTAATTTTTTTACATTGATATTTGGGAGATTGGTGGGAGTAACTTATAAAAGGCTCTGAAGGGAGTATTGACAAATCTGACACACTTACATCAAATTCATTAAAATATTGTCAAATAATATATTTGCATCAGAATCAATTTTTAATAATTTTTTGAGAATCAATTTTCATTGATCAATTTCATTACTGAAATTATTTCTTAAAGAAAGGGCAATCGCAGAAATGTTTGGGATCCCCAGAACGCCAACAACATGTGCTGGAATTTTCATGAATCAGCTTTGAATCACATATCTCGTAACTTGGAGCCACCATCCTAAAAAATACTCAAACTCTACCAAAATTATCATTCTCAAGCCTCCGACTTGGTCTTGGATCGGACACCAGTTCCTGCCACGTTACACCCGTGTGTTTTGAATTAAATAAAACAAATACTCTCTCTTCTTATATAAATACTTGTGATATTATTATAAAATACGTGCAAATTGGATAATATTCCTGTTCTGAACTTGCATCCAATAATTGCTCTTCAATCATCCATCCATACTTTTCTCCAACACACTTCTTGAATCACCAACGTTCCATCCAAAGTAAATGCTTCTTTTATTATTATTTTTAACACATTTTACCGAAACAAAAAAATATTCCTAAAACTTATTAAAATTCTGTTTAAAAATTTAATAAACTTTTAATTTTGGGCTATTAAATATCTGTGTTTTAATAATATACTTTTTCTCACCAATTTTAATAGAAGATAAAAAAAAACTTGCAATAAAAATTTAATAATATACATTTTATAATCATGACAAAAATTTTAGGTACTTTTTTGTAATTTTTTGAGTCATTGTCTATAATTTTTAAGTCCTTAGGCATGATTTTTTTGGGTCCCTTTTGTAATTTTTAAGATATTTTTTTGTCATTTTTCAATTAACTAACAGTTTAAAGTTTACTTTTGTTAACAATAGGAGCCGAATTGTACTGTTTCAAAAGTTAAATGAATAATTTATACAATAAATAAGTTCAAATGCATGGTGTTACTCATAAAGTTTTAAGATAATTTGCTTATCTACCTAAAAATCAATTCAAAAGAAATCTATTTCTATTGTTGCTGATACAAGAGTTTTTTTTTTTTTTTAAATGTTCCTAACTTGTTTTCAAAATGCAGAGGTTTTGTATTATTTTAATTAAACATTATTACGGGATCTAAAGAGATTATGTAATTATTTATGTACATAAATTATGTTAATTCATACATATTAGTTGAAAAGAAATAAACCACAATTTTTTTAAATTTCTCAAACAAAAAATATATTATATTGATATTAACTTGTAAATCCCAAAGAGAGGGATGCAAACAACGATGGTGTGGGATTTGAGTGCGCACAAAACATATTATAATATTACCGTTTAAGATTTAGAAAAATCATAGAACCTTATTTTTGTCATCGATTTCATTCAGTTTCACAAACCGTGAGCAATATGCTTTTCTTCTCTCTCCTCTCATCACTAGTCACGGTAACAAAGACATGCTCGCGAAGAAGCCGAAGGAGGAGCCGCCCCCCCCCCCCACCTCTCTCCCCCCTTCCTTCATGGCAGCTTCTTCCTTCTTCTCTTCACTTTTCCTCCCCTAACCCTAATTTCCATCTCTTTCATAGCTCCAAAACTCCACCAATTCTCGTTCTCCTCCCTCCGAGAGAAAATCGTTTGCCGTACATAGCGACCGGAGAGATTTTCTTGAGACTAGCTTCGCTACTGATTAATGGCTGGAGCAGCGGGGCACTGTTGTCGGGGATTCCAGATCTGTGACCATGTTTGAGCCTGAGGTCCTGTAGCAGCGGAGGCTGAGCGTCAAAGGTGCGTGGTTACCAGTCCTCGATTTAGTATCTCCGAAGCCGGGCTTTTGTTTCTGTACATATGTATACAAGAAACTGTGTATCTCACGACTAGATAATATAGATCCCTTCAAAACATTTTGTTTAGCTCGCTTTGGGATTCTGTGGCACAGTCTGTATCTGAACTTCCATTCCGTTCCGCCCAAGTTGGCAGGTAGGAATAGTAGTTTTCTGGCCAACAAGATAGAAATGAAGGTAACATCTATTTCCCAAAAAAAAAAAATGGTTGACTTGACCAAGAAAGTTGGATGAGAGTACCATTTTAATTCCTTGAAAATCACAATAATAAGCTTCGGTTTCTTCAACACAGAGAAGGCGAGAAGCGAAATACAAGTCCGATGGCACTAAACTTGGCGAGGTCTAAACGCAGATGAAACCAGCTGATCAGAAAGCAAAACATGAGTCCCGCCAGAGCAACGAAGCAGATCCACCAGATGGAGATATATTTTCAACGCAGAAACAAGGTATATATGATAGAGTTCACTAAGCTCTTAATCAATCAAGTCAATATTGGTCATGTTTTCACCAGAAAACAAATGGATTAAACATTTTCATTATTCTTTTAATTATCATGTAATTTCTGTGAATTCCTCTTGTAGATCTACACAACCGTGTAATGTTAATTTTTTTTCCTTTCAGACACAAATTAAAGGCTCTGTATATAACAATTCTCCCCAATAACTCCGTCCAACTTGTTCGCAATGATCTCTCTGATTATTAGTTTATATACAACAATCACGAGTAAGGTAAGAATTAAGAACTATTCCTCCCTCTTTTTCTTTGTTTTTTTCCCCTTTTTAATATAAGGTCATCACTAGTACTGTATCTCCCACTCTGAAGATGGATTATTGAGTGTGCTTGGCGAGCAAACTCACATATTCATCTGCTTAATTCTCTAACTTCTATCATTTTCATGCTGACAAGAAGAAGGTAAATGAAAATACTCTAATAAGGGAACAACTGCTCCTGGCCAAAAAGTAGAAGGTATACTTTCTTTGACCCAATATAGATTGTTACATATTTTTCGTTTTAGCATGATAAGAAGCTCGTACGTTTATCTTGTTATGGGAAAATTCAATACTAAAAATGTAGAAATTACAATACCCTCCACAAATTTCATAACTTGTAACTCACTAGTACAAATTTGACTTTTTATGGGGAGACTTTTTACATAGGTTGTTTGGCAAATGATATAGAAAATCAAGAAGGTAGCAATTTTTTAATTATCAATTTGAATTGATATAGAAAGTTTTTTTTTACATCGATTCCTAAAAAGTAATATTTTATACATTGGTTGCTTAGTAAACTGATGTAAAAAGTGATTAAAATTTTAAAAATTTTAAGAATTTGTAAAAAGTGATTAAAATTTTAAAAATTTTAAGAATTTATTACTTTATACACCGGTTCCTTAAGGAACCAACATAAAAAGTCTTTTAAAAGTTCCCTTGCATTCACTGATCTCCATCATCACTCTCAAGGTCTCACTACTGAACCCTAGATCGTCAATAGATAACTCATCGAACCCCTCATCTACTCTAGCCTCCAACATCTTCAACCTCTCTATTCTAAACTCATCAGCTGTTGCTATTGCAATCTCTGATCTCCCCTCCATGCCTCCTTGTTTGCCGCTGTTGTCCGTTCACTCCTCTGTCATCAATGCCTCCTCATCGTCGTTAACCCACGGTGCTCCTATTCGCTGTGCCCTAAACTTGTTGACCTTCGTTGATGCTCTTTCTTCGATATTTTGCTTGTATTCCTCCATTCTTGCCAAGAGAAGAGAGGTAATGTTCTATGGGTTAAATGCCCTATTTGATTTAGGAGATTTAGAATGGTTGCTCTCTAATTTAGGATGCACGAATCCTTCATATATATCCTTGAATTAATGAATAATCCGCTTTAGAATGGTTGTTCTCTGAATATATATGCGTCATATGTTATCTCACTTGATTTGTTTTATTCCTATTTAGCATGCTGGGTTTGTGTTTTTTTCCCTTTTTCCCAATGGCTTGTGCGTATATTCGCATTCAATTCAAGCTTTAACAACTACAGCTTTGATTGGATGTTTTGGGTGTTGGATCTATCGCCTTTACATTCTTGCCAAAAGAATAAGAAAGGACTACTGGTTTTATTTTGTTGCATTATTGTGTATTTGGTTTGTATTTGATGGAATCTGTTCAGCAATAAGAACTGTAAATTAGAGCTGCTTCACTGAGAAAAAGGAAAAAAAAGCTAAAGAAGACTAGAACAAAGGACTTGGAATTAGGCATTTTGGTGGTGTCCCTTTGGGAGAAGCCTGCACTTAGTGGTAGTTGTACATTTCTGTTCTATCACTTAACAAGTATTCATTATTTTGTGTTTGTTTAAGAATCTTGGCCTATTCAGATGTGTATATGTGAATGAAAAAGAGATACGACAGAAAAGCAAGGACTAGGAGTGTTGGGTAAATTTACTTGTATCACTTCAAGCTTACTAATATAGCTGTGGTTGATCTTTGAATCACTTTCTGATTTTTTTAATCATGTACTCCTATATATAGCTTTTACAGAAAATAAACTGGCACTGGTACATGATTAATTATGAAAGATGAATATATATACATATATGCTGTGACTTGTTAAGTGGGTCCAAAAGTAAGGAAATATCTCAGATTAGTTTTTTTTGCTTTTTGATATTTCTGATGCTGTTTTAATTTCTAAGAAGGGTGAATTTTAATTTTGATCATTTCACGAATAATATAACATTCATGAACCCTCTCATACGTTTATTGGAATTGAGAAGTATAAATTGTTTACTTTTTAATGTTTGCACACAATGGGTGAAGGTAATTTTTATAGTTTCTCTTTTTTTTAAAAAAAAAAATTTCTGCCCCTCTAAATCCTTTATATTAATATATTATAGCTGCAGTCGTGGGAATCTTGAGCTCAATCATTTCGCATCAGTAAAGCTTTCCACTTGTCATTCTACTTCTCCGTTAGTCCATCTACTATTAATGAATAAGCCAGAAGCTTTCATTCTCCTTTTGGTCATTTTGAAGCTAATATATTGTATTTCAAAATTGCCTTTTCTTTTTATTCCATGCTTCTTTTTAAATGTCCAGATTCAAATTCATTTTTGAAGTGCCTAATAGTATGAAGATGATATTGTACTGGCGCTTCATAATAGAATGTTCATTTTCTGAAAGTCAGTTAATAATCTTATTGTTCTTTCATTATTGTACTCCAAATAGGAAAGATTGAGGATGAAATAGACAATCCAAGCAATGAAATTATTTATTGGTTTATTGTTCTTCCTTTTCATTATAAATTTATTGTATTCTAAATGTTGAAAATATCATTAAACTTATTGAAATATTAGAATTTATTGTATTTATTATAGAATTTATTAAAATTTATGTAATGATAATAAAATAGGGTCTTTTTAATGACCATTTTGTTTGTTTTAAAAGATAATTTTGCACACCAATTCTAGTTGAAACCGATGTTAAAAATAAACTTTTTACATTAGTTCTTATTACAACCAATGTAATTATGGCTTGTACATAAGATGACCGTTTTGTTTCTTTTTATGGCTTGTACATAAGATGAGAAGGAATAATTATAGCATATTATGAAAATTCATATCAATCGGTCTAGTTGAACAAAAAAAAATTGTTAAACCAATATCTTGATATTAATAAAATATTTTGTGACTAATTTGATTACAATACAATTTTAACTATTAAATATTCTAATTAGTGTCTTGATTGATTTGGTTTTCAATGCTTTTAAAGAGAAGGAATGAATGAAATAATTTATCATTATGCATTATTATAAAAACAAATAAAAAGAACAAGATGCTAGGTATCGATGGAATTGAAGACCACAACCCACGGGAAAAACATGTCACACATTAGGAAAAGGACAAT
Source organism: Prosopis cineraria (assembly GCF_029017545.1). Lineage (NCBI taxonomy): Eukaryota > Viridiplantae > Streptophyta > Magnoliopsida > Fabales > Fabaceae > Prosopis > Prosopis cineraria. The sequence continues at coordinate 22,130,245 of NW_026555338.1, forward strand.
TAAAAACACAAAAAAAGCAAAGCTCAAGCCTCAAGGAATCCACGCCAGCGCGCCAGGACAATCAAAAGCTGGGATTCAGAAGTTTTTTTTTTTTTCCCATTCTTTTTACAATCAAAAGCTCAAGCCTGAAGAAGTATTAAAAAAAAAAACAAGAAAAGAAAAGAAAGGAAAAAAAAACAAGAAAAGAAAAGAAAGAAAACCTCAAGCCCCAGGTATATTCTATAAAAGCCTCAAGAATTTGGCCAGTGAAAATGATCTCTACCTCATACAGCTGATAAAGTAGCTTCCTTATCTGACTAACAATTGGCATTAGCGCGTGACATGGTGTGCGGTCCTGCATGATGAATTTAATCCCTTCAAGTGAATCTGTATGAACTTTAATCTTGCACAAATTTCGTTCCTCACACAGCTGAAGTCCAGCTTTGACACCTTCAAGTTCTGCTTCAGTAGAGAAACCATTTCCCAGCATCTGTTGGAAACCCAAGATCTAGTCTCCTCGGTGATCTCATGTCTCAATATTCCATCACAAGTTATATGACCCGAAGCATCCACCGATTCTATAAGTCCCTCGTAACTCGTGCATGTTAAGCATCGTCCTCAACCTTTGTTGGAGAATATATATATATATATACATGATGAATATATATAACATAAAAATTAGCACAAGTCATACCATTCCAAATTATTGGAGAACAGCTGTAGCCGTTAATTACGGGACGTCGAGGCATGACAATCGAAGGTGGCCCCCACCCTTTGTTGGTGCCTTCCGGCTGTCTGATTGCGCATTAGACAAATGTCTGACTCCGGCTGTCTGACATGAACATGACACACTAGATTTAAATTCGTATTTCCACTAAATTCATAACAGCTGCAATTATTGTATCGGAAAGAAAGAATTAGAGATGATACTGAGGACAATGAAGACGAATGTTTAACTATGACATTTGGTCTCCCAATATTTAGTTTTAATATAGAAAAGAATATGAATATGGATGTGAATCCAATATATCATCATAGATTTTAATTTAGGAAAAAAATTTGTTTATAAAATATTTATCACCAATAAATTAAATCTCTTTGAATTCTGAGTTGGTAGATTTCCGTTTCTATGTTTCAATATTTCTGCAAAAAAAGTGCTTCCACCAAGGCACTCTTGCATGTAGCAGGTAGACGGAAGCATTCTTACATAAGTTAGATAAAGCTCCCTCGAAACTGGAGGATGTAGCGCCAGAGGTCCAAGAACCCTTGCCTTGGAAGAAGTGAACCTTGGCACCCCTGTGGAGCCGAGGTTGTCTAATGCGGAAGCCAGCCCAGCACACACAAATAGATATTTAATTGCAGACTCTTTCAGCTTCTGTCAACTTCTCACGAAACCTCCACGAAATTCTATCCGCCCCAAAGAACATTTAGTCTCACGCCAAGCATGTGCAGAGCTTCTTCACCAGGGCTTCTTCTTCTTCTTCTTCTTCTTCTCCTTTCTCTGTAGTAAGTGAGTTGATTAAAAAAAGCTAATTTAATTTGCCCCCATTAAGTGAGTTTAGGAGGTTTGTCTCCAATTCTTTGACATACCGCACCCCCTCAACCGGGGTCTAGGGGTAATTCAATGTGGATAAGAGGTGTGACCATGGAGAAAGAAACAAGCAATATATAGTTAAATGCTGAAAATAATCCTGCCACGTAGAGAAGAGAAAGCTGGAGTTTTGCACCTCACTTGTCTGGAAGATATATATATATATATATATATAGTATATTTTTTGAAACAATTTAAATTTAAACCTTATTCTTCTGTTTTAAATTAAAATATTATGAATTTAATCATTAAATACTTTTTATCTTTATTATATTATTTTTAAATAAAAATATTAAAAATGGGAAAATATTTTTTCGGCGAGTAAAAAGTAAAAACTCTTTGAGTAAACAATATTGAAAATTTAAAATTAAAACTGTCTTAGTGAGAAAAATCAACTTTTTTATGCTTTTCAGAATTTTAAATCAACGTTGTTATGTCTCTGAGTAAAAATTATTAAATAATATATTTATATAGACACATATTTTGATAGAAACAAATATGTAAATACTTTATAACCAAATATGGAAAATAAAATAAAAGCAAAAAGCTGCAAAACAATAACTCAGCAAAAATGACAAAATGATCTGCTACTAATGAATCTGGATGACCAATCCATGATAAGGCCTTTCTCATTATTCCCTTTTTTATATAGTGACTAACACATTTCTTCCACTCCTTCTATCTGATTAACGAGAGATTGCCTCATTCTATACCTTGCTATGTGAAAAAGCAACATATAAAATCAAAATTAATTACCCCCAGGTGTGGGGGGGGGGTGGGGAAGCTATTTCTTAGCGAAACATGTAGGATTAGGAACGGTAACTCAAACAAGGATTGGTCAGTGAGTAGATTTGTGAAGATAATTAGAGGGAAGTGTGTGGATGAAAAGTGGCCGATATGTTGAAGTGATCGCCCGAGAGAATCATTGCTGGAAACTGGAAAGGAGGAAGCTTTGGGAGATTTAATTTGATGATACAAAGCCGTATTGCTTTTGAATTGTTCAAATACTCGAATCCCTATATGGAAAAATTGTAAAATCATGCACCAACCACCACTCTACTGAGTAGCACATCATCATCATCATAATGGCGCCATAGTATATAAGACAGGACCATGGTGATATCAATTCATCTTTTGAATCATTAGTTATTAGTGAGAAATTCTTTTTTATGATGCCCAAAATCTAACATGGATAATTCCATGGTTGGATTAAAAATTACAAAATTGAAGTTAGAATGAACTAAGATTTGTAAATTGAAGCTAGAATAAAAGTATGTAATTATAACATTTTTTGAAAAACAAGTGAGGAAAGGCAAGTTGCATGTAAAAAAGAAAGGAAGGCAAGAAGAGTGTATAAAATATGGATTTAGATTTACAGGACAATGCATGATCAATTGGGATTTAAGGCGCAAAAAGTGAGGGGCGTGCAAAAAGAGAAAGGAAAGGAAGAAAAGTAACGTACTACAATACAATGCAATAAATAAATAAATTTTTCCCGTTGATGGGGGGAGATCTCATGGGCTTTGTGTGTTCAAATTGCCGAACGGATTCGAGTGTGGGAGCATGTTTAATGGTTGCCATGGAACCTCGAACAATTACCAAACCTAGCTGAAAGAGGTCCGCTCACACAGTTTTGTTTCTGCTTTTACGACTTCTAGCCTTTTTTTTTTTTTTTGAGTAAAAGGGAAATACATTAAATCAAGAGGAAACTGTACAAGAATGCAATCAAAGCATAAGAGAAATTAACATATTACAGCAAAGTAGTAATAGTGGAAAAACAGTCTAAAGAATGATTGACAACAATTTTAATATGTGAAAGCACATCATTTTCCAAAAAGCTCTCCTTAGTGAAGATGCACCGGTTCCAGATTTCCCATAGCTTCCAGCAAGTAATACTAATGCCAATCTTCCAGGATGTATCAAGACAAGGATTGTGTAGGCAGTCAATGAATCAAGAGCTGATAGTCTTCCGGTAGAAATCATTACACATATCCAAGGGAAGAATTTTCTTTCAGACTGATGCAACAAGAGGACATTCTTTAAAAGAGTGATTACGACTCCTTGCCTTTTCAAACTTACCATTACTGAATCTAAATCATAGATATGATTATGACATAAAGCTATTTATATGATTTATATGATTATGACGTAAATCATTGAAAGAAGGAGAGTGGTGGAAAACTGACACGTAGCAGCGTCACTGTCACAAATAATCAATGTAGAAAATAGAAGGGAGATACTCACGCCGGAAATGAGTTGTTTATATTTTGAGTAGCAATCATGAGTAGAATTCTACACCAACATTCAACAACATATACAATGGGCAATAATCAGAAACAGAATTATCAGAGGGAAAGATTCTATTTGTCTTATACTATACTATTCTTGTATTTTATGGTTGTGGATTTATGTCGACATTCTTTAAATTTGGAAGTTTGTTCGAGCCTTATTAAGTTTCCGGACCTAATTCATCTAAACTTATATACTGCCTCCGAATTGCAATATATGACATTTTATAGAAGCTTTGTTTGGTCCAACATATAAGATATTGAGTAATTTTTATAATTTTCTTTTCAACTATACCCTTATTTTATTTATTGCTCTTTTTGAAAAAATATTGCATTAAAATTTTAATTATCATTATCAAAGCATTTATATAGAGTATTTAATAAAAGTAAAATTCAAAAAATGTAAATTTTTTTAAGGAATTAAAGTTCCAACTAACTTTTTTTTGTAAACTATAAATTAATTACTAATGCCCTACATTTTGATTTGGATGGAATAAATAATTAAACTTTATTCCCTCCATCCTTAAATATAAGGGATTGCCATGATATCTTTCAGTAGTTACAAACTTTTGCCTTTATTATCTTGAAAAAGAGAAAGAGATATTAATTTTATATTTTATCAATCACCATGATATTAATTATAACATTATTGGAGGCAAAACTGAAAAAATTATTCTAATTTTATATATTGTCAATTAAAAAACAAATGTTAATTGATATGTGAGATTCCTTTAAAATTATCTTATATGTTGCAGTGAGGAAGTAAATAACATATAAATAAAAATAAAGATATGCTTTGTATATATACTTATCAATATCAGTATGTTTTATAACTTTACTTATATATATCTATCTTTTAATTAAATTTATTAAAATTTTCAGTTCTCTCCTTTTGCTTTCATTTTTCCCTCCGGTGGATCAATAACCAGATGCATCATAGTGTGCAAAACTAGATTCTTAGAAACAAAAAGAAAAAAATTCTTTTTTTTAAATACAAGGCCACGAATAACTGTGCAACAAGAAGAAATTATATTAAATCAAGACTGAAAAGGAATCGACACCCTGAGGGTGGATCATCAAAAATCAAAGCATTGATATTATCATTCAAAGTTTGATAAGCAAGTCAATCCGCACAATTGTTGGATTCTTTTAATACATGGTTAAAGTTGATAACCTAGTCCTTCATGGTGAGGCATTTGGTCTTCTTTATAGCTTCATTGAGAGAATGATTCGGGTTTTATGGTAATGCTAAATAAGCATTAGAGCTTCAAGATAGTTAGACTAAACATTAACGTTGGTGAATTTGTTCCTCCAACATAGTTCGAGACCTTTGAGGATACCAAGAGCTCAGCGGTAGTGCTGGGATGATAATCAAGATATTTGGTAAAACTTTTTACCTAGTTACCATAGTTATTGCAGATGAGGCCTCCACATGTTGCACCTCCATTGGTGTAGAAAGCTCCATCGGTGTCCAACCTAGCCTAGCAAGGTTCGGGTGGAATTCATCTAGCAAGAGATCTGTCATGTTCCAAATGCATATTCTTGAGTTTAATTGGAGACAAAGGTCATTGATGATGTCTTGGGTACTGATAAAAATGATGTCTTTGTTAGGAATGTGATCTTCCAAATATATATAATTGCAGCACTCTTTCTAAATGTTCCAACACATGTGGGCATAGAGAAAAGAAAGTGTTAAGTTTGGAGTACTTCACTAGTTTCATCCATACTTCCCTTGACCTAGTGCAATCACCCAAATCTAACTTTACCCTCCATGATCCCCTCTATCAAATCATGCTTCTTACAAATATATACAAATACATACATACGTATCTATGCATGTGTGTGTCTATATATATATATGTATGCCAATCCAAAGATATCAACATAGTAGGAATTGATTTTGGCCCAAAAAAAAAAAGTAGGAATTGATATATATTGGGGTGGCTTCATTATAGAAACATATGTCTTGCTTACTTAAAATTGATATATATTGTTTTTTTAAGTAACATGTATATCTAAAAATTTAGAGTTAAAGTATTATTTATTTAAAAAAAATTTCAACCCAAATATTTTTTTGATTAAATATAAGGATTCAAAATTTCAAAAATATATATATGCATATAAAGTCGTAAAATTTACAAACTATATATGCAATTTTTCTATGTCACGCATGGCGCTACCATTGCCTCTAATATCTTTGCATGCTTTGTAATGTCTCTGTATATCATTTGCTTTTGTATCTTTCTTTTAATTATTAGTTTCTAGATAAAATTACAGACAGTCATGACTAATGGCGGACCCACCTTGAAGCCGGGGGTAAGTAATTGCAACCCCCCAGTTGGGTGTGATTCCATGTGAAATGAGGTGTCAATGCTTTGCACCATTTAATTATAAAATCTTGAACACAATGTGGTGAGGGAGAGAGAGAAATTAGGAGACTTGAATTAATGTTGAAAATCTTGTCAAGTAGGGAAAAATTAGAAACCCATAAAAGTCTTGTGCACCATTAATTAATGCTTTTGCTTTCTATTCATTGTATAAAATACTCTTTATTTTATATTAAAAATGGAAATATTTTATTTTACAAGTAGATTGTGTAAGATTTAGGGAAAATGATAGTTTAGGACCTCTTAAGTTCATTAATTGCAATTAGGCATTTTAAATTATTGAAATCTCAATAATAGACTATGGTCCATACTTGAAATTAAAATGAACATGAGTTTACAAAATTTCCCTCTACTTGTAAAATAAATAAATGGCAGTGCTGAATTTACTATTATGGGATGGAAATGTTATTGATCTTAGTTGGGAAACTAGAGAACAATAGTTAGAAATAAATTGTTTCCCAATATAAAACTAAAATTCGCTTTTGAAATTATGCAAGGGCACTTGCGAAAATACAATAAGTTTTTTCTAAATAAGAACCCAATCACTTGTGAACATATAGGTATACCACTTGAAAAATAAAGAAATGACACTATTAAAATTACTATCATATGATGAGAATATTGTTAATTTCAGTTAAGAAATCAAGGAACAATAGTTGGAAATAAATTGCTTCCCAATATCAAACTAAAATTCACTTTTAAAACTTTCGATAGTATTTTTGAATATACAATAATCATTTAAAAATGTACTAAAGTCACTTTTGAGAAGAATTTTAGACTATTCAAATTTTTTTAATTCATTATTGAGATTTCAATAATTTGGAATCTTTAATTGTAATTAATGACTTTAGAAGATCCCTAATTGTCATTTTTCCTAAGATTTATTCTTTTACGTCTCCTCTATTCTTGATATTTTATACACCTTACACTTATTATTTGAAGCCACCTACTCTTTCTTTATATCTAAATATATTTTATGAAAATATTTTTTTATATATAAATTGTAAGCTTTAAACATAAATTGTAACTCATTAATATTGAATATGTCATTATTTTTTTCATTTTCATATATCAAATCCAAATTTTTCACGATAGTTTTTTTAAAATTATTTTTTCTTATTCAATGTTTTTGAAATATGAAATTATAATTATAATATATGAATTTAAATTTTTAATTAATAAAAATTTTATTTTTAAAGGGTCCTAGCTCTGCCACTACTCATGAAATAGCACAATTTTTTAATATTTTTCATAAAAAAATCATAAACTTGTGTAGCTATAATATTTTTTCACAAAATATTAAAAAATTGCAAAACAACACCATTTTAATTTCCCTAGTCTTGCATTTTTTTATTATGGTAATCAGTTTTAAAATTGTTTATTTATTCAAAAAAATTCTTTTTTACCATAATAAAATTTGAAAATTCGTTTTTTATTCGACTCTTTTGATTTTCGGGGTAGCATGATACGTTGTTATATTTGCCATGCTCTCAATTACATTATACTGATTTTCGGGGTAGTATTCATTTATGTCATTGTCCATCTTGCGGTGCAGTAGGTGGTTGGTTCCACTTAACACGACATCCACATCTTTGTCTCACTGTCTTATAATTTTATTTGAAAGGTAGAAATTAATGAAAAATATCTTATAATTTTTAAGCAAGCTAAGGGTAGTGTAATTGATATAATTAAAACCTTAAAACCAAACCATCATTATATTAATTAATACGAAATATAAAGTTTGTAACACATTATTAAAAACTATGGCTTCCTCCATGTGTTGTGCTAGAATATATTCGTGCTGGGTAGGAATGACATTTGAAGAAATCATTTTTTATCTTCTTTTCGGCCAACAATCTTCTTTATCCCTTGATTTATCCCTAAATGAGTAGCAAATTCAATTCTCATCGAATTCCTTCATCAGTTATTGAATTTTCTAAACAATTGTTAGATTGACTTCTATTACTATAAATAAGAACAAACCTAAGGAACTAATTAACCGTCCTTTTCAAAAAAATACCATTAGGAGAGAAGCATCTCTTTGGTTTCCCTTTCACATCAAATCCAATAATCCAAACAGTAAATAGTTACTGCACAAACATAAACATCTCGAGAGAGAGAGAGAGAAATAAGGAAAAAATAGCAGAAAATAGAGCAGCTTGAAATGAGGTGCGAAGAAATAGAGCAACCAGGCATGACCCACTAACCAAGCTGCCAATGGCAAAGCTGTTGGTATGTGGATCTTAAAATTGAAAAATTAATATTAAAATACAATTTAAATATTATTTTGAGATAGCTTATAGATTAAAAATAACAAAATTATGATAATATAAATATTTTATTTTATTTATTAATATTTAATATAATAAATGAAAAAATAACTATATATTAATAAATATTTAATAGCTGCAAAGACCAAGACGCGCGAGAACTACATATGAATAAATGAGTAATTATATAAATTATGAATAGAAGGAAGAGGAATTAGGGGGCAGGTTTCAGAAGGCAAGTTAACATAAAGCTTGGGGTGGAATTAGGGGAGGGGAATAAAAGCATGGTCATGATTGGATGATGATGAATGGGGCTGGGTGATAATGCAGATAATTGTGGGACCCATGGTTAAAAAGATAAGAGTAAAATAAAAATAAAAGATAAAAAGATAATAATGAGTACCTTTTGCAAGGAAATCAGCAACGAGCAGAGGTTCACGTTTGCAGCCAATGATCTCCAAGTCCTTCGCAATAATCTCTCTAATTATTTACCGGCAATGTGAAAGGAGTTGGCCTTTGGGAATTCAGACGCGTTTGGGTAATCAAGGTATGGCATTAAAAATTTAGTTTTCAATTTTTAGAATGTTAAATGTTGTTTAGGTAACTTTCGAGTGAGCAACTTTTAAAAGTGGGTTAAGACAGGGTTGAGACGTGAATTTGCCAACTCTATTTTCTGGTGGATTTGAAATTGTAAATGAGAGTTGGGTTAAACTTACTTTTGTGAATGACTATATACCCTTATTATAGTTTAATTTTTCTAATATTAAACCATATATTTTTTATTTTTATTATTTAACATGTTACATTTTATGTTATTTTAAATTTTTCACACCTTTTAAACATTTTAATATATCATGTTTATATAACAAAAATTATCAATTATCATAAATTAATGTTCTTTTTGGTTATTACATATTCAAAAGTACTAATTTTAAAAAATATATCTAAACACAAATTTTATTATAATAACTGAGTTTCACTAAACTAACTTCTGTCAAATGAACTTTTGGCAAACTTAAAAGCAAACACACACTTCATTGAACCCCACGTTCAACCCATTCAATGCCAAAATTATAGTTGCAAAAATTAAAATCAAGAACCTGTGGAGCATCTTATTTACATAAAAGCATTAAAGGATTCTAAATTTACTCTGTAAGATTAAAGGACCAAAATATAATTAAATTTTAGTATAAAAAGATAAAACTATCTCTTATTTTTTAAAAAAAATTCCCCACCATCACCAGCCGCTAGAGTTTTCGTGTTGATGGCTAGACCACCTCGCTTGACCAGATGACAAGTAATCATTTGATAAAGTTTTCTTAATAAACCATATTTAACACCAAAATTCAAGGTAATAATGAGAATACCTAATAGGATTATTAAGTTTGTAAACTTTACAAAAGTGAGATTTCAAGTTTTCATAATTCAAACACTCAGCTATATAGATATTTATTAGAAATTAGAGTACAACTTTACAAAAGCATAGAAATCCAATTTATATTACAGCATTTGCAAAGGAAGTTGGAAAACCTCATTTTCAGCAAAACAGTGTAACATCCTGAATTCCTAATTATGAAACTAATTACTAATTAGGGTAAATTAGTAAATTATTGTGTGATTAAGATTTTGGATGGTAAAATAATATTAATTTTGGAACTAATTACTAATTATGGTAAATTAGTAAATTAGTGTGTGATTAGGATTTTGGATGGTAAAATAATATTTTGACTCTTTGAGATGTTGAACGAGCATATTCGAGTAGGAAAATGGCATTATAAAGAAGAACGTGAGAGTGCGATAAGAGTTTTCCTCACTATACCATATGCCACAGCATATATGCTGTGTGCGTCACAGTGCATGGCACAGAAAAGTGACAAATATGTGTGTGTTCGCCTCGTGAGATCAGAGGAGGAGAGGAAGGAAAACACGAAAAGAGGGAGGAGAAAGAGGACTATATGCTAGGGCAAGAGATTTTGAAATATGCAATGTGTAGGCGCTTGAATTACTCCAATTGGACATCGAATGTAGAAACAAAACACATCAAAAGTTTGGCTGTGCATGTGCCTTATGTCGCGGTATATGGACTAGTTCAAGTTAAATATGCCATTTCACCTCTATTTTCTTTTGGTGCTTAGCATGAGTGATTATATTGCTTCCGTTGTTTACAAATGCAATTTTTTAGCATATTTGTAATGGTTTCTCAAATGAATTTAAGCCAGGATCTCAAGCTTTTGAAATCTATTTTTAAACTATGTATGTGAAGTGTTAGCTCGTAGTGTCGTAGCACTGTAGCTCATCTGCCTTTGTGCCATGCGTTGTTGTGCATTGCACGAATTTAACAATAATTATGTTGTCATAAGATAGCATTGGGGCGAACCTTTAACATGCCTCGTTTTTCTTTCTGATGTCCAATTGAGATAATCTAAATGTCTGCAACGAGCTTTCTCTTAACTTTAACTAATTGTACTGATTTTATAATCAAATTATTTTTCAATCTAAAGACAGACTTCCATTTTCAAACCCACTCTTTTTGCACCATAATACATAACTAGGGTGTCCATTTCACAATACAAGCACCAAAACCCTACGTTAACCCTTAGATCATACTCAATTGACTATCTCGAACCCATGTAACATACCACAACCGAATAATCACATGCACTAGTATAGTTAACTCACATTTTTTATGCTCAACCCCTCAATCACAAAAATATAAGGGGGAGCCAGTTTCTCATAATTCAAAATAATACTAATCATATTCAATTATTTATATAACTCCCTACTTGCACTAGTATTTTAGCTCTATTTAAACTTTACAACCGCATTACTACAACCCAGTTCACAAAATACACATTCAAATTAGTCACAATTAGTGCAAATAGTTAAAATAATCACATGATATCCTAGTTGGCAAATTATCAATGAAAACACACATGATATAACTATGAGGTCTACTAGTAGTATTTTTTTTCCAATCCAAAGCCTCTAATCATTTTTCTCATTCCTGATTCAATGAGCTAGACCCTATAATAATGAAGAATGAGGGATGGATACAACCACTTAGTAATCAAGGTCAATTTAGCATATATAATTGCATATCAATTAATTATATATGCAAATGACAAGAATAACTTGCACAAGTTTTGTATATTTACAAAAGGAATGCCACGGCTGTAATAACCCAGAAAATTTTATGTAAAAAAAATTAATATACAATAGTGTTATTAATTTTGGGACAATTGTGACAAGAAGGAGTGTTGATGTAGTTGAAGCTGAGCAAATAATGCATTCATTTGGTCCCAAGTTGAGCCTGAATAAGACCATAGGGAGTTTTATTTTTCTACATTTTTGTTCACGAAATTACAGAATTTCCCTTTCTTCAAATCTGAAATACTTTGCCCTTCTCTCCTTCGATTTTCCAGAAGTGTGTGGGTGAGAGAGGCTTTGATTTTTTTCAGTCATTCCTTCGTCTTCCCTCAACCTTTTTCTCTTCCCTTTTGTTTTCAGTCATTGTCGGTGATCGTGGGCTCCTCGTTATTTTGCAAAAAGTATCCGGATCTGCTACCATTCCTCGTTTATGTTCTATTTCTTTTCTTATTATTGTTGCTGTCGATCACCGCTATGGAGGCCGTGGCTGGTATGTGTGAGAGCTAGAGAAGTTTGGTGCTCAAGGTCTTCAAACCTCCGACTTGTATCGCTGCCGTCCTCTTCCTTTCTGAAATACCTCGTCACTGTCATGGGGAGAGCTTCGTTTGTTACTCGAGCATTTTCTTTTCCTTTCCTCCTCTCAGGTCGGCTACACAATGGCTGCCTGATCGTGCTCCTTTCTTGTTCTGTTCTATGGGGTTGAGGTAAGGAGATTCAAAACTTTTCATTGTTGGTTCTGCTGTGAGTATGTTATGTTGTTGTTGTTGTTGTTGTGCGTGAGGTTACAGATTTTTTTTTTTTGTGTCCTGCTGCTGCCTTACTGTTGTAGAGAGGAGGAAATTCAAATTTAAACTGGAAATTATCTTGAAGCTTGATAATGATATACATATGGGTCAACTTTTGAGTTAAATTCATTTTGTTTAAATTAGTTGATAGTCAAGATTTGGTTAGGATTATTTTAGAACAGATGAGATATAAAATTCGAGGAATAATGACTATAAGATGGTTGTTGAAGTGCTTGTTAGAAGAAATTGAACTTAATTTTTGACATTTAGAAAGTTTCATTAATTCTTGTAGGAAGTATGAAATTTAATTCACATGTTGGAAAGAATATTTGCCTATGAAACTAATAATGTGATTTTTGAATTTTTGAAGATGGATAGTTGTTGATAAAATATTGAATGCTAGCATTTTTATGAGTAGATTGAAAATAATTTATGTTTAGTGTCTTGACCAAATGCTAGTGAGGGTTTTTTTTAAAAAGTTTCAAATGTATTATAGTTTAATATTGGTGGTAAGTGAGGTTGGAAAAAAAAATTATTGTACTGGTTGAGGTTTGAATAAAATTTTAATATGATTTATAGGAAGTTTGAAAGAGAAAAAATTTAAATTTTAAAAATTTCAGGTATTGTGAGGAGAAATTTAAATTCTAAAAATTTCAAGTAAGTGGATAATATCCCAACTGATTTTCTAATAAATTTTCCTTAAGTAGCATACTTTTATGCAAATCATTTTAATGACTACAATGTGATTATTGAATAATTTGTTGATTAAACTTCTTTATTTTATAAAATTACCTTTATCAATTTGAAATATTAGTTAATCAATAAATATAAGTTTGGACTTTAAATACGAGATTTCATTCTATTAATATTAGATTGATATAGAGAAAATGATTCATGTCAGTTTGACATTGAAAGTAAAAATTTATTCAATAGTGATTATTTTTTCGTATGTTTAAAATTGGGTTTGAAAAGGACTTTATACAGAATACTAGTTGTTAATAGTAGTTTCGTTAACCCTTAACACCTTAGTTAATAACTAGCTTATTTGAATTTTATAAGCCTTGTTCTCACATTTATTGTTCGTGGATCTAATACCCGCATTTGATTTCACACCTCCGAGCCATATTTGATTAGTACTAACCTCATGAGCTGCGTCTTCATATTTGTTTTGTAGATTCAGCTGCGTTTGATTACTTACCCTTGTAAACTGTGTATCCATGTTTGTTTTTGTGGCATGAGATATATAAGTTACCAAAGGTATGACTGACATGAAATATGAAATAAACTCATATTCTATAAGCCTTGATTAGCCAGAAGTTAAAATAAAATATCAATATATAAGTTATAAATATAATAATAAAGTTTGTAAAGTTTTAAGAGTTTGTGTAAAAATTTCAACAGAATCTCCCTTGTAACTTAGACCTCTCAAAATTTCTAAAATAACAAAACCTATCAACTAAACCAATAAGAATACTAGCTTCATTTCAGCAATTTATATACTAACAAAATAAAACTAAAACTAATTGTGGTGTACATAGAGCACTAATTTACAATTATAAAATATAGTACATAGTTTTACTAAAAAGGATAATATCAAAAAGTGCTTCCACTTCCTAAAAAGCAAAAGGGCCCCTTAATGATCTGTAGGAGGTGCAGGGTCATTTATAATATCTGAGATCACAAAAATTTTCAGTGAGTAACATTCCAATTTAAAATTAAATATACATACATACATACACACACACACACACACACACATATACATATATATATATACACATATATACATATATATATATATATATATATAAGATAATAAACAATAAATTCAATTCAAAATGAATTGATGAAATAAGGAAACATATGCTTAAACTAACACTAAATAACAATTTCTCTCAATAATATAACTATGAAATTAAACAATGATATTAGAATCACATAAATGTGTTAAAATTTGTACTGTTCATAAAATATAAAAATTTCTAATAATAATGCAATTCGATAAAATACTTTTAAAGAATGAATAAAGAAATGACAAATTTAACCTAAATTTAGGAGGGCTTTATCAAAACAAATAGCAAACATGGATACACAATTTACGAGAATAAATAACTAATTAAGTATGGACATATAATTCATAAGGGTAAATAATCAATCAAACGTGGCTAAAAGCCATGAAACAAGTGCAGCAGAAGCCACGAATTAAGCACAGGCATGAAGCCCACGAAAACAAGTGTGAGTACAATGCTTACAAATATCATCCCTCAAATCCACATGCGTTGGCCTTATACAAAGCTGGCACCTCCTATAAGCACCTTGCTTGATAGGTGTACTATGGTAAGCTAAGGGCTGACAGAACTGCTGTTAGCATCCAGTATTCTGAAATCAGTCTCCCTCAATAAATCAAGCATTTATCAAGCAAGAAAATGATTTCAAATTTTTCACTTTCAAACACTGTTCAACTATTATTTTCTATCATTACTTCTCAACAATATGAATTATCAGTAAAATCAACACATTTTCATTAATAAAACAATTATTAGAAAAATAGGATTAATAAGAATATTTGTACAATTTATAAAAGATTAATAGTAAAATTTTAAATAAGGAGATTTTATAAACACTTTACTAGAAATTTATTTGAAATGCTACCCACTCACTTAATAGTTTCCCAAAATTCTAAAGCGTGTTTCTCTTAATTTTTCACTTTAATTCTAATCGTGCCCTTGATTTCCTAGCAAATAAACTATAATTTCAAAATCATTTATCAAGAAATTTTCTAATCACGTAGTGAGCATATAAATTCAATCCAAACAATATTAAAAATTATACTCTAACCAATTTTTTTCCAAATACACTTGAGTAAGTAAATCATTTAACAAATTAAACATCAATTTATCCTCATACTTTCTTATGACCCATTCTCAATCATAAATCATAATAAACCTAATCAATCATCCTTATGCTTTCTTTAGATTTAATGAAATATGACACAAGCATCTTATGTAATCCTTTCTCTCACTTTGATATTTTAAAATTTCAATTAATAACTTAAGCCAAAACTTATATATACTCCTCCAAGCAATAATATAAATACTTAACAACATTTAATCCACCAAATCCTTCTTTCACATATTTATACAAATACCATGGGGGAAAATTATAAGATGAAAATCCAAGCAATTTCAACAACTTTCAAACTTCTAATTCCGTAACTAAATCCAGTTCAGTCATCATCATAGAATAGCATCCAATATTGACTAAACTACACCCCAATTCTTTCTAAAACTTTATGACAGCAACCATAAGGTATAAGAATGTCATAATTCAGCTTGAAGGGGTAAATGATCATTTGGTGCTGCTGTAGAAACCGAAAAGGAAAGGAAAAAAATCCAGCAACTCACCACAAGCGAAATTCAGTAGCAACATCTATGAGTCAGTACATGCTCTGCGTCAAAGGAGGAAGGGAGAAAAGCTTCGGTCTTTTACACGAACAAGAGGATGACTAGAATTCCAGCCAGTAAACGAAATAGTCAAGCTACCACACACACCCCCCCGAGCTTTCAATAGTTGACAAGGAAGAAAAGGAAAGAGATGAGCATGCACGGACGCACCTCTGTGATCCACAAAACAGAGCATAAACGAGGAAGAGGTGCAACTCCTCCCACAGCAGAAATAGTGAACAGCAAAGGGAAAGGATGGACAGGTGCCGGCGGTGAAGAAACGAGCACACTAACGGGAAGGTTGATGGTAGTGCAACGGGAAGGGAGGAGTAAAAAAACAGAGAAAGGATCGCAAGCCTTCTCTCACTCTTTCTGCACGTGTCACCGACTAAGAGGAAGAAGAATTTGAATAAAAAGACCATGGGAAAAATTACAAAACAAGAGAAAACTTGTTGGGAAAATTACAAAACAATACCCAATCAGATTTTTATTATTAATATTGTAATATATATTTTTTATGATAAGAAGCAAGGGGCACTTTAATAGTTTCCCATATAAGAAAAATAAAACTAACCTTTGGCTAAGTAATATTCAACTCTAGACCCCCACATAAATAACTAATATAAATTCACTAGATCCTTACTCTACATTTGTCATAAATTAAAATGAATAATTAAATATTAATTAGAAGATAATTTATTTAATTTAAAATTTTGGGTTATTATAGTTTGATTACTTACCTTCGTAGATTGTATATCTACTTTTATTTTTGTGACATAAGCTACGTTTAATTATTTATCTTTGTGGATTGTGTGTCTATATTTGTTACTTGTTTTGATAAGTCCTTACAATTATGAGTTTTAAATTATTTGATGAATCTATTTTTTTTCATTAGTTTTGATTAGTGACATATTTATAATTATTTAATGCTTTTATTTGCTTTATTAAAATTAAATGATAATAACATTTAATATAATACTTTAATAAATCAAGATTTTATTTAAAGTTACATAGAGCCTTTTTATGCTAAAATTTATTAAATATTTGTTTGTAAAAATTGTCATATCCAACACACATAATTATTTCAAACCTTTTTTTTATACATATTTAATTACTTATTGTTGAGATCAATGTTTTTAAAACCAGACCGGATATTGAACCAGAGAGGCTAGCAGTTCGCGATTTGCATGGTCCAATTAGGTTGGATCAATGGTTGAACCGGTTACGTAATAATTAAATTTAAAAATTATATATCTATATAATAATATAAACAAAACATCAAATAATTAAAATATCAAGTTAAGTAGTCAACTTCAACTTCAACAAATGACAAAATAACAACTAACAAGGCAATACCACACAACACACCAACAATTTAAACAAGCATAACATTATATTTATCTATTCATGACTTGTCAAAGATTGGTGGATTCTGATTAAGCCAAGCATGACTTTCCTGCAAATCATCATCACTATAAGTTTCAACATTTTCTTGGGCAAAAGATCTCAAATCAAGTCCTTCCATGATTGAACATCCACCTCTTGTCGGAACCTCATTGCCTCCTCCTTCATTATTACCTTTATTAAACAATGTAACAAATCAAATATCGAAATTAATAAGTAACACATATTATAAGAAAAAAAAAATAACATGACTAAATACTAGAAAATACCAAAGATCAAACCTTCATCTTCATTGATAGAAACTTATAAAATTATTGTATCATCATAAAGCATAGCTTCTTCTATCTTATCAAAATTAAGGGTGGGAGAATCTTCATCTTTTAGGATCCAATACTCAATGTCACCAATACTTTCATAATTAATAAGATCAAAAGATCTTTTCTTGTTATAAACTCTAAAACACATAACCAAAGTATTAAAATTTTAGTAGTTAACAACTTATAATTAAACTTATATTAAACAAAGTTTAGCTATAATTAAATAATATACCTATTTCTCAAACACAAGATCATTTAACCTTTTATGCTCCAACTTATTCCTTTTTTTTAGAGTGTATTCTTTCAAAAACACTCCAATTCCTTTCACAACTAGATGAAGATGAAGTTTGGCTCAAGAGTCTTATTTCTAATTTTTTAACATTTGGTGCACTATCACCAAACATTTTCCACCATTCATCTGCAAAATTTAGCATCAAGATAAACATAAGTAAGAACTATAAAAAGTATTAAAGTTAAATGAAAAAAGCATTAAAATTTACTTGGCTGCAATGAGTTTATAGATGAAATGGCCAAGGAACGACCAAAGCTGTCAACTCTATCTTGATACAACAAACTTTCTTGTACAAACTTGGTTTTGTTAAAAGTGATTGTCTTATCCGAAACATCAAGAAATCCAGCCATAACCTTTAGCTTTTTACAGAAGCTCTACTTATCATAAAAGAACACAGGATTTAGGAAATAAGCTACTGCATGAAGCTTCTGACGAAGTTGAGAATCCCACCTTTTCTTGATAATCTTTGTGTAAGGCTTATACAAGGGCTTTTTATTCATTAATATATTCTTGATAGTTTTTCTTGCCTGTACATGCCATCATATATATACCCAAGTGAAGGCTTCTCATCTGTATTAACAATCCTCAACAATCAACTAAGTAGTGAAACAATTTAGACTACAATTTTACAATCATTCCAAAAGTGATTGTCCAGTACTATTGAAGTCACATCCTTTGCCTTTTCTCCTTTTGAATATCTAGAATCTAAAAATACTTTGCTATTACCAAGGCTTGCAAATCATGTTTATGCTCATGAATACTTTTTAATGTAATAAAAGTGGTAGCAAATTGTGTCACCCAGGGTAAATAATTTCAGTCTAACCTTCTCTTTTTCTCAGTAAAGCAAGCAAAAAGGCATGATTATAAACAAACTTTGTCACCATAAATGCACGTGTTGCCAAGCCAGTCACAACATCCATTTTATCGATATCTCCTAAAATCAAGTTCAAATAATGTGCAGCACAAGGAGACCAAAAAATAGGAGGAAATTTGTCACATAATAACTGCCTAGTAGCTTTATAATTAGCTACATTATCAGTTACCAAGTGTACAACATTTGTAACTCCAACAAAGTTAACTATTTCAATGAACAAGTTGCACAAATTTTGGGCATCCTTGACTATGTCTGATACATTAACAGATTTAATAAAAACAATTCTCCTAAGAGAGTAGACAAGAAAGTTAATCAATTGCCTATTTGCTTCATCTTGCCAACCATCAGCCATGATTGTATAACCAGTATCATCCCAAAAGTTTCTAAAACTATCAATCATTAATTGAACTTCCTTTTTAGTATCAAGCAGTAATTTAGTTCTCATGGCATGATAACTTGGCCCTTTATAACCAGGGCCAATAGTTGTAAATGCATCAATCATAGGTTGAAAGAATGCTAAATTGACAACATTCAATGGGATACAACAATCATACATCTACTTAGCAAAAGCCATGTCTGCTCTACGTATAGGTTCTTTACCTGCAAGCGCACTTTATATCCCTGGCTGTGCTCCTGGGGTTGTTCTTAGTGCAAAATATTTATCAATAGGAGCCTTTCTTTTTCCAACTTGAGTTTGACTTTATGATTGAATTTCCTTAAGGGTTTGAGATTAAGGAGTAGAAATTTATTTTGAATTTCCATCATGACTTTCTAATGGTGTGACATTAGAGCCATATGGATTGTCCTCTTCATAATTATCTTGCTTCTTGCCTTTATTTTACCTAATCTGCTTTAAATTTTCTTCGAGTCGGTAGCGAACATCAGCAGGCACCTTTTTGCTACTTATTGCATCCCCTTTCTTTCTAGCAAGATGTTATTTCATTCTATGAATCCCTCCACCAACAAATTCTTTGCATAGTACAAACATTTTAGGTGAACTTTGCCATCTGGGAGGTCGACCTCAGTATAATGCTCCCATGTAGGATCTATCTTTAATCTAACAGATTGTATTGATACAGTAGCTGAAAAATTTTTAGATGTCATTTTCTACAAGGTAAAATTTAGATTTGTCATTAAGAGACCTATTCAATATATAAAGTATAAACAAGAAAGAGTAAACAAATCAGATCAAGCATTCCATTCCAGTGGTCAGTCTTGAATTGGCTATCAAGTATCAATTAATTGATGCATTATCAATGAATGCTTGTAGGCAGCTTAAAATCCATTACACAATCATTATATGCAGGCATATATAGCGTTCAATCAAATCTGATCTTCAATAAATAAGGAATTTGAACTTCTAAGGAATTGAAAATTTGAAATACATAAAAATTAAAACTTACTTAGATCGTTAGACAATGAAGCAGAGCCAGACTAGATGAAGAAGAAGATCAAAAGATTTAGAACTCTAACTGAACGAGAAGGATGAAGAAAACGATCATAAATGAGATTAGATGCTCTTCTTTATCACTCTATGTCTGTGGTTTAGTCTGTCAATGGCTTGGTTTTTTAACTTCGATGCGTCCTATAGTCGAGGAAGAGGATAGCTCGGTGAGGATAAGGAAGAGGAGGAAAAGATCAATCATAGACTGTGGTTGCTCTTATTGACGTCAATCGATAGGGGAAGATAAAGGAAATTGCTCCCCGTACTGTTAGAGTCACAAATAAAGGAAATCGAATCAGTGAAGTCACAATGGCAGAAGAGCTAGAAATCAAAGCTCAAAGACAAAATCAAAGCTTAAAGAGACAAAGACAAAGCAGAAAGCTAAAAACAAAAAGCCAGAAATGCTAGCTCTATAGCTCTGGTCGACGTAGCTCCCACCACTGCATTGCCAAAGTCCTAGAGAATGGGAGGAGAAGAGCAGTGAATTGATGAAGTCACAGTGGGAAGCTTGAAATCAAAGCTCAAAGAAAAAGTGTGATGCTTGGAAATGGAATCGGAGAATCGCAGCTCAAAGAGACAAGGCAGAGATTTGAAACTGTGAAACACTGAAAGTCTGAAACAGGAAGCCAGAAATGCGTGTGCTGAACCATAACTTAACAACTCAAAGAGACAAGGTAAAGATCTGAAACTGTGAACCTGATTACTTAAGCTGAGTCTGCACCTCTACGGTTTGCCTTTTCTTTTATGGTCAAAATTGAACCGTTCGACTTTTAAAAACCGAACCCAATTCCCGGCTTAAATTCAGTTCGTGGCTTAACTGATGGTTTTGGCTAGCTCAACATTTCACACAGTTTTTCCTTTCTGGCTAAGCCAAAATGTGGATTGGTCAACGATCAGACTGGTCCGACCATCCAATTTTAAAATCATTGGTTGAGATGTTATTCATTGAAAAATTATTTTGGTCTTAAATTCATTAGCTAACGCTAATCCTACTACTGACCTCTGAAGGGTGTAAAATTGTTCCAAATGGAATTTTGCTTAACATTATCTTCTTTTGACGTAAATATTTGAATTCATATATTTTATTTTGGAAGTAAAATTAGGCACTCCACGTAGTCTATAACTAGGTTTCTATTTTGATATATATTATTTGATGGGTAAAAGGAGCTAAGCTCTTGATTAATACTATATTTTGTGTAAAACATTATGGTGTAGAATTTTCAAGAGATCTTATTTACAGAGGAGGTTTTATCAAAATTTTTACAAAATATTGAAGCTTTTATTATAATAATTTTTATTAAGTATGTCATAATTTTTAGTATAAATTCAATTATATTAAAAAAATGGAAAGATTTCTCAATTTAAGGCTTAAGGTGTAATTTCTTCCTCTACTAAACATAATTAAGCAAGCAAACTCATGGTAGTCAAAGGATTAACCCATTTAGGAGATTACCAAGTTTTAGTTTCAAATCAAGGAATCTCAAGTTTTCTAAAGTTAAAACATATTTAAATCATTCATGCATTGACTCATCAATCAAAGTAAAAACAAATTACGAAAGCATGTGATATCTCAGAAGAGTGAAAGAAATTGAAAATAATTAAAAAACAACATTTTTTGCTGTGAGATAAGGCAATGAGCTGCAATTTGTGCATACTGCATCATGGCATGTTGCTCTTTATGCCACACGCCATGGCTTAGGCTTCCCATGTGTCACGATGTGTTGCACGTTAATGACAGCAGAACTGGGGAACTTCCAATGCATCCTGATTCTCCATCCAACGTCTAAATGACATGAACTAGGTATTTATGGATATCTCTTCTCATGAATTAGCTAGTGGCATGGGTTTTATTCCCAACACAAGTCACACTAGGGAGTTAGACACCCAAACACATTTTTACAACTTCTTACAACTTTCACACAAAAGGGTGTTTGAAACTCATAACAAGTGCTAAAAGCTATTCCTAACACCCATATCATATTTATTGGACCTAAGACTATCAGTACAATATATCACATGCACTTAAATACTTATATAACATAAAATCACTCCCCAATCCCTTTTTCACTAAAAATAAAAGGGGGAGGTAATCTATTTGCATTACCTCAAAAATCATTTGTATCATATTTAAAACATTATTTCTACACTTGCACTAGTATTTTGGCCCTATCAACATATATATCTCATCATGCGCAAATACACAAGACCTAAAATACAATTCATATAATTGTAACAACAAAATAGTGTAAGTACACACAATATGAAACCTAGAATTGGCAATAATATTTTATTATACAAAATAAACATAATCTAGAGGCATACAGTAGGAATGAACTAATTCCTAGCCTCTTGAGCCTTCTCCCTCTCTACACCAGAGCTAGAGCTTGTAAAGTGTTAAATGAAAGGGGTGAGTCTAGCCACTCAGTAATTAAGGCAAAACCTATCCTATGCAATTATATCTTAATTGAAATTAGACACATGCATATGAAATCAAGTTCTTAAAACATGCTTGAGCACATATCATAACTTACTAATTCAGTTAACACATTTGCATGTCACAGATTCTAGGTACATAATCACAAGGCATTTAAGCATGTGGCCATGACTTGATATATCACATGACTTACCATAACCTAAAACGTATGACACGTCATACATATACATAGGCAATGATTAATCAACATTATGTTCTCCTTATTTTCTCTGACTAAAATCGTAGGCTATAATATTGAATAGGGCTCTGTCCATGTAACTTAACTACTCAAGCTCACTAATCGTGAGGTATGACCTGACTAAAAATCACATGAATTACTCTCGGACCATAGCTTCCCCTATTCTCGAACCTTTAGGGTGTCGTATTCCCTAAGCTATACTACTCGATAAACTAATGGAGAAAGCTAGGTTCTAGTTTCTTAACAAACTATGCGACAGTCTCTAAACAAACCGTGGGACTAGGCTATACCATTACATCGAAAGGAAGCCTAAATACTATATGAATTTTATCTACTCCCAATCCTTAGGTGAACTCTCACTAACTGATCATACCATGTACAATGTTTACTTATTTTCACAAATCTCATTTTCTCAACATTATTTCCACTTTTAACGTAACATCTCACTACACCCTCCAGGGTCTTTTTCCCTTACTTAGGCTCACCATTGCCTCGCGGGTTTATTGATGTTAAAGCCTGACACAACATTATTTTACCCACTTTCACATATAGTAACTACTTTCAAACTCAACACATATGTCTTTGTCAAAACTCATCATCAACTAATTAATTTCACAACCATTTCTATATCTTTTCTTCATACCAAGGAAATTACACAACATATGGTCTCATAGTATGTTATACAATCCACAAGTCACAATTTACACATTAAACACTTATTTAACACCACAATACAATTAATATAGAACTAGCCAAAGCAGGGTTCTTCAGGTTTTCTCAAACTTTTGAGAGGTCAAAGGTTTACCCATTAATATTATAGCTTTCAAGTTTGAATTCCCAAGCCAAATTAGTGTCCAAGAGCTTAATCTACAATTTATCAAGTTAACCCTTATTAACATTGTCAAATACACGCATTTCAACTCTTATCTTCCACTTCTAGATTCCCCAATGCCCACTTTGTACAAGTTTGGGCCTACCCATTGGGTTTATTGACTCTCTTTAGTCCCCAATAACAATAATAGGCTATTAAATTCCCATTAATGGCATCACACTATTCCAACAACCCACATTAAGGAGTCATTTCCATACGTTAGCATGATTATTTTACTATCTGAAATTCCATATCACCCCCAACTAAAACCAAAGGCTCTTTTGGATTAACAACATGAGTATTGGCTCGAGCATACTTTTAGTGGTAGAATTACCTAGTAAAAAGTGTCTTATCCCACTTCTAGACATGGTTTACTCCAATCACACATGAGTCAGGGTGTTTTTACTTTAATATTGCATCACTGATGCTAAGGAGTACAAATCTCCAATACCATACTCCACATGAGCACTAAGGAGATAATTGCTATATGAACTTCCATTACTCCTTTCTATAGGTGAACTCCCACCCCTTATCATAATCATGCTCACACTTCTTATAATTATCACATACTTTACCAAAACCATAATTTACTCGTATAAGGAACTTTCATAAATTCATTATTTTAAAATCATTTCCAATGTACAAAATACTTCTATCACAATATGCAATGCTTTCAAAACACACATATGCAAAATTACATATTTACTCATAAAAAGTTAAGTGTTTAATCAAATAGAGTGAATTATTCAGTTACCTCGACCTTTTTATCATAAAAAAGGTTATTGAGGTCTAAATATATGCTCCACTAGGTCTACACACATTACAACACTCAAACAATATTTAATCTACACAATTTAACGATAATCATCAACTATTACTATAATTAAACTCCTAAATCACTAAATTTTGGGTACCCATTATACTCAAAATCCTATTTTAAAACTACCAACACTCCCAACACACTCCAATAATTTCATTTAACACCCAAACACACTAATAATATAAATCCTTTAGTCACATTGTTCCAAAACTCCTAAATTTCACTTAGGGTTCATCCAAACCCTAATTAAAATTTTAAATCATCACAAAATCCATAAAGTTAGGTTTAGAAACTTAATTTAACTCTCCAAGACCTTAATTAAACTAATGGGTTTCAGTTAAAACTCAATGAGAGATGAAATCAAGCCCTTATGTACTCAAATTCATGTAAATTTCGCATAAAGCAAAAGGAAGAGATATAGAAAGTTTACCTAAGGATGAATCTTGTTAAAAATTCTCCCAAATCTCTCCCAGTGTCAAGCCCTAGCACCCACAAGTCCTTCTGTCACTCCTCTTATTTTCTTTCTTTTTTCTTCTAAAATCAGATGCATTTTCGTGTCTGATTTAACCTAGAAAAATGGCTGTGTGCCTTGGCATATGGCATAGCAAGTGTCGTGTGTTTTTGACCTCCCACTCTAGCTTAGTTAATCTATATACTATCTTAGCTCATTTTCAAGGCTGTCCAAAGGTCTAAAAATCTTATTAGTGTTCCAAAAAATCATTAGTTCATAAATCACTTATTTTGACTAAATTATCCTCCTAAACACTTGAAATTTCAAGGTTTGAAATTTAGCATTTGGGTCACAATAATAACAATCATGTGCCATATCAAATCACACCAAATCAAAATAATAATAACCATATGGCTAAAAATATGAAATGCATGATTGATACCAACCTTTTACCCTTTTGATTCCTCCAACATGAAACCAGTTGCTATTTAGTGGCTACTTCCTAAACTCAAACTAACAAGCCTTCCACTTGTGAGGAACTACTTGGCAAAGGTTACCTCACTCACTTATGAGCTATGATTTCCCCAATACTAATAGACATGAGATGTCATAACTCTAATCTAGCTTCCTCATAAACTAATGGAGATTAGTTAAGTTCAAGTTTCTCAAAGAATGAGCAGGTAGTCCTTAATAAACAATAGGACAATGGCTATCTTTCAATCCCAACAATCGGAAGCTGGCTGATTTCTGATTCTAATGATAAGTCACCATTACCACATGGATTTAACACTACTCCTTTTTATAGGCGAACTCCCACTAAATTGATCATGCCATGCACACATTAACATATATTATGCAAAACTAATAAAAACTATCACATCATATCATACCCATCACAAATCATCTCCATTATACTCCACACATCTCAATATCCATTTTCAAGTATATATATATATATGCATGCTTACTTCAACATCAAACTTACATGTTTGATATACATTTCATTTTCATGTTTCAAGCATTCCACCCATCATATAACATGCCAAACTTGCATCATTGAGTTTACAAACACCCAATAAGTTTCAAACAATTTAGTTCAACAAATAATTAATTAACAAATAATTATACAAGCATAACTTCACATTTTTCAGAATTTAACCACCTTTCAATGTTTGTCACACCTTTCTTCTAGATTCAAGGTTTATTTCTATGTCATTGATACATCTAGATATATCACAACTATTTTTGATCATGAAATCTCATTTTATGAAGTGTAATATTACCAAGAGGTGTAGGGTAATTGTATGGTTCATAGTGTCTTTATCGTTTTTAAAGGATGGCATTCAAACTCTTCTAGAATTGAAGTTTAGGATTCACACTTTCCCCCATGATGGTTATTTATATTATTGATTAGTCGTCATTGATTTATGAATTCATCATTAATCTCTATTGTTTTAAACATTCAATTTTTGGCCAAAAAATTCATATAGGATCAATAATGCAACTACAATACTAGAAAAATACATATTAGCAAGATAATTTAGTGAGAAATTGTCAAATTACTAAGAAAAATAACAAGAGACTGTCAATTCCTTTTTAAAATAATAGAGAGTTAGCAAGAAAAATAGTGAGGGACTGTCAATCCCTCTCTAAAATAAGATAATTAGCGAGAAAAATAGTAAGAGACTACTAATCCCTCTCTAAATAAGAGAATTAGCGATTCTCTCCAAAAGAAGACAATTAACAAGGAAAATAGTGAAGGACTGCCAATCCCTCTTAAAATAAAATAATTAGGGAAGGATTTAGTGAGGAATTCTATCCCTAGCTAATTACTAAAAAAAAAATTAACTTTCGGCAATGATTTTTAATTATATATTTGATTATTTTTATTTAAAAATAAAACTAAATTTAAAAATTAACTAAAATATTCATAATAAAATTATTTAATATTTAATATTTTCTTTATTTTAAGTTGATTTTCATTAATAAAATAGTATTTTATTAAAAATATAATATAAAGAATAATTTAAATAAAATATAAATATTTTTAACATATTCATAATTGAAAATAAAATTTAATGTGTGTGTGGTGTTGTTTTTTTATATTATATTATTTTATATATTTATGTACTTAAACAATATATATTTAATTTTTCATATAATGACTGTAGGTGCCTTTCAATTCAACTGAAAAAAGAAGAAGAGTATAAGGCTTGGGAGATATGAGGTCAAGAGTTCAAGTTTTGGCTTTGACATAAATATAAATATAATGAATATATAACATGGTAAGGAGCAAGTGACATAACATAAGATGGATAATGACATGTTATGAGTTGTCGCACATGCAGAGGGTGATGGAGCATGAGATGGTAAGTAATATGGTGATTGACGAGGTACAAGATTATTGGTGACATGTTTCAAGTTGACCCACACATGGCAAGTAATGTGGTATCACTATTTTTAAATATAAGCATATTTAGTAAGGAAATCCCTCATTAAATTATTGAATTTTGAATAGTATTAATGAGGGATTAGCTAGGGATTCAATTCCTCACTAAATTTTATTTTTCTACTACTGCTAATATAATATGAAGTTGATAGGATATCACGGTTTCACGCAATATCATAAATAATATTTCTAATATTTTTAGCTTTGGTGACAATTTATTTTAAAACATCATTTTTGGCTAATATTTTAAAATATCATAATTTAATGTACTTTCTTCAACAATGATGTGATAATAATTGACCGGGAAATAGTTTGATTAAAAATGATTTACTAATCAAAATAATTTTATTTAATGCGATGACTTATTTTAAATGATTTGATATGAATATACTTTTGCATTATATATATATATATATATATATAATGTGATGACTTGTTTTAAATGATAAAAAATATTAACTACCTATACATGTAATTAGCTATTACTATTTATAAATAATTGGCTAATTCACCAAACACCTGTGCTCTGTAAGGGGTACATACTAGTTATTTTAAAAAACCCGAAGTCCAAAGCGGTAAGAGTAAGACTTAAGAGCCAAAAAAAGAAAAGGAAAACAACAAACAATTTCAGCCTTTCATATTTTCGCTCATCGATTGCATCAACCGTAAGATATATGCTTCTTCTTCTTCGTCCTCTCACCCGTCACAGTGATAACAAAGACATCTTCTCGAACGAAGAAGCAGAAGAAGGAGCCCTCTCGCTCTCCCCTTCCTTCATAGCTTCTTCCTTCTCCCCTTAACCCTAATTCCCGTCTCTTTCATAGCTCCAAAACTCTGTCACTCCTCCTCCTCCTCCTCCCTCCGAGGGAAAATCATTGGCCGTATATAGCCACACTGAAGAGATTTTCTTGAGACTTGCTTCGCGACTGATTAATGGCCTGAGAACGGGGCACTGTTTGGGGATTCCAGCTCTGTGACCATGTTTGATGCAAAGGTCCTGTAGCACCAGGGCTGAGCGTGAAAGGCGCGTGGTTACAAGTCCTGGGTTTAGTATCTCTGAAGCTGGGCCTTAGTTTCTTTAGATATATATATATATATATATATCATCTTGGAATAGTGGCTAAATTTCTCATTGAGAAGGGTTACAAGATCTAGTGGGTAAAATGTCGAAGAATATGTAACTGAGTCACTACAACGTACAGTGAGTCTTACCACTAGAGAATCGGGGATCCTTTCAAGACCTTTTTTTAGGTAAAAAGGGGTCCTTCTAATTGGGACACAGTCAGTGAACTTTCGTTGCATTATTGGCGCCCAAGATGGTAGGTAGGAATGGTAGCTCAAGCATATGAATTAACAAGCTAAGTCAGAAATGTATTTGAAGGCATCGTTTTGATTCAATTTTTGATCAAATATGCATGAACCAAATTAAACCGATTGGTTTGTGAAAAAAATAAGATGATCAATTTTTTAATAGACTGGTTTGATTTTTTTTTAATCAATTTCGTTTACGTTTAGATAACCTTTCAATGATATATAGATAAGCATAATTCTCTCTCTCTCTCTCTCATTTCAACTTTATTCCCCAACCATGCTATTAGTTAGTGTATGGATATATATAATCATAAATTGCTACAAATCTTTTTAATGTCATATTTGGAAAATGATGAAGAAGAACTGAGTAAAACACAAGATACAGTGTATCTCACGACTAGAGAATTTAGATCCTTTCAAAACATTTTCCAGACTCTACAATTAATCATAAAACCAGAAAATACAATTCTCTATCAGATACTTCTTGAATTCAAGCAAGGCACTACTCCATTCTAAGGTTCTTCTATTGTATAAAAATGAGCCCAATTCTACAATATGCTAACTAAAGGCCATTAGCATATTTGAGGACACTATTTATTGGCTCCTCATAACCTCTCACTGAAAAATCACACTTGAAATAGAAAGATAAGAAGGTACATGAAAAAACCCTAAATTAAGGCCTAAATCAATCTCCATCCTCTAATGATTGAATATAGCAGGAGTGGTTGCACTATTCTTGGATGTGAATGGTGTACATTGCCATATATGCCATGAAGCTTCTTGAGCAACATAAAGAACCCTCCCAGGAATAAGAGGATAAAGAAAATGGACCACCCTGGAAGCTGCAGAACCAGAGGTGTCAGAAAGGCAACAGCCAAAGAGCCAGAGGCTGACATGAGCACTTCAAACAGAGAAGCAAAACTAGGAAAACACGAACTTGGCCACGAAACTGAAGCAATATGCTATGGAACACAAGACAACAACCTTGTAAATGATAGGGTGAAGGTGGAAGGCTGAGGTATTCACGGCTGAACTTTGAATTTGAAGGAAGGCAAGTTGAATTGCAACGATGGGAGCAAAGATGAAGTTGGGGGAGAAGGCTTCATAAGAGAAATTGAAGTTGTTGCCGATGAAGAAGACAACACCAGGGATTCGCCTTCTTGAGGAATAGAAGTAGTGGCCACTACTGTTGCTGTTAGAAGTGGTCCCTGTTTGCTGGAAGAAACAAGAGATAGATTCATGTTTGTAAGTGCATGTTTGGATACCTAAATTATAATTTTATGAAAATATATCCAAACATTTGTATTATGTTAAAATTAATTATAAATTTAAAATTTAAAAAAATTATTCAAACACTCGTTATAAATAATAAAATCAATTATAAATTTAAAATTATGATTTTCTTAAAATATTTAAACACTCATGTACATGCCAAAAATCAATTATAAATCCAGAAACGTGATTTGTAAATAATTTGTATGATTTTTAGATAAATTTTTAGAAACATATAATTGAAGAGTAAATAATAGTAGCTTATAGAATAAACGTGATTTTGGGTTCATAATTGATTTTGATATGTATAGAGGTGTTTGGATATTTTTAAAAAAATTATTATTTTTTTGTATATAATTGGTTTTGGCATGTATAATTAGTGTTTGAATATTTTAAGAAAAATATAATTTTGGATTCATAATTAATTTTAACATAAAACATGGGTGTTAGGATATATTGTTACAAAATTATAGTTTTACATGATTATCAACTCTGCTCTTTTTATTATACTTTTGAATTCCTATTAGAATCAATCGCATTAATTAATTTTATAAATCAATTATATACTACTTAACATAATCAATTATATTTAAAATCAATCATATTAATCAATTTTTTCATAATTAATTTTTTCTAACAAAAATTTCCTAAGGATTATTTATTGTGGTCATCAGTCATCACGTGCCTTTTTTATTATTAATAAAGTAGCAATTTATATTTAAAAAATAAGTTCCTAGAATAAACCAATTTTTTTTAAAAAAAAACACACACACATAGTGAAATAATAAAATCATCCTTTTCAAGTTTTTATTTTATTTTTTCGGGCATTGCATCCAGGCTGAAAATGGGTCAGGCTGATCCTAATAAGAAAAGTTTAATGAACTTAGTTTATTACTTAGTATTTTCATCAAAATTTAGCTCAAATTATCCCGATCTAAAGGTAAGTCAGTTTTTTTATTTTCAAAATTCAAGAGAAGGTGAGAGGGAGCCCCAAAGAGAGAGACAAAAATGGGTGCGGTGGAATTTTCCCTGCGGCTATTTATCAAGACCATGAAGATCTGGGCTGATCTAAAATGTAGGGAGCAAATTATCAAATACATAAAATAAATTAGCAAAGTTTCAAATATATAAAAAGGGAAAAAATGGATAAAAGAAACTTGAGTTTAAAGAGGAAAAAAAAAATACTTATCCAAATATCAGCCAGAAAGGGAATGTTCTATAAATAAACAAAGCATGTTAAAAAAAACAAAAAAAAGAGCTGACCAGTGGTACTGTTAGCCAAGGACAGCCATTATTGGGCTGAACAGCTAAAGTGCAGGTCAGAGAGTGCTCATTCTCATTTTCGCCCTCCGACGACTGCGACCACCATGTACAGAGGCTGTTCACCAACACCACTGCCATGCTCAATATCTTCGCCAGCAACCACCATAAAGCTTCCCCTACTCGTGTCATCTCGGCTTTCACATATAATCTATACGCATTTTCACTCTATATATACACATTTGTATATATGGGTGCCATCACTGTCCACCATGATGACCAAAGTTGTATATTGTCAAGTGAATAGTTACTTTACCAAGCGATAAAGTGTTAACTATTCACTTGTCAAGTGAATAGTTACTTTACCAAGCGATAAAGTGTTAACTATTCACTTTGCAGCTTCGTAAAATAACTGTTCACTTGGCATTTAGTCATTTTAATAGACTGTGGTGGGACCCATACAAAGGACATTAGACTTTCACACGCTAGTAGTTGTGCTCCCTCCATGCATGTATGCAAGTTTATAAGACACTTCTATTTCAAAATAAATCAGTTCGTCCCAAAATAAAATCTTTTTAATTTAAAATATAAATAGTTTTCAATAATAATTTGTATGGCAATAAAATTTTTATATTCATAAAAATATATTTTTTTTATCCTTAGTTTAGTTTTATGATAAACAAGATGGATGTCATGAGTTACAGTAAAAATAAAAATTCAGATTGATAAATACAATTGGTAAAATAGAATATATATATATATATATATTACAAATATTAAGATGCTTTGCTTATATTTTATAACTGGAAAAAAGATTTATATTTGCACATGGTGGAGTGAGACATTTTGATAAAAATACAATTTCATTAATTATACTTGTCCAAATATTATCCTTCCTTTTTTATTATATTTTTTCTCTTTAATATTTCACAAATTAGGTTTCATTAAATGAAGATTATTTTTTAAAAATTTATATTGGTGTTTTAAAAATTTGAAATTATACAGTATATTTAATAAAATTTTATTAATATGCATTTTTTGTCCAAAATTTTATAAACTGGAAGGATGATGCACCCCCCACCCATTAAGCATCTTCTTCCTTCACGCCGCGGTAGAATATTTAGGAGCTTGGCCCCACTTCTTTGACTTTGTTGTGGGTTGATTTCCCCAGGAATGTATTTTAGGGTTTGGTTTGCAGCGTAACTTCTCTGCATTGGAAAAAAAATAAAAATAAAACCATCCTAATTTAATCTAAATAATTCAGATTTAATATTTAATATTTTTATTTTTATATTTATTAAAATAAAATATTATATAAATTATTAAAAATTTAATATATCTGTTTATCAATCCAAACAGTCTGATTTAATATATGTAGTCCAAATTTAATATTAAGATTTAAAATGTTTTTGGGTTCATAGTCACAATTGACTTAGCACAGAAGGCAGTGGCGCGAAGGAAACTTCCTAGAATTTTTCCATGAAATGTTTTTGGTTTCATTTCGTGGGGATCATGTCATGGAATTTAGATAATTTAAAACTGATTTTAATAATTAAGATTTAAAAATTTTAACCCGTAATTTTCACAAAACTCCTTTTGCTAAGTAATAATTATAAAATTATCTTTATTTTAAAAATAATAATTTATTAAAAATATAAAAATAAAATTTCATCAAAATCTAGACCGTCGAATCCTAATCTTCTAATTCTACTGTCCATTTGAGCTTATGTAACTATTGGTGAAGAATGCATCCATAGCCCAAATTGAGTATATATGAATTAGAATCTACAAAGAATTAATATAGTGGCTTGCTTGCATTATGGAATCTCAAAATACGAGAAGACTAGGAGTACATTATGATGATCCTGAATTCTAGAGTTCAAGCTTCTTCTTCTTGTTTTTTTTTCCTTGGCCTATCATATCTATTTTTAAACCCGACATGTATTTTAAAAAATCCAAAAACTTTTTATACTAAAGTGCCTGCATTATACTCAGAATGTTTCTAAAACATCCTGAAAAGATAAAAATAAATGTTCCTGTAAACTTTTCTTGTATTTCTTTTCTCTCTACTTATCATTTTAACCTTTCGATTAAATTTTAAATGGTTAGAATTTAGTATTTCATAAAATTATTATTATTAAGATGTGAAATTATGAAAAATAAATAAATAAATTTAAAATACAACAAATCTGATTTAAGCTACAATTCAAGTTTTAAGCTTGTAATTAAGAAATAAAAAAATTATAAAATGCTAAATACTAAACATTCAAAAATTGATTCAATGATTGAGATGATAAGTGAAGAGAAAGTGGAGAAAAATTAAATGGAGAGAACAAAGTTTATATGTGTAATGGATACGTATGCGTCACATTTTCTTATAAGAATGGTTACGGTAAATGCATGTAAAAGATAAAAAAAAACATTTTCAAAGCCTGCATGCTAAACTTATGTGGTACAGATTCGGTAAACAGAACAAGACACACCGTTTTGGTCATTGAGTCCCTCACTCCAATATATATTGACAAACGTAGGCACTCCCTTCAAGTTAAATTCATGAAAATATTGCCAACTACTATATCTGTGTAAGAATTAGTTTTTAATAATGTTTCGAGAATTAATTTTCATTAATCAAATTCATTACTGAAATTAATTTTATATCATCTTTTTTTAATTATTGAGCTCAGTTTTCTTTTTTTAAAAATCCAAACACTCATGAAGTGTGATAAATTATGTTTAGCTCACCAATGCATTAACCAGTTTAGGATTAAATCACTCTTTTGGGCTTATTAAAAGATTCTGAGCTTGTAACTTGAATTCATCATTTTAGTACACCCAATAGGGCTAACTCAATCGATTTAGGGTATGTTTGGATGACCCACTTTTAATATTTGAAAAGTATGTTCTTAGTTTTGAGATGTAGGATGTTGTTTGATTAAAAAAAAAAAAGATAAAAATGCATCCTAAAAATACTTCAAGAATGTTTTTAAAAGTGAATTTGGTGAATGTAAGATGATGGGGCTTTTGAAAAGTGGGTGTGATTTGATCATGATATCCCAAGTATAATCTATTGTTCTTTTAGTTAAAAAAATTGTTAATTCTTAAAAATATAATAATCATTTAAATAATAATAATTAATGATCAACTTTTTAGCATTATACATTGAATAATTAATCATTTTAATTTTTAGCATTGATGTATATTTAACTATTTATAAAAATTTTGTCCAATAAACCAAATTTTATATTTTTATACTTTTATTATTTAATATATCAAATTTCATGTTTTTTAACATTTTTATCAACCTACAAAGATTTATCCACTTGGTTAAATTTTTTGGATAAAAAAATGTATCATACATATTTTTTGAATCATATTAATTTTCAATATTAATGTATGTTGGAGTTGAACTATTTATTATATGATTTCTCAACATATCAAACTTTATATTTTTTATTCTTATTATTTAACATATTAAATTTTATGTTATTTTAAATTTTTCATATTTTTTAAATATTTTTAATATATTATATTTGTATAAAAATTACATATTATCATAAATCAATATCTTTTTTAGTCATTGTATATTTAAAAGAATATTTTAAAATATAAATCATCATTAATCCAAATAATTTTTAGTTTATCAAATTAACTTTTAAAAAATATATTTAAACATAAATTTTGTTATAACAACTAACTTTTACAAACTGAATTTTATCAAATGAACTTTCAACAAATAAATATTTGACAAACTAAAAATCAAACACACACTTAATATATTTTGGCAATCACAGCAACTCAATCAACTTTTACCAACAACTCTTAAATAGCACCTAGATTTTTTAGAGAATTAGTTTTATGGCTATCAGTTGTGGGGATTCCTTGAGAGAGAGAAAAAACTTTAACCAACAATTTAATATTTAAATTTTTGTTAAGAGAGATGTTTATATTTAAATATCCAATTATATCTCAAACTAGAATGACACTTGTGAGCAATAAAAAAAAACTCCAAAAACCTTTATTTCGATCAATTCAATCTGTTTTGTTTCTTTTTTATTTTCTAAATTTAGGTGACAAACAGGATCGAAAACAAGAAAAAAAAAAGTAAACCCATTTTAATATATATATATAATATAGTAATTCCTATTGGCACATCTAATGGGAGATAATTATCTCCTCCTCCCCTTGTTTTCATTTTCTAATAATTAAATCAAAATCTGAATGGTTCATATTTGATTTCTTATAGAATTATTATTGAAGTGTTAAATTATAAATAAATATAAATAATCAAATTAAAATTATTAAAATTTAATTTGAACAGTTTAAAATTGCAATAAACAAAATAAAAAACAATTGTTTTATAAAAAATCAAATTCAAACCATCCATGATATTCATCTTGTGATTAGAAAAGGAAGAGGACGGAAAGATGATGGGAGGGGAAGACCCACATCCAACTGTTGGAATTGGCAAAGGATGCATTAATTAACTAAATTTAGAAGACATTGATTAGCAAGTATAAATAACTAAATAAATGAGTTCATAACAAAATCAAGATAAAGAACTATTAAGAGAAAACGACAAATTGTTTTTTTTTCTTAAAATATGCAAGTGATAAAGAAGTTACAGGATGTGATTATTACAATGTAGTACTTAAGAACATGTCTAATTATTTATTTTTGACAAAATAAAAAATGTTTCTTTAATTTTAAAATTAAAATGAAACGTGGAGGATGGTGAGTTGGTGACTATTTAAGAATATATAGGAATTTTAACTTCTCTTGATTAATTATTAAATGACTAAAATCTAATAGAAAATTACAAGTACATTTCTCCAATCTTTTTTATCAGTAAAATGCAATGTAGGAAGGGCCGAAGGACAATGACTAAAGAATAAGAAATATTGATAACCTCTCTTACCAAATGACTAAAACATAGTAACTCTCCCGGCTTAATATTATAAATATTTTTAATCAAATTATAACCCAAATGAGTTGGTAATTGTATTTAAAATTACATACTCTTTTTACATTTACATTTATTTAATAAGGTATATCTATTAGAAAATTTTATTAATTACACATCTTAATTAAGAATATTTTTAGAAAACTTCATTAATTATATCTTGAAAGATGTGTAAGCCTCATACTCTCTCCATCCTAAATTATAAGACACTTTTACATAAAATCTCACATACCACAATAGCTCATTAAATACACTTTACAACCTTATTTTTTCATAACAAACATATAAACTTTCAAAAATATTCTTCATTCAATACTTTATTGATGAGAGAATATTAAAGATAGAGAATATATGAAAAGAATAATATTAAAAAATATCATCAATGAAACTTTATTTTTATCAAAGTGTCTTATATTTTAAGACGCTAAATTTTTTTTAAAAATATTTTATAATTTGAGACGAAGGGAGTACTACTTTTTTAACATCCCACCTATAGGAACTTACATGTACAAGGATATGGTGGGAGTTTGGATCCCATTTGCAATTTTGATGTAAAGTAGTTTGGGCTTTGCCCCATTAATTGCACTTTTTGCATACTCCCTCTATCCTTTTATATAAGATATTTTTAATTGAATTATATAAATCAATAAAAGTTGGTTATCTAATTAAAAATACATTAACATTCCAATTTACTTTTTCCCTAATTAATGTAAATAAAAAATGAATCTCTTTTTTAAAGTAAATTAATGAGAGTGCTTTTTTTTCAATTTAATAAAAGTATAATGGTCTATTTATTAAAAAATATGCTAATAATTTCTTATATTTAGGGAAAAAAAGATTTTAGAAGACTTTTTATATATAAAGATAGAGGAGGTATTTATATATGATGATTATGTTGATGGAGCTAACTCATTAACATTGATATATGTAAATACACAAAATTGAATCGAGCTACTCATCCATTATAAACTTAAATCAATGTTAGAATGATATATAGCACCGTAATTTTTATTTATGTAGTGTCGTTGTCGCCGCAATTGGTCAACTCTCTTGGCTCAACTACTTTCTTCTTTGAGTGTTTTATTTCAACATTTAAAGTAGACATTCATTTCCATATATTAAAATTATAAGAGTTTAATTATGAAGATACTCCCTCCAGTCTTATATATAGAACATCTTCTAGAAATAATTTTTAGTTCAAAATATATGACACTTTATAATAATTAAATTACCTTTTCTAATTTTACCCTTCTTGATTAGTATAAGGCAAAAATGAAAGTGCATATCATTTTTATGATATAAAAAAATTGATTTTTCTTAAGATATATGAAATGGTTGAAAGTACTTTATAATAAGGATTGAAGGGAGTATATAAAAGCTTTCTGCAATCTTAATTCTGATCTGTAAAACATTTTTTTCTAAAAAAATAATTTCCAGGATCGATAAATTGAGAAATAAATATAATAGGAGAGCGATCAAAAAATCCTTTTTCATTGATCAAATTAAAACCGTTATTGCAACGGAAGCTGCTGAAAAGGAGATAGAATGCTCAACATTGACACCCCATCCTTAGTAAAGCACAAGGAACAGCCAGCTAGCTAATTACTTATTAATTATTATGTATGAGTTTGATTTCCAGTTTGATATATTCTTGATTGATAAAATAATTAAACTCTATATTTTTTCAGGTTGGTTCTCATAAGTTATGAATAATTCAACTCAGTTATAGAAAAACGCATTCAGTTTTTGTTGATAAACATTTTTAATACGAAATTCCTTCGTAGTCAACTGTTTAACTGTAGCTTCGCTTGCATATATTTAATTCTAAACACTATCCAAACTCGTATTGAAAAGTAGGCGACTCAAAAATATTATTACTTTTACTAATTAATTAATTAATTATATATATATATATATATATATATATATCCTTCTTTCGGGTTGGAGGAGATTGATATCAACATGTATTATTATTAATATTATTATGGGCTAAGTGAATGGGTATATATGTGGATGCTCTTGTGTGTCTCAGGTCGCTCGCTGCTACTCATAGGCATATATTGTTTAATTGGCCATTGGATGAGTTAAACAGCAATACTCTTTTCGAACTTATTTGTAAGTTCTATTTAAAAAGATCATTTTGAGATCTTTAATGAAAGTCATTCTCAACCTTGTTTTATGTAATTTAAATTAAACTTTGATGCATGATTCTAAAAATACCTGTCTGTATATTTTAAAAAGAAATATGATATTTCAATTCTCAAGAAAACCCTTCTCTAACATTAAATCACTTTTATTTAAATTTTGAGATAAAAACAAAAGGTTATTTATTTTTAGAACAATTTTACTCTAACTACCTTGGTTTTTTTTTTTAAATCTAACTGCCTTGGTTTTAGTTAGTTAATTAGAAATGATTTATATGTAAGATCAGAAGAACAATCTTTAATTTTACGAGGGGAGGATCTGAACAGCGACGATACTAAGATGATCATGATCATGGAAGGATATGACCAATTATAGATGTTATATATATATTTTTTCTTCAAAATTTACAAAATTGCCACATTTTGACCAGTCGGTGACAAAGAGATATTACAAGGAGGGGTTCGGTTTGGGGTCGCTTATCATGTGATGAGCGAGGGTCAAGATTAATAAGTTTTTATTTTAATTTTAATTTTATAATTATTGAAATAAAAATTATAAAAAATAATAAATTTATTTTATTATCAATTTAGACAATATAAATTTAATTTTAGGTCCAATTCAATATTAAAAATTTTTAAAATTTTTATTAATTAATTATTCAGGATTGCTCTGAACAGTCAAATTTTAAAATTTTTAACTTGCAATTTTTTTAATTTTTTTAAAGTTTCAGTTTAGATATTATATTTATTTTTAATAATATTATTACCAAAATAATAATTATGAAAATTTGAAAAAATTCAATTTTAAATTTAAATTATTACTCATACATCTGGATAATAAATTTGTAAAAATTATAAAAATTTTATTATTAAATTGGATAGTCATTAATTTTTTGTATCAAAAATAAAAATTGAACTGTTTAAATTAAATTTGTATTATTCAAATAGTTAATAAGCTAGATTTATTACGCATTTTATAATTTTTATTTTAAAAATATTAAATAAAAAATAAAATAAAACTTGTGAATCTGGACTGTTCAAATTAAAAATCTGGACGGTCCACCCAAGCCAATTCCCACAAGCAGTGACTTTCTTATCTTTTTAAAATAAAGTCTTTTGATTAAGTATTATTTTTTCAAAATAATTTATGTTATGGGACAGACATCAGTCACTTCAAAATAAAACATGTCATAAAATGGAGGCAAAGGTATAGTATTATTGCTCTTTACCTTTTAGAAATTTTGTTTTTTTTTTCAGATTATTTGCATTATAAATTTATATATTCATTGCATTATAAATCCGTTGTATGTATTAAATTTTTTCGATTGTTACACATAGACAGCAAAAAAATGAATTTGAATCTCCCGAATATTTTGACAAATACGTGAAATTTAATTTTATTCTATGTGAACTATAAATGTCAAATATTAACAATGGAAAAGCAAAGAAGGGCTTGGGTCTCAAATGTTCTTTTTATGTTCTATGAACATTCTATGAAACTTTTCAACATTACAAGGTGCAATAATTTAGATACCATTCAGATCACGTTGAGGCCTATAATTTGGTGTTTCTCCTATTGACTTGACTTTCTTATTATAACATTCTTAATGGGCATTCATGATTGCTTGGCCTAGAGGACGACACGTAGCCACGTGCACTATAGTGGGGCCATTGCTCCTCACAATTCAAGGGAAAAAAATATATATGCAAGGTGAACTAAGTAATTTTAGTTCCTCCATTCAAAAATTTCAATTACTCCTATCATTTTAACGAATTTCATTTGTTCCCATATAAAATTTATATCTATGTACTGTAACCTTAAATAACGATTTTTTTAATGGAAAAGTAATAATTTAGAAAATATAATTTGTTTATAAATTATAAATCATAATTTGGAAAAGTTATAACTAAAAAACATGATTCTAAATTCTAATAGATAGAAAAAAATTGTTTATATAAAGAGAGATTTTGTTTATCTTATCAAAAGAGGGAGTTTTTTTTATCATATTATAATTTTTTGTTTTATACATTTCTTTTTAATATTTAATTCTATTAACTTATATCCTT
This sequence comes from Prosopis cineraria, assembly GCF_029017545.1. Classification (NCBI taxonomy): domain Eukaryota; kingdom Viridiplantae; phylum Streptophyta; class Magnoliopsida; order Fabales; family Fabaceae; genus Prosopis; species Prosopis cineraria. Next base: position 22,170,743 of record NW_026555338.1, read on the forward strand.
AACATAAATTAATAGATATTTTAAATTAATTTTTATAAAAATATTTATATTTTTTTTGAAGTACTAATTATATCTCCGCTAACTTACTTTTCTGTGTGCGTCATTGTCCATAAAGCATTGGATTACATTTATTTGCGGTATCTTTTTTGGTTCAGGTGATAAATATTCAAAATCAGATTAGTATATAAACTGCTCATTGGAAGGTTGAGTAAGGCAGACAATGCATTGTATGGTACCTAAAAATTTAAGGGAAAATTAATTTAGAGATCCTTATATTTTTTTAATTTTTAAGCAAGCCCCTGAACTTGCCATAATGATTCATTAACAAAGCTGGCACTTGCCATGCCACCAAATGAGAACCTTGCACTTGCAAAAGTATAGCAGTCGTTTGCATTCTGGTCCAACCAAACTAGAAAAAGAAGACAGCCAACATGAATGTCACATCACATTAACTATAATATGATTGACCTATGAAATGCCCTTTAGTTTCTACTAGAACTAGACTATGATTTTGAATTCTAGAGTTCAAAATAATTCAGATTTTCATATTATGAAAACTATCTAATAAATCTTGCTTACCATGAGTATTTTAAATCAAAATAAATATTCAAACTGTTTCAAAAACTTTTAAAGGATAAAATATAAATTATTCAGTAACAAGGTCGTGAAAGTAGTTATAGTCAAGTGGCATGATATATGAAACATCATTATTTCCAACATGATTTGAAGTTCTAACATCAACATTAAGAAGTCACAGTTTGGTCGAGTTCCTGTTTGAACTTTGAAGGTAAACACACAAAAATCTCTAAGTATATATATATATATATATATATATGTTAATTCAGATTGTAAAAAAACATGTAAAAGAAACTGAAAAATCCAATTTGCAAGCACTATCACTGAACGTGCAACAATAAATTTGAGGAAATGGAGCTATAATGTAGAATTTTGCATATGAAAAATGAAACAATTCACATTGAAAAATAAATAGGTTAAAAAATTGCTAAAAAAACCAAGCCAAGTGAAAAAATTAAACGAACAAAGACACATCACAGTACAAATAAACAGGAAAGCAATGAGTATAGGTTAAATGGTCAGTTGAGAAGACCTCCATATCAATGAATGATAAAATCCTTAAAAGAAGGAGTAGCAAAACATAAAATGTTTAGCAAATATGTCCAAACAAGGGTGAAGCAATATATGGAAGAACAAAAACTAGTTCAAAAAAACTTGGTGACATATGCATAATGGCTCATTGCTTTCTATTAAAGATCAAAGAAAAGAACTTGAGTTATAGTAGAGCACATTGATTCTGATCAGTGATCACCAACTATGAAATTTCATCAGTTTAAGCAACGCTTGGTATAGAGAGAAAGGAAAAATAATAATAAATGATGTAGTGGAGGGAAAAAAAACAAAGGTTCAATGAAAGGAATGCAAGACACGTTAGCATAGAAATGTTCAGATACACTTGAGAAGAGCAAACATTATGAAGATTAATAACATAAAGTCAACAAACATGTTGGTTCTATATTTAGAATCTCAACTGAAGGAAGCAAAAGCAACATTAATTTCCAATCCCTGACCTGCCATTCCTTGCTAGGTTCACTGATGTCTTCCTGTCATAAAAATCATTGGGAGAGGATGGGTTGCTGGCCCCTTGGAATTGGAATCATAAAGAACTTCAACAAACATGAACTGCACAATGTAATAACATAGCAGTCTGCTCACATTCTGGTCCATCGAAATTAGAAAAAGGTAAGATTACCTAACATGAATATCACATTAAGTATAATTTGAGTGACCTGTGAAATGCTCATCTGTTTCTATTGGAAATGGATCATGATTCTAAATTTTAAAGTTAATTGAGATTTCCATATTATGAACAAGAATCTGATTAAGTCTGCTGTTTGCATTCATAATCCCAATAAATATTAAAACTCTACTAAAAACTTACACTGCAAAGGGCTAGATGGCCTTTAAAAAGGACAATGTATAACTTATTCAGTAACAAGGCCATGAAAGCAATTATTGCCAAGTGGCATGATACAATAAAATACCATTCATTTCAATATGATTTGGATTTCTAACATCAAGAAGTTACATTCTAGTAAAGCTCTTAATTGAAGGCAAACACAGAGAATCTCTAAAGATATTGATCTAGTTTGTAAGGAAAAAAATCACGATAAGCTGAAGATAAATAAATAAATAACCCATCTCCAAGCATTATCACTAAACATCTAGCACTAACTATAAGGAAATGAAGCTATATTCCAATAAATTAGACCATTGCACATGACAAATGAAATAAATGTGTTTGAAAATTAGTTTTAAAAAAAACAAGTGAAACAAAAAATTATCATCATTTACATAAAACAGGAAAAACAACAAGACCTCCGTATCAATGGAAAAAAAAAATCCTTAAAAGTAGGAGTAAAAAAGCATAACAGGTTTAGCAAATTATGCACCATGAAGGGAGAAGTAATAACAATATGGAAGAACAAAAATTAGTCCAAGAAAACTTAGTGGTCACTATAAATTCCTAAAAGGATGCATAAATGACCTACTGCTTTCTTACCAAAGCATAATTATCTAATGAGCAAAAATTGTAGATCTTTACAGATTAAACTTGTTACATCTTTGCAAACTTAGAAAATGTACTTTGCACGACATCAACTCTAAGCTTGTTGATATCAGTTACCTAGATTTACTCACATCAAGCTCCTCAGGCACTTGTCAGCATTGCACTTAGCTTTCCTTAGACATAGAAGCTTCAAAATGTGTAATACATCATGATATAAAATCAGCTATATCCTATAAAGTTAAAAGAAAGAAGTTAACAATTTATAATAAAATAGAAGTAAAACACAGAGCTAGCTAGCATCCACTCAATAGTGGCTCAATATTTCAAAATGCATATAGTGAAAGCTAGATTAGTTATAGTCATATATGATAATATAGATAAACTAATTATAGAAAAGTCACTTGTTGAATAGAAATGTGCTAGCTGGTTAACTAAACAGGTACAGCAAACTCAGATTTGCATTTAAACTTTTGTTTTCAATCTCTCAATATCTATGTGAAAGATATTGAGAGACTGATAAATATAAATAATGAAATGATAGAACCTCCACTGAAATGAAGAAGAAGATTATATGATACTATCATCTTTGAAGTAGATCTGCCAACTTAATATCTATAATTATTCTATAATTGTCCAAGTCCTATTATAATTTGCTGATATAGAGATAAATGGGTTTCCATATATACAAATAAGTGGTCATTTTGCATCATATTTTCTATCATATGAGACAATGTTTTAGTATTCACAGCTGCAAATAATAGATTTAATCATAAAACTAGAAAATATAATCCTCTGTCTGATACTAATTGAGAAATTTTGTTAGAGCGCTAAAGATTCTGTATCATGAACAAAAGGCCTTTGAACCATGACTGATGACCCTTGTTTAACCATTAAGAGAAGAATTTGATGAGCTTCAATTCCCATTTTACAGCATTGATGAACATATAAAGAGGAATTCAACAACAAAATGGCAGACACCCTCCTAAAAACAAAGAAAGAAAGAAAAATGCATACACACGACATTAGACAACATTTGAATAGAGAAGACAGAAAGATAAGAAGGTACACGCAAATACCCTAAATTAAGGTAAGGCATAATCTTCTAAATCAATGTTCATCCTCTAATGATTGACTGTTGGCAGGAATGGCTGTACTCTTCTTGGATATGGTTGGCGTACATTGCCATATATGCCATGAAGTTTGTTGAGCAGTTTCAAGAACCCTCCAAGAAATAGGAGGATAAAGAAAATGGACCACCATGGAAGCTGCAGAACTAATGGTGTTAGAGAGGCAACAGCCAAAGAGCCAGAGGCTGACATTAGCACTTCAAACAGAGAAGCAAAACCAAGAAACACGAACTTGGCCACAAAACTGAAGTAATATGCTATAGAACATAGGACAGCAACCACAAAAAGGACAGGGTGAAGCTGGAAGGGCAAGGCATTGGCGGTTGAACTTCGAATTTGAAGGAAGGCTAGTAGAATTGTAATCGTGGGAGCGAAGACAAAGTTGAGGGAAAAGGCTTCAGGAGAGAAATTGAAGATGTTGACATTGGAGAAGAACACAACACCAGAGAGTCGCCTTCCTGAATTGAAGTAGCGGCCACGGCTATCGTTGGTAGAAGCAGTCCTTGTTCGCTGGAAGAAACAAAAGATAAATCATGTGACTTAGCCCTCAGGATTATTTATTGGGGTCATCACACCTATGCTAATCACTAGAGTCAGCACATCCTTCCCAAGCTAATGAGATCCATAATATTCAAGTTTAAAATATTTATTAAAATAAAAATTATAAAAAAAAATTAAATAAATATTTTCGCCACCCATCTGATTTATATTTAATTTAAAGGGTTCAATTTAATTTTAAAATTTTTTATAATTTTTATATATCAACTATCTGGATACATTCTGAAAAGTCTGATTTTAATATTAAATTTTTATAATCTTTTATAAATTTTATTTTGATAAAAAAAATATTAAATATTAGAATAATCTCTTAACCTGCACTTTGACAAAATATTTTTTAAAAAATTATAATTTAAAAAGTTTTAATCAAGATATATTTACATAATCAATTTATAAAAATTTTAATATTAAATTTGAGTCCTCTAAATTAAATCTAAAACAGATTGATAATGAATAGATTTATTAAATTGTTATAAATTTTTAATTTAATAAATGAAAAAAAAAAACAAATACCATAAATTTTGACCGCTTAAATCTCATCATCTTAATCAATTGAAGCCAGTTCTGACATCACGTGCCATTTTTTTAAGTTAAAGTAGAAATTTATAAGAGGCAAAAGTGGGTGTAAGAGACTATTTTGATCTGACCCGATCTAAAATATGGGAGCAAAGTATCAAATAATGAAAAGAAGTGAGGGAAGTTTCAAATAAAAAAGGAACAAAAAAAGCTTGAGTTTGGTGAACAGGAAAAAGTATGGCCGAAATTTAAGCCAAGAAAGGGAATGGCATAATAAATAAACAAAGCATGAATTATAAAAGAGCTGACCAGTAGCAGTGTTGGCCAACGCCGGCCATTGTTGGGGGGTGGAGCAGCTAAAGTCAAGCTCACAGCCTGCTCATTCTCGTTATCGCCCTCACACAGCGACGGCGACCACCATGTGCAGAGCATGTCCACCAACACCACCGCCTTCTTCAATGTCTTCGCCACTAACAGCCTTAGACCTTCCCCCACACGTTGTGCCATCTCTGCTTTCTTATATCATCTATCGGCTTTGTCCAATATTGATCATGAGAAGCTAACACACACATAAATATATACAGTCACACACATATATATCGGTTCTTTTTTATCTTTCTCTTTCCCCGAGACAAGTCCAAAGCGTTTACAAAAGCTGAGCACAAATGTGCTCAGCTTTTGTAAACGCTTTGGACTTGTCTGGGGGGAAAGAGAAAAAGAAGATAAAAAAGAACCCTGTCCACTAAGAACTTGTGTGGGAACAGTTGCCTACGAGAGTTAGAAAACAATGATATCAGATGATTTAACTGACAACAAAAAATTTTTAAAATATATAAATGATAATTTAATTTTTCAAATGCTATAAATTTTTTTTGAAATTTTTGAAAATTTTTTTATCATTAATGAATTTATATAAATTATTAAATTACTTTTATTGAAAATAAATAATTCACAAGTTTTATTTAAGTATTCACAAGTTTTCTTCTTATATTCACAACAATGCAGTAACTTGGTAATTTATATAAATTTTATTAATGACAAAAAAGTCTCCAAGGTCTTCAAAAGAATTATAGCATTTTAAAGGATCAAATTATCATTTATATATTTCAAAGGGATTTTATTATCATTTTTCTTAACTAAAACTTACTTCCCCTTAAAAAATTCCCTTGTCTGCATCATTTAGAAATAAATTCACTTATTCTATTAAAAATATATAACCTATGAGGCAAAAATTTTATCAATGTCTTATAATATTAAATTGTAATAGTTTCAGAAGGGATGAATCATAATTAAAAAAAATTCTTTTATAAAATACTTATCACGAAAAAAATTATCTTCCAGGCAACAGAGATATATAGATTTTACTTAATAAAAATAAAAATATAATTCTAATAAATATAAAAATTTATTTATTTTAAAGACAATTTTTCTATTTTTTCATGATTTTATATCTTATCCATTTTTTTATTTAGTTTATTATATTATATTCCTAATATAATTTAATAATATTTAAAATCGTTTTTATAAAAATATTAATGTTTTTTACTATAAATTAATAATAATAAACAAACAAACAACGTCAGACCCTCATGCGCTACTGTCCTCCAAACAATCAAACAACGGATAGAACCTCACGTCATAATCTTGATGTGCCCCTCTATAACAGTTTATAAAACATATTTTTAAAAATAAATCGGTGTCCCAAAATGTGCTTTCGTGAATATAAATAACTTTGACAAAGTAATTGCCAGACACAAATATTTGTTTTCATGAACACAAATATTTGCCATAGAGCTGTGGCAGATAATTGTGTTCATGAAAACAAATACTTGTGTCTGGCAATTACTTTGACGAAGTCACCTTCATGGACTATGATGGGAGCCAAACAAACCACGTCAAACCTTTACACGCTACTTGTACTCCCCCAATACAAGTTTATAAAACACTTTTTAGAAGTTAAATCAGTACGTCCCAAAATAAAATCTTTCCAATTTAAAATATAAATAATGTTTAACAATAATCCATACACCAATAAAATTTCTATATTCATTAAAGTATATATTATTTTTTTACCTTTAGTTTTTAATCTATAATGAATAAGATCGATGTCATAGGTTCATAGTAAAAATAAGAATTTAAATTAATAAACATAAAGGATAAAATCGAAATTTTTATAAATATTACGCTGCTTTGCTTATATTTTATAACTGAAAAAATATTTATATTTTGATATGATGTAGTGAGACACTTTGATAAAAATACAATTTCATTAGTTATACTTGTTCAAATATTATTCTTCCTTTTTTTATTATATTTTTTCTTTAATGTTTCATGAATAAGGTTATATTAAATGAATATTACTTTTAAAAATTTATATTGGTGTTTAAAAAATTTAAAATCATAAAGTATATTTAATAAAATTTATATTAATATGCGTATTTGGTCAAAAATATTTTATCAACCGGAAGGATGCAGCCATCATCTATTAAGCATCTTCTCTGCGGCCTTTCTTTCACGCGTTTAGATTTTTCTTAGACAGGGGAGGCAGTGGACAGTGGCTCGAAGGAAACTTCCTCGAATTTTGTTTCTTTTTTTTTTTTTTTGATAAGGAATAGATGAGCCTAAACTCCAGACTCAATTACAGTACAAGTGCTATCCATGCAACGTCTAAGACTCTCCGTGGGAAAGCTAAAAATGTGCAACCCAGGCCATGCATTAAGAGCTTGTTTTGCCAGGTGATCTGCAGCAACATTTGCATCATGAGAAATTTGATAGATTCTAATCTCCTATGCTCGTTGGATCATGCTTTGAATTTCCATAATTATATGACAGTCAGGATGTATAGAATAGTTGGTAACCTCTGTCAATGATATGGCTTCTGCTAAATCAGATTCCATCACGATTTTCCTAACTCCAGCATCCCAAGCAATCTTTAAGCCTATTAAAATAGCCTACAGCTCTGCTAATAAGTGGTCACCTTCATCTAAATGTAAGCTAAACCCTGTGATAAATTCCCTAGCCGAGTTCCTCAACAAACCACCAAACCCACGAGTCTGTTGCGTTGTTGAAAAAGCACCATCTACACAGTGACACCCAACTTGTCTCTGGAGGTTTCCAGAGCAGGTCACAGTTCTGAATCCCATTTCCGTGCCAATTAATAGAACTTGTCCTAGTTTGAACCCTCTCCAAATAGCTCATCATGCCTTTCGCCTGAGCAATAATACATTCGTTGAAGCAACTTTTCCCCTTAAATATCCGTTCGTTCCTTCTTTTTCTAGATATTCCAGCATAGAACCATGAATAATCCATTGTTCATTTGAAACTCTGGTTTTTTACCCTGTTTCAAGTACCAGCTAATCCAATCGTCAATTGTTCGTAGATTAAAGAAGTCACGTTGATACCTAGTATTGATCACAGACCCCCATAACCGTCCTGTGTCTGTGCAATCTCAAAGGACGTGCAAACTACTTTCAACTGTGTCATTACACCATGAGCAAATATTATCCGCGCTCATACTTCTCCTGAATCTCTCCTCGTTTGTGAGTAATCTGTTTTGGGAAGCTAACCACATGAAAGTCTTGCATCTATGAGGTGCCGTGACCTTCCACAGCTTCTTCCATTTATCATTCTCGCTTCCCCTAGACCTAGAAAGAATATTGTAGGCTGATTTTATAGTAAAGGAGCCACTTCGATCCCATTTCCAACGCACAGGGCATTATTGTTGAACCACTGTAGCCTGTCTTTGATGTGATCCCAGGTATCTTTAATGCACTTCCAAAGGTTAGATCCAAGTTTCTTCGTCTTAATCTTGGGGATAATATCACTCCCACACTTGTACTTTTCTCGGATAACTCACACCCATAAGTCTTCACACTTCTTAATCAAGCCTCAACCGATCTTCATAACATAAGCTTGGTTTTAGATAGACACTTGTCGAAGACCTAGCCCTCCTTCTTGTTTCGGTCTACAAATATCATTCCACGCCACTAAATGTGTTTTCCTTGTGCTTTCTGTGTGGCCCCATAAAAAGTTACGGTTGGACTTGTCAAGCGTTTCAAGAGTGCTAGCGGGAAGATTACATGTTTGCATAACATATCTAGGGATAGCGTCCGTGACTGAGGCTATTAGTGTCGCACGCCTAGCTAGGGAGAGAGTAGATGTTTTCAAGTTTGATAGACGCTTCTTCACTTTATCCACAGTGTCTTTGAATGTGTTTTTATCCACCCTTTTATATAGAAGAGGCACACCCAGATAACGACTAAGGTCACCAGTCCTACTAAAACTAAGTTTAGTGCTGATTTCTTCACATCAAACATGATGTACATTTTTAGAGAAAAACATCTTAGTTTTCATAGCATTGATTTTATTCTAGAGCTGGCACAAAACTTCCCTAAACACTCGTGTATAACATCACCTTGTTGGGTTGAAGCTTCTGAAAAAATAATGATATCATCAGCAAAACACAGATGCGACACTGGAGGTCCAATTTTGCCTAATCTGATAGGCTTCCATATTCCCTCCTCCATTTTTTCTTGAATCAGGTGGCCTAATTTCTCAAGGCAGATCACCAACAGGTATGGTGATAGTGGGTCCCCTTGACGAACCCCCCTTGTAGGCTTAAAGATGTCCACTTTGTTTCCATTCCAAATCAGTTGCATGGATGCTGATGTAACACAATTCATAACGACAGCCTTTATATGCTCTGGAAACTGAAGTTCGTCCAGACATTGGTCTAAGAAACCCCAATTTACTCGATCATATGCTTTTTCAAGATCAATTTTGATTTCCATAAACCTACACTTCCCTCGCATATTCCTCATAGAATGTATAACTTCTTGGACCACAATAATGTTGTCAGAACTATGTCGCCCTGGAACAAAACTACATTGATAAGGAGAAATGATGTTAGGAAGAAGAGGATTCAGCCGCATTGTGATAATCTTCATAATAACCTTAAACACCACATTGCATAGATTAATAGGCCTAAGATCTTTCAGGCTTTTTGGTGGATATTTCTTAGGAATAAAAACAATCAAAGTAGAATTGATTGTGCTGATAGCTTACAGGTTGAGAAACAACAATTTCACAAACTGCGTCACGTAGCTACCTACATGCTTTCACTGACTCTGAAAGAAGATTGCTCCTAAACTATCAGTCCTGGAGCTTTCAATGCTCCCATACTATTAATAGCAGCTTTGACTTCAAGATCATTTACCTCCTTGCCAAGGTCGGCTAGGAAATCATTACTAATAGAAGGGAACTTTCTATAACATTCGAGCCTTGGTCTACTATCGTCTTCTTCTGTGAAGAGTTCAGATAGGAATTTCATAGCCATCACCTTAATTTGGTTTTCATCATAAACCCATTCTCCTTCATTGTCATGAATAGCATGCACTCAATTGGCTTTACGTCTCCTATTAGCAACACTATGAAAATAGTGGGTATTCTTGTCACCGTGAAGAATCAAGTTAACTTTGGCTTTTTGAGCCCAAGTAATGCATTCTTGAAGCATCACCTCTTCTAACTTAGACTAAAGTTGATATTGGAGTTTGTCAAGATGCTCTAATTTTTTTACTATTAGCAAGGGCTTGTGTGATACCATCCAAGTGGTGAATTAGCTTTCATTTGCGGGTCTCGGTATGGCCAAACACTTCTCTGTTGCACTTTATATAGTTAGTACTGAATGATTTGACTTGAGTTTCCTAATCACAATTATTCTTCCATGCATTTGTAATGAAATCTTCAAAACCGTCATGAAGGACCCAAGTAGCAATGAACTAAAATGGTCTATGACAGCTAGTTTCTTCTTTATGATCTAATTAGATCAGGAGTGGCCTGTGATCAGACTTAAACCAACGGAGGTGTGTAACCGTGGCATTTGAAAAAAGTTCTAGCCAGCTGTCGTTAGCAAGAGCACGATCAATACGACTCTCAATATTATTTCGTTTCTAGGTGAACATGGGTCCAAAGAAGCCTATATCATTGAGTCTAACTTGTTCAAACCATGTTTGAAATTCTCAATCCACTCTAGTTCCATGCCTGGCCATTATTTGTCTCTCATCATGAAATAAAGTGGCATTAAAATCTCCAACCACACTCCATGCTCCTCTAATAGTCGTACCAATCTGATGTAACTCATGCCATAAGCAGCGTCTCATATTTATGTTGGGACTAGCATATACTATCATAAGCCACCACTTCTCCTTCTTATGATTCTCAACAGTCAAATGAATAAATTGAGTCATTTTCTCAATGACAGAAATCTGAACTGCATTTGCATCCCAGAGCACCTAGATTCCTCCACTATACCCAGTCGCATCAATCCAATCAAACTCATTAAAGCCCAGCTTCTTTGCAATCCTTACAGCCTTGTCACCACTGCATCGAGTTTCAAGCAAAGATAGAACCTTCCTCGAATTTTTCCATGAAATGTTTTGGTTTGATTTCGTGTGGATCATGTCATGGAATTTAGATCGTTCAAAATTGATTCTAATAATTAAGATTTAAAATTTTTAACCAGTAATTTTTATAAAAAATATATTTTTTCTAAAGTAATAATAATAAGATTACCTTCATGGATCGTGTATCCACATTTATCTTTATGGCACTGCATTTAGTTATTTACTCTCGTGGACTATATATCTATATTTGTGAAGAATTGTTTTGGTAACTCAATAATATGAATTTTTAATTAATTTGTGATTTTATACTTAGTGCTTTTTAAGTAATAAATATTGTTATTATTATTTATTTATTAATCATTTTGAATTGTCAAGATAAAATATTAAATGATACTTTGTCATTATAGATTTAAAGTTTCTTGATAATGAATTTATATAAAAATTTTATTTCAAGTTTAACAATTTATTTATATTAAATTGCATTCTCTTTAATTTATGTAAATGTCATAGCTTATTCATTTTGATTTTGCAAGATGTTATGGTTGGGATGTTATTTACTGAAAAGTATTTGATTTGGTCTTAGATGGTATAGTTGATACTATATGTCTTGCTAACCATTGGAAGACTTTTGATGAGCTGAGTGGATATTTAATTTGGAAATGCCTTTTCTTTCAATGTAAATATTTAGTTATGAGAATAGCTTTCTTTTTATGTAAATTCTAAAATCTATGTAGAATGTTTTGGAAATATGATTTAGAGTACTCTACATTGACTATATAGTTATGGTCCTAATTCTCTCTTATTATGCTGTCTATTTGTTGCTAAGGGGAAGAGCTCTGTATTGATAGATGTTTATTGTAAAAATTTATGTTGTAATGATTTCAAATATCCTATTTTTTAAGGGGAAGTGCTGCTGCATTTCTACAAGAAATTTGAAATTTTGAATTATATGAAAAGTAAAATTATATATATATATATATATATATAATCATGTTGATAGTGTATCAGATGTATTAATACAGAACTTTTCTTAATAAAAGCTTTAGAAATGTATGTTTGCATATATATCATGTGTTGGTCATGACCAAATTTTTGGGGCGTGACAGAAGAAGCAAACACTGGCCGTCTAAAGTTCACATAAAGGAACTGAGGAAATGAAGAGATGCGAAGCTCTCCCCAGCTCAAATCTTCACGCTGTATAGAAATCTGGTCATTGAGTCCCTCACTCCTATATGTTGACAAACATATATGCTTGATTCCCTCCACGTCAAATTCATTAAAATATTGCCAAATAATATATTGTGTGAGAATTAGTTTTTAATAATGTTTAGAATTAATTTTCATTAATCAAATTCATTACTGAAATTAATTTTATATTGTCTTTTTTTTAAATTACTGCACTTGGTTTTTTTTTTTTTTTCCTTTTTAAATCCAAACACTTATGAAGTGGAATAAATTATATTCAGTTCACCAATGCGTTGACTTTGAACAGTTAAGGGTCAAATCACTCTTTTGGACTTATTAAAAGGTTTTGAACTTGTGATTTGTATTCATCATTTTAGTATAATCGATTGGGCCAACTCAATCAACTTAATATATTTTGGCAATCATAGCAACTCAATCAACTCTTACCTTTGATAAGGGGACATTTGTAAGTCGTAAAAAAACTCTAAAAACTTTTATTTCAATCAACTTAATTTGTTTTAATTCTTTTCTAAATTTAGGAGACAAACAGAATCGAAACGAAGAAAGAAAAAAAGTAAATCCATTTATATATATATATATATATATATATATAGTGATTCATATCGTCACATCCAACGGGAGATGAGTATTTCCTCTTCCCCTTGTTTTTCTTTTCTAACAATTAAATCAAGATATGAACGATTCATATTTGATTTATTATAAAATTATTATAAAAATTTTAAATTATTAAAAATATAAATAATCAAATAAAAATTGTTAAAATTTAATATAAACAATTTAAAATTGCAATAAAGACAAAATAAAAACAATTATTTTATAAAAGATCAAATTCAAACACTCCATAATATTCATCTTATGGTTGAAAAAGGAAGGGGATGGAAACTAGATAGCATTCCGTCCCCACATTCAACTATTGGAATTGGCCAATGATGCATTAATTAACTAAATTCAGCAGACATTGATTAGAAAGTATAAATAACTAAATAAATGAGTTCGTAACATTATCATGGATAGATGGCATAGAAACTGAATGGAAAACAAATATTTGTTTATTCTTTTTAAGCTAAGATGCTTTTCACAGGTAACAAAGGCCCTATTTATAGTACTAGGATCCTAAAACTGAAGCATACGAAGTAAAAAGGAGGTTACAGGAATTAAGGGAAGGTTACAAAAAGTTTATTGTGCTCCATTATATGACTTCCGTTTTTACTCTTTTATTTTTCCGTTTCATCCTCCTCGGGTTGGACAAAACTCGCCCTCGAGTCAAATTCATCACCTTTGTCAATGTAAGGAGATAAATCAACGACATTGAAGGTGGCAGATACACCATAAGAACCAGGTAATTCCACCTTGTAAGCATTGTTGTTGATCTTTTGTACTATCTTGAATGGACCATAAGCTCTCGGGGACAACTCGGCATTTGGTTGTTTAGGAAATCATTTCTTTTGTAAATGTATCCAAACCAAATCGCCCACGTTAAAAGTTTGATACTTCTGATGCTTGTCACATTGAGTCTTGCATCTTAATTTTTTCTTCTATATCCGTGCACGAACTTGTTCATGCAACTTCTTGATTTTCTTAGCCCTTTGGTTAGCATTAGAACTATATTGTTGTTTATCAAGCGAAGGGTTCAAGTCTAGCAGACTAAGGGGACGAGTGCCATAAACAACTTTAAACAGACACTTCCCAATTGTTTGATTGGCAGAGTTATTGTAAGCAAATTCAACTTGAACAAGAACGAGATCCCACTGCTTCAAATTCTCCCCCCATGAAATTGTGAAGAAGATTACCAAGAATCCTGTTTATAGCTTTAGTTTGACCGTTTTTCTGGGGATGACTAGCACTGCTAAACTAGAGCTTAGTCCCCATCTTCTTTCATAGCGTCCGCCAAAAGTGGCTGAGAAACTTCACATCACGGTCAGAAGTAATAGTCTTAGGAATGCCATAAAGACGCACAATCTCCTTAAAGTATAAGTCTAGTACTAAAATAGCTTCATTAGTCTTCTAGTATAGAATGAAATAGGCCATTTTTTAGAAACGATCCACAACCACTATGACAGAATCTTTTTGCCTCTGAGTTTGTGGTAAAACCAGAACAAAATCCATAGTTACATCTTCCTAAGGTACTTCTGGAATTGGCAAAGGCATATATAATCCAGTATTCTGACCCTTGGATTTGGTGAAGTGATAAATTCTGCATCTCTGTATATGCCTGTTGACATGTCGTTCAAGTCGAGGCCGGTAAAAGTTCTCCTTTACTAGGTCAACTATTTTATCCCGTCTGAAATGTCTAGCTAATCTACCGTCATGTGCTTCCCAAATTATGGCTTCTCTCAAGGAACCTTGTGGAATGCATAAGGTTTTGCTTCAAAATAGAAACCCATCATGTCTGTAGAAATGGTGGAAAGGTTGATTTATAGTTGCTTCTCATGAGGTTGATTTGCAGTGTTGTGAGTAGCACATGTTGATGGCTAAGAACATCAGCTACAGAGTTCAAAGTTCTAACCTTATGTTTGATAAGAAATGGATAAGAATACATGAGTTCACTTCAACGGGCATGTCTACGGCTGATCTTCTGCTGAGAATTCAAATACTTGAGAGCCTCATGATCAGAAAGGAGTATGAATTCTTTATTCAGGAGATAATGACTCCAATGTTAGAGAGCTCGAACATTGGCATAAAATTCTTTGTCATAGGTAGAATACCTAAGCTTGGCATCATTGAGCTTCTCACTGAAGAAGGCAATGGGATGGCCCTCCTAGCTTAAGACAGCACCAATGCTAATGTTAGAAGCATCACAGCTAATTTCAAATACTTAGTCAAAATTAGGAAGAGCTAAGACTGGAGCTTCAATCAACTTCTTCTTAAGCTCCTCAAAGCTTTTCTGAGCTTGCTTTGTCCACTAAAATTTCTCTCCTTTAGTTCAATCTATAAGTGGTACAATAATAAAGCTAAAATTACTAATGAACCTCCTATAGAAAGAAGCTAATCTGTAGAAGCTTTAAACCTCCTGGATAGATTTTGAAATTATCCAGCTATCAATAGCTGCAACTTTGCTTGGATCAACTCGAACACCCTTTACGGTAATGAAGTAATCTAAGAACATAACTTTACTGGTGAGGAAGGTGTACTTCTTGAGATTTGCATAAAGCTTTTGTTCACACAAGGCTTGCAAAACTTACTGTAAGTTATCTAAATGTTCTTCTTGACTCTTATTGTAAATAAGAATATCATTAAAGTATACAACAATAAATTTGCCAATGAAAGGTCTCAATACTTGATTCATCAGGCGCATAAATGTGCTAGGGGCATTTGTTAACCTGAAAGGCATCACATTCCACTTATACAAGCCATCTTTGGTCTTAAAAGCGGTCTTTCACTCATCTCCTGGCTGAATTTTGATTTAATGGTACCCACTACGAAGGTCAATTTTAGAGAAGGTAGTAGCACCATGCAACTAGTCTAGCATATCATCCAGCCGAGGTATTAAAAATTGATACTTGATAGTGATCTTGTTAATGGCACGACAGTCAATGCACATTCTCCAACTTCCATCCTTCTTAGGTATTAGAAGAACAGGTACAGCACAAGGGCTAACACTTTCTCAAACTAACCCTTTCTTTAACAACTCTTCAACTTGCTGTTGGACCTCGGTATGTTCTTGGGAACTCATCCTATAAGCAAGCTTATTAGGAATTACTGCTCCTAGAATGAAGTCAATGGTGTGTTGTATGTCTCGTATAGGAGGCAACCCTAGTGGTATCCCATCAGATATTACATCTAGAAATTCTAACAGTAATGGAATGACTCCTAGTGGATTGGCCAACTCATTGTTCACCTCAAGCACCAAAATAAAGCTCATCATTTAGGCTTTAGACTTTGTCACCTTGAATTCCTCCTTAGTAATCAAAGACACAAATGGCTTAGAGGCACTAGATTCCCTTAAAGATTAGCTAATCTCGCTGGGTAGTAGAGGCGCTAGTGTGAACTTGACACCATTTTTTATAAAAGAATAGGTGTTTGTTTGCTTATTGTGTATAGCATGTCGGTCATATTCCCATGCCCTCCCCAAGAGAAGGTGGAATACATCCATGGGAACAACATCAGATAAAACTTCATCACAATATTAGTTCCCAATAGAAAAGGTCACAAGGCATTGTTTAGAAACTTTTACCTCATTCCCTTTATTGAGCTAGTGAAGCTTGTAAGGTTGCAGATGATCTTGTGTTGGAAACTTTAATTTCTCCACCATGTAGTTAGATACTACATTTTCAAGCTTCCACTGTTAATTATGACATTACAAACTTTTCCTTGGGCCGTGCAACAAGTATGAAAAATGTTATGTTGTAGCTAAGGTTCTTCTTTGACTATAGCTATATGTAAAATTTATCTAAGCACTAATGCTTCGCCCTGATCAGCAGGCATGACCTCCTTGTCATACATAGGATTAGTGCTGTAGAACTCAGTGTCCTTATCATCTTCTTCAGGTGCTTCATACTCTGGTCCTTTCCTAATGGTGACAATCCTCAGAGTATGACAATTCACAGTAATGTGGCTAAATCCTTGGCATTTAAAGTATTTCATTGCTTTAGAGCTAGATTCCTTAGTAGCATTGGGTGGTGGTTTGTGCATAACGGTAGATGGCGGCTTGCTTAAGGAGTAGGTCTACTAAAATTCTGCCTTACGGGCTTCTAGATAACCCCTAGAGGAAGAAGGCTTGAAAGAAGACCTCTTAGGCATCTACTTCTTAACACGTATGGCTAGACGGATGACATCATCCAAGGTCCAATACTGCTGAAGCTGGACTAGACAATTGATATCTGTGTTTAAGCCTGCAAGGTATCGGGCTATTTGCTCCTCCTTCTCCTGAATGTCACACTTCATCATAATTTGTTCAAATTCCCTAGTATATTCTTCTACAGATAAAGATCTTTGTCTAAGATTTTGTAGCTAGATAAAATTA
Source organism: Prosopis cineraria (assembly GCF_029017545.1). NCBI lineage: Eukaryota > Viridiplantae > Streptophyta > Magnoliopsida > Fabales > Fabaceae > Prosopis > Prosopis cineraria. The sequence continues at coordinate 22,188,098 of NW_026555338.1, forward strand.
TCTTGGTGGTAATGATCTGGTAGAAATTTCCTGGTGAGCTAGCGTTTCATTTTCTCCCAGGTCTCAATCTTGTGCTTTCCCTTACATTCTTGCTTCTGTTTGAGGTTTTCCCACCAAATAGAAGCATGTTTCTTGAGTTTGAGGGTGATAATTTTAACTTTCTACATATTTGGAATCTCCTTGCATTCAAATACTCGTTCGATAGTTTGAAGCCAATGCATAAACTTGTCTGGCTGGAGTCTTACCTCGAATTCAAGAATGTCTACCTTGATGTCATTAGGGTAGAATTGTTGTTGTCATGGATGGTGGCGGTTGTTAGTGGATGACGAACTGCTGCTTCCCAAATCTCCCTATAAGTTTTCTCTATTATTGTTTAATAGAGTTCGCTGCATTTTCACAGTGGCTTCAACTCTCATATCCTAGTCTCATCTCTTCCATCTAAACCTCATACACATGCCTGCATCTTAAAGGCATTTTGATATGTGTCAAGGCTAGGGATATTAGAAAGATTGAGGTGCAAAATGGAAATGTTGAAAGGATATGGGGGTAGAATGGAACTTTTGGAAACTACAAGGGCAAAATGGGAATTTTAGACAGTCTAGGGGTAAAAATGGAGATTCTGGAAGTATGGGAGCCAAATTGTAATTTATGAAAAATATGGGGGTCAAAATAGAATTTAGGTAAAAATTAAGGGGTAAAAGTGTAATTTCAAGAATTATTAGGGGTCAAAATGGAAAATTTTTTGGGGTAAATATGAAATTTCATAAAGTAAGGGGGTTAATATAGAATTATGGAAAGATTTGGGGCAAAAAAGTAATTTTTGAAAATGTGGCTGACTTGATAGGATGCCGTGGCTATTATGACACGTGGCAGGAAATGATTAGGCTGACCTGTCATTGACCGATTAGATAGATGACATGGTAGATGACATCATCGTCTTTTACCTTCGGTTGGCGCGTGCGGCGCGTGGGCTTCAAGCAATGATGCGTGGAGGCGCGTGAAGACGATTCCAACGATAGGGAACCTCCTATTCTACATTTTCGGACCTCTTGAGTACAATGGTAATGTTAGTTTTTGGAAAAAATGTTCGGAATGTAGGATTCAAACAAGTCAAGGACTCTTCCTCTGAGCTTCTCTCCTCTCTAATGTAGTTCCTCAACTCTTCCTCACTCTTTCGCTCTCTGGACCAGCTCTGATATCAAAATGGCACAGAAACTGAATGGAAAACAAACACTTGTTTATTCTTTTCAAGCTGAGATGCTTTACACAAGCAACAAAGGCCTTATTTATAGTACTAGGATCCTGAAACTGAAGCATACAAAGTAAAAGGGAGGTTATAGGAATTAAGGGAAGGCTACGGAGAGTTTATTGTGCTCCATTATGTGACTTTCATTTCTGCTCTTGTCTTTTTCTGTTTCAATAGAGAATTAAGGGAAAATGACCAAAAAAAAAGATTCTTGAAATATGCAAATGATAAAGAAGTCATCAGATGCAATTGTTACTATGTAGTATCTAGGAACATCTCTGACATTTATCTTTGACAAAATGACAAATTTGCCTTTAATTTTAAAATTTGAAATGAAACATATGGACGGTGGTGACTATTTAAGAATATATAAGAATTTCAACGTCCCTTAATCAAATGACTAAAATGTAATAGCAAATTATAAGTACATTATTGTGATCTTTTTATCAAGAAAATGCAACAGAGGAAGGACATTGACTAAAGAATAAGAAATATTGATAACTTCTCTCGCCAAATCACTAAAATCTAACACTCTCTCCCTTCAATATTATAAAACATTATTAACCAAAGTACATCTTCATTTGTAGCATGGCTAGTGTTTAAATATAAAAATTTTTGATCCATTATGTCTTGAAACATTACTTTTATAAATGCTCTTGTCAGTTCAAAACCCCCCTGATCATGAGTTATCCAAGCTTGTCTTTGCTCTCCCTATACCGTGGATCCTATTTATAATCCCTCAAAATAAGCGTGCTCATCGATTAGCAGGATTGGATGGCTGTACTTGTTAGTTCTATTGTTATCACTTAAAAGGTCCTAAATCCTCATGCAGCTCATTTTTGTTGGCTAAAAAAAAATTGTTGTAAGCTTGGAGTTTATGCTTTTGGTGTTTTGGTAAAAGGATCTAATCAATTATGTTTGCTATCCTAATTGAGCTTAGCATAATTTTTGGTTAAAAATAGTGAAGAAATTATTGTGAATTGTGCCCAAGTGCTGGACTGAATCTTTGAAATAACTTTGGTGGAATTGCTGAAATGATTTCCCCCCAAGATTTTATGTATTAGAAGGTGTTCTGGACTTTTTCTCTTTTAAGAAGAACTTGATTAAAGCTCTATTTGCTGTCTTTATCAATTTAATTTAGTTTTGGGCATTTTCCCATTATGATTTTCTCTTAAACATTGAAGAAAGTTGTTATGGTTATTGGGTCAACTGTTGAGTTGTATTTTCAATATAACTTAAGTAGTGGTGACTGATTGGTATCATTTGGTTGCCTTTGACTTGGGTTTTGGCTTATTCTTGACATTAGTTCGATTGTTCTTTTTGTTCTTCTCCATAGAATTTAGTCCATGAGGAGTTATTGTAATCAATTTTTCCTTCAAGCCTTTAACACATATTACATATTCTTGACTTTCTATAAAAGAAGCTCCAAGTTTTGTTTGCTGCCCTAATTAGCTTGATTTGGTTTTGAGCTTATATCAATCATGTTAGTGTCTCAAATAGTAAGAGAATTTGTTATGATGCCAAATATAAAATTGGGTCATAAAGGAACTTATGTACCAAGAGAGACTTGTTTGCACAGCCAAATTAAAGAAGTGAAATATAACATGGTTTGCTCTTCTTTTTGTTCCGTGAATTCTATGATTTAGTGATTCTTAAGCACACTGCACTAGTCATAAATGCTTCACCTTGAATTTTAGAGCTTGTTGTTTGAGATTTCAAGAATTTTTGCAAGTGTTTAAAGTGATTTCATATCGTGTAAATCAATAAAATTTCCCAGGTGTGATAATCAATCTTATTTATTAAACATGGGTTCCAATGGCCCATTACTTACATTAACAATTTTGTTCTTATCTTTTCTCAAATATGATTTAAATAAAAAAATATTTAAATAGTATCATATGAGATTTGAAAAATCTCCATAGATATTCAAATTAATCGCCTTATTATGTGAAATAATAAATTCTCATAGATGTTGCGATTACTAATTTATATAGTAAATAAATAAATAGACTTTGTAAATAATAATATAATAAAAATTTAAAAATAAAAATAATTATTATTTAATTTAATGTATTTGAATAATAATTGTTAAATCTTTTGGTCATGTGAGATTTTTGAATCTCTATAGACATTTAAGATAATCATACTATCATATAAGTCAATAAGACTTTGCAGGTATAATGATTAAGTTTTTTTAAGAAATATATATAAATTATATACATACATAATAAATCAATTAAATTAAAATTATAATGAATATTATTTAATCCTTTAATGTGTGAGGATTTTTAATCTCCATAGATATTAGGATAATTATATTACCATATAAGTCAATAAGACTTTGTAGGTATAACGATTGAGATTCTTTAAAAAACATATATATATATACATGCTTAAAAAAATTATTACTACTTAAAAATATAAGTAAATAAATTAAGTTGTTAGACTCTTTTGTTATGTGAGATTTTGGAATCTCTATAGATATTTAGAATAATTGTATTACCATATAAGCTAATAAGGGTCCGTAGATATAGCGGTTACATTTTTAAAAAATAACAATAAATAAAAAAATTAAACTCTTTTCTGTTTTCTTATTTCACAAATTGAAAAAATAATTAAAATTAAATTACTTTTTACAATTTAAAACATACATATCAAAATTTTAGAAAATTATTTTGTTTGTAAAATAGTAAATTTTTTTTAATTAATTTCTCTTCAAAAAAAATATTTTTACCAACAAACTTATAATCCTGAACTATATGAACTTTGATCCTCATTGTATAATACGTAGGCCTTAAAGTTTGATTATAAGTCAAGTCCTCCTTTATAAATAAATAAATATTTCTTATTTAATTATTTTCACTTTTTTATATCAAACATATGAATACGAAAAGGATAACTAAAATAACTTTAAAACTATATTAATTTAGCACAATTAACTTTAGGTAATCATTCTCATGAACGGGTGTTGTAGGATTCCTAACACCTTTCCCACATTCAATTGACTCCCAAATCTATTTTTTAATTTTGTAGACCATCCTAATCTCCTTTAAATGGTTTTTCAAGATTTTTTTTTTAAATTTTGGCGGCGACTCCTATTTAATCGATTTTCACTGTGAAGGCTAGAATCTCTGTTCTCGCGCGCGGATGCATTTTCAGGTGCGACAACCCTTATTGAAAATAACAAGCCTTAACTTATCAAAATCTCAACTTAAGGAATAACAAATTTTGTTATGTGAATCGCAATAATTGAACAATAAATCTCAACTTATCAAGTATAATTTCTGGCTTAAAATCACAACTGTTTTTGTTTTGTGAATCACAAAATTTAAATAAGAAATCACAACTTATCAAGTCTAATTTCTTTTAGTAAAAAACAAGTTCTCAAAATAACAAGCCCTAATCACAATTTTTATTTAAAGAATAATAGTTTTTATTTAAATAATCATAATGATTGAACAAGAAATCACAACTTGTTAATAAGGATAAAATAATTTTTTTTAGTTTAAAATTTATTTACAAAGAAGTCTCTAAGGACTTTAGTGAAATTATGGCATTTTGAGGGATCAAATTGTCATTTATATAATTTGGGGACTTCAATGAAATTATGACATTTCGATGTATTAAATTATCATTTATATAATTTGAGAGATTTTATTGTTATTTCTCTAATTCTAAACACTATCCAAACTCACATTGAAAAGTAGGCGACTCAAAAAGATGATTACTGTTAGTAATTAATTAAAAAAAATTATATATATATATATATATATATATATATATATATATATATCCTCATTTCGGGGTTGGAGATTGATATCGGCATGTATTATTATGGGCTAAGTGAATGGGTATATATGGGGATGCTTCTGTGTTCCTCAGTTCGCTCGCTACTCAAAGGCTTGTTGCACCTTATGGCTTTTGTTGCTCAATTGGCCGTAAGATGAGTTAAACAACAGCACTCTTGTCGGTCTTATCTGTAAGTTATATTTATCATTTTGAGATCTTTAATGAAAGTCATTCTCAACCTTGTTTTATGTAAATTAAATTAAGCTTTCATGCATGATTCTAAAAAAACCTATCTGTATATTTTTAAAAAGAAATACGATATTTTAATTCTCAGGAAAACCTTCTTTTATATTAAATCATTTTTATTTAAATTTTGAGATAAAAACAAAGAGCAATTTATTTTTAGAACAATTTTACTCTAACTGCCTTGGTTTTAGTCAGTTAATTAGAGATGATTTACATATAAGATTAGAAGAAGAATCTTTTAAGTTTACAAGGGGAGGGTTTGAATAAGGACAATACTAAGATGATCATCATCATGCAAGGATATGACCAATTTTAGGTGTTGCATATTTTTTTTTCCCCTAAATTTACAAAAATGCCCCGTTTTGATGAGTAGGCGACAAAGAGATACTACAAACAATGGCTTTCCCATATTTTTAAAATAAAGTCTTCAAAACATTTTACAAGAAGTCTTCTAAAAATATTTTTTTATCCCTAAATATAAGAGTTTATTAGTATTTTTTTTAATAAATGGACCATTATACCTTTATTAAATTCAAAAGAGAAAAAGATGAGTACTCTCATTAATTTACTTTGAAAAAAAATTATTTTTTATTTACAATAATTAAGGGCAAAATTAAAATGTTATTGTGCTTTAATGAAATAACTCATTTTTATTGGTTTGCATGATTTGATTAAAAATATTTTATATATAGGAATGGAAGGGGAACGTTATGAGATGGACATGTATCAAATCACTCCAAAATAAAACATTTCATAATCTTTTTATTTTTATTTTGTTAGAACTTCTATTTTTTTAGACTATTTGCATTATTGCTTTATTATTTGGGCTAAAATATGAAACGTTGCTCAAATAAATCACAGGGCTAGTTGGGCTGAGTAAGTGAAGCTTTAAGCCCAATATAAACAAAAGGGGCTGGCCCTGAGGCTTAAGAAAGACCACAATAAATAAACATGCTGAAATCCCGTCAGCTACAAATATTAAACCGTTAGCACAAAAGACACGATCTTAAGTAATGCTAGAATCTATGGACTTCATGCCCAAGTATCTTAGTGAAACGGACTGATTACCAAAATGGAAAGCATGGAATAAAGATCGTGCTATGAGTTTTGCGAAATCCCTAATTTTTTGAAAAAACATGCTAAGTCTTATGGAAGAGATCACCACCACTATGACACTATAAATAGAAAATGAAGACACGAAAGAAACTAGTTAACACTCAATTAAAGACTCACATTTTATATTTTTAGTCCTTTAGTTTATCTGTTAATCTTTCATTTAGACTTGTAACTTTTTTCGCATTTCAATAAAATCAAATACTTGTTCTACTAAAGCCTTGTATCCTTTTACGTTCGAGTGAATTGTGATAAGGGAGTTCGGGACCTTTTTGTTATCAATTGAAACTTAGCATTTCTGGCACACCTGGTATTTATTGTTCACACATGAACAATTTTTAGCATGCCTGATGGGACCTGTGTCACAAAGATGGTAAGGATGCAAAAAGACAAAAAGACTAATGAAATAGGTGTTGGTTCTCACAAACCAGAAGAGACCTCTGCACACGCAAGGTCAAAAAACTTATTGCCTGATACTGAAGCAGCTAAACATTGTGAGCATATAGTGCCGATGTCGACAAGTAGCAACAGCACAAGCCCTAGTTCAAAGCCAGGAAGTGGACAAGCTAACCTACTGATCATATCAAACAGTCTTATAGCAGAAGTGTTGGGGGATTCAAGACCAAATGGATAATCAGCCGGAAGAGAACCAAAGGTTCTTTACACTATCCCTGGAAATGTCAAAACTCAGGGAGAAGGAATGATAGCAGATCATGATGCAGGCTCTACATAACGGCATGAAGAATATAGCCGCATCATTAAGAAGCACTCATCTGCAAGCAGGCTCAAGTTTAAGGCCGCTTGGAGGTAGTAAAGAGGAATCAATATAGATGCTAGCCATCGGGGCCGCCCACTTGTAAGAGACATCCCTAACCCCTAAATTTTTTCTCACACTAATCCTTTTAGTAATCCTTTATATTATTTACAAGAGTCCAACACAAGTGGCCTGGGGGCACGACAGTAATCCCGGAGCGTCAAAACGAGCCTTGAAACCAACTGGTGAACATAGATGCACTAAAAGATGCCATTCAGGACATATATGGATGAAGGCTAAGGCCAATTGGCTACCCCACCTTCTCTAAGCCATACCCGAAGTATATAGACAGGGACAACCCTTACCCTCAAGGATATAGGATTCCTGACTTTGCACTATTCTCAAGGGATGGAATGCAATCGATACTAGAGCACATTGGGAGGTTCACAATCTAATGTGGTGAGATTGCCAATTATGAGATCTTCGCTAACTTAAAGCTGAGATTGTTCCCAAACACTCTCACGGGCCCGACGTTCACATGGTATACATCACTGCCCTATAACTCAATCATCAGCTGGATGAAAATATAGCAAAAGTTTCATACCAAGTTTTATAAGGCAAAGCTAGAGGTCAGCATAGCAGAATCTACAAGCACACTTAATAGGCTGGAGAGATGGCAGACTAATACTTGGTAAAGTTTAAATAACTGAGGAGCAGGTGCCACATACCCCTTCTAGAAACTGAATTCGTCAAGTTAACACAAGCAGGACTGGATATAGAGCTTCAAAAGAAATTTTAGGGGATGAAATTTTGAGATTTTTGTAAAATCATGGTGAAAGTATGGGTTTATGAGGAAATGCCCAAGGAAGAGGATCATCATCGATAGATTATGATAGGAACCTATTTTGAGGACCTTAACATGGCGGTGGTAGAACTAAAAAATGCTGACAACTACACATACCTAGCTTTGATAAGGAAGGTTGGAGAGCTTCCCAAAAGGCTGAACGCAATCCAGTACACCTTTGATACCACTAAAATAGAGGAAGATATTTCTTCCTTAAAGAAAACTTCATTTCCTTCCCCGCTGATCACAAAATCCCTTCGAAGGAAGAATAGAGAAGGAAGGAATACTGCAAGTACCATCACTTAGTCACAACACCAAGGCGTGTTAGGGTTTCAAGAATATCATCCAGGATCAGATTAACAAGGAGGTTTTGAAGTTCCCTAAAGAAGAATCCATGATTGTAGACGAGGACCCATTCTTGCCATTTGCTACAGTCAATATGGTGGAAATAAAGTGATAAATGATGACCTAGGAGGAATGATGGTATGCAGAGAAATGGGAGATCTTGGAATGCCTAGAACAGGGAGGAAATGAGTTAGGAAAACTTAAGGACAATGTGGGACCGCTTGGAAAAACTTACAGGATGGTCCAGTAGGAATAGGTCTTCCAAATGGGATATTAGCCCGGAAGGACAAAGCATCAAAAGCCCGGACAATTCTAAGGTAGTTTAGGATCACCTGGGAGAAACGTAGAATATAGACAGCCAGCAGAATGTGAAGAAAAATAGCAAATGACCCTCGGGATGGGATGTTGGCCCAGGGGATTGATAATGACAAAGCCAAATGGATTTAAGGTGGTTTGGGACTGTCTGAGGGAGTCGTCTAGCAAATTTGACTTCTTTATAAAGTACTCAGCACCCTTAGGAGCAGGTAAACCATACACGTGAACACCAACCAGCTAGGATGTAAGCCCGACAGCCTACCTTTACCACCATTAGTGATATCAGAAAGCAACACAGAGCTTCCTTCAAAGCTAAAAGCCGCTAAGGACTTGAGCAGGTTTGTTACGCCGTTTGGCAACATGCCATCTCTAAAATAGAGAGTCGTGAGACACAAGAAGTTCCCAGCTGCCTTGACGAGGACTTAAAAATGACATCTTTAATAAAAGCGAGCTACACAAAGATACCTCGAGCAATAAAAAACTAAGGTACAGGAAAGCCCCGACGTTCAACAGGAAGCTAACAAGTTCAAAAGGAAGTCCACTGAGGATCAAGACAAAGGGAGTGAAAATAAAAATCAGCGTGATGGGACCATTCATGTTAGGGAGATACCGCTTAACCTCTGCTGCACGGTTTTATTAACGCTCGCCTCTTAGTTCCAGTCTACTACCAGTAATACCTAAGACTAGTATGAATAGAACTCCTCGGGGCCAATACATGTGGGTCCATATCAATATTGTCCAATAGAGCCAAGGGAGGAAGAGGAGTATGAACCTATAAGGATGCAGATGTAAAAAGAGAAGGCTGTGAAGCCCGTCTACCAAATCACCTTGCAAGCTATAGAAGGAAAGCCAAAGCAAGCTATCTTGGAAAAACCTAACGTTAAGATGACCTAACACCTAAAGCCTTTATACATCAGGGCACATTTCGACGAGAGGCTAATGACTAGGGTCCTCATAGATAACGGCTCGACGATAAACATATTGCCAGCCCTGCATGATGCTTAAGATGGGGTAAGAAGAGCATGACCTGATGCCAACTGAGGTATCTATTATAGGGTTCACTAAGATCGTATCTAAGGTCCTCAGTGTACTACTATTGCAGGTTGATGTTGGGACCAACTCATCGCTGATGGCCTTTTTCATGATCAGCACCACAGCATAGTACCAGGCCCTCCTAGGTCAGGATTGGATACATGCTAATGAGTGCGTGCCTTCCCCACTACATCAGATGCTTTTTATGTAGAAAGGGGAAGAGGTAGAAATGGTCCAGGCTGAAGATAAGCCATTCACAATAGTCATTGACTTCGTGGATGCAAGGTATTATGAAGTTGATGTGGGCCTATTTATGTTTTGAAAGGCTCGAGGAATCCTTTCATGTAGAACAACAACAAACGCTATAGTGCCTCTAATATCATAGAGGTGCATGTGCGAGCCCATTATAGAATTGGTTGATGACTAAGACAGACAAAAGAAAGATCACAGCACCTACGGCCATTCAGAGGCTATGGTTGCACAACATACAAGAGAGACTAGAAGACTACAAACCTAAAACCTTTAGGGCCGAAGTTGTATATAAAGATGAAACTTAAAGGGTAACACAACTGCATGAGCTAGATCCTATACCTTTGAAATTTAAAGATATAGCTCTGGAGGTCCAGGATCCACTAGAAGAAGTAAACCACAAATCCCTAGAAGAGTCGAGGATCACTTTCATTAGCTCACTACTAAATAAAGAACAAAAGAATGCCATCAAGTAAGTATTGCAAGAATTTAAGGATTGCTTCATATGGGACTATGATGAAATGCCAGGGATGGCGAGGCAGCTGGCCAAACATAAGCTTCCTATAAAGTTGAATTATAGACTGTACTAGTAACTCGTTAGGAAAAAGTCAGTTGAAGTACAACTACGAGTAAAGGAGGAGATCAAACACCTCATACGGGCTGGATTCATATAGCCTTACAAGTATGTCTAGTGGCTCTCAAATATAGTCCTAGTAATCAAGAAAAATGGGAAGCTGTGAGTTTGCGTAGATTTTCAAAATGTAAACATGGCTATACCTAAAGACAATGTGTGTGCAATGCCTATTGCAGATAGGTTAATAGATGTTGGGGTCGAAAATGATTTATTATCATCTATGATTGCTTCTTCAGATATAATCAAATATTTATCGCAAAAAAAGACATTCACAAGATCGCTTTTAAGTGCTAAGGCTCTATTGAAACATTCAAATTGGTAGTCATGCCATTCGGATCGAAAAATGTCGGGGCTACCTAGCAGGGAGCTATGAATGCCATCTTTCATGATATAATAAGAAAACAACTGTAAGTGTACATAAATGATATAATGATCAAATCTAAGAAGACAGATGATCATATTGAGCATTTGAGGACGAGTTTCCTCTGAATAAGGGAAGTCGGCCTTAAATTAAATCCACTTAAGTGTGCTTTCGGTGTAACTGTAGGTAATTTCGTTAGATTCTTAGTCCACAATAAGGGGATTGAAGTAGACTAGAATAAAGCACAGGCTATCTTGGAGGCAAAGTGCCAAGCAATAAGAAAGAGCTTCAAAGGCCCTTAGGATAGATCAATTATCTCAAGCATTTCATCCCGAATCTAGCAGGAAAGATGAAAGAGTTCTCTGAGCTCCTAAAACTTAAAGATGTCAAAGAATTCACCTAGACTGGACATCATCAAGCGACCTTTGACAAAATTAAAGAACACTTGACAATGCCTCCAGTCTTAGCAGCCCCAAAGGATAACACCCTTTTTTATTATATTTAGATTCCACCACCACATCCATAGGTTGTAAGTTAGCCCAAAATGTTGATGGGGGACGTGAACATGTAGTCTATTATTTAAGTAAGGTGTTTAACTCTCATAGAGACCAAATACTCAGCTTGGGAGATAGTGTGTTTGGCGCCATATTATGGTTATACTAAATTAAGGCATTATATAATAAATACAATTGTGTATGTAGTTTTCAATTCTGATTTAATTCAATGCATGCTTAATTGGCCAATCATGATGAGTTGTATAGGAAAGTAAAGCTTGGCCTTAGCAGAATTCTCATTAATATTTTTGCCTTAAAAATCAATAAAGGGCCAAGTATGAGTAAATTTTTTAAGAAATGAAAGCCCATGATGTGGTCATAGAAGGAGATTCTCAGTTAATTATCAAACAATTAATTGGTGAGTAGAAATGTACGAGCCCGGCTCTATTAATGTATTATCCAGGGGCTTTTCAAATCTTAGAAGAGTTTGAGATGGTAATGTTGACTCACATTCCCCGAGCTCAAAATTAGGAAGCTAATGAATTGGCTCAAATAATATCAGGGCTAAGGCTGTCACCCGAACTCACTAGAAAGATAATTGTGGTGGAACAAAAAGAATATCCCTTGGTCACTCAGCATGGTTTAATAATACAATACAGCGCGGTCTCACGAGGGTTAGCTTGGGATTGGCGAGATGATTTCAAGAGTTACCCACAGAATCCCAATCAATGATACCCTTACAGAATAAGGATACGCGCTCAACACTTCATTCTAATTGGTGATGAATTATACAAGAAAGGTCCCGACAGGTTATTACTTAGATGCTTGGCCTTCACTGATTATATAGAGGTCTTAAGACAGGTGCATGAGGGAGTATACATGGCCCATCAGTCAGGGCTAAAGATGCATTGGTTGGTGCATCAGCATAGATATTATTGGCCATCAATGACCAAAGATTACATCGAATATGGTAGAAGATACAAGAACTGACAAATTCACGAGCCAACATAATAGGTGCCAGCATCAAACATGCATCCAATTATCAAACCATGGCCTTTTCGAGGATGAGCTATGGATGTAATAGGGAAGATATATCTGGCCTCATCCAAGGGTCACTCATTCATCTTAGTGGCCACAAATTATTTCACAAAGTAGGTAGAGGCCATCCCTATGAAGAAAGTGGAACAAGATGACGTCATTAACTTTATAAGTGAATAAATTGTGTTTCAGTTTGGGATTCCTTAAATGATTACAATGGACTAAGGGACAATGTTCACTGGAAGTAACTTTAAAGCCTTTACTGAGGAAAGTGGGTTTAAATTATTGACATCCTCACCATATTACCCTCAGGCAAATGGACAAGCTGAAGCTTCTAATAAAATAATCCTCAAAATTCTAAAGGAAAACAATCAAAAAGAATCCTACAGAATGGCACGTACGATTGCCTGAGACACTATAGGCGTACCGAACATCAAAGAAAGAGGCTACAGGCATGAGCCTGTATGTTTTGACATATAGACATGAAGCTTTTTTGCCTATAGAAGTAGCAGTCCTTTCTTTACACGTTGTGAGCAGTCTAGGAAGACTGTATGATGACTACAATGAGGCTATGATGAATGAGTTAATTCAGTTAGATAAAATTCGTTTACAAGTAATGGATCATATAATCGCCCAAAAGAAAGAGGTTTCAAGGATATCTAATAAACGAATAAGAAGGAAACACTTTTGGGTGGACGAGCTTGTATGAAAACTTATGTTATCACCTGATTCTAAAGACCAAACACTTGGTAAATTTTCACCTAATTGGGAAGGACCATTCAAGATAAATGAAATACTTAAAGGGAATGCGTATGTGTTAGCTATCATCAAAGGGACTCTGCACAGACAGGCTATAAATAAAAATTATTTAAAGAAGTATTGGTCGTCATTATAGTAAAGTCTAAAACAATAAAGGACCTGAGGCCTAGAATGGCCTCAGGGCATATAAAGGGCGTACAATAATAGAAAATATTTTTCTCTTTATTGCATATAAATCGAGTTACAAAGGGTGCGTAGTACAGAATAAAGAATAAAGAATGAAGAATGAAAAATAAGATGCATATGTCTATTACTTACAAATAATACACATAGTCTCCGACGTCACTAAAGCCGAGTCTAGCTCTTCAGAAAGGGTCTGATAGTAAGTAAAGACCGTCTCGAATTCAAGCATAGAATGAAGCTTTTCATCCGAAAAAACCCTTGCCTCATCCAGAGCCATAGTCATGATCTCCAGTTCAAACTCAGCTAGACCGTCTTCAGCTTCAACCCATACTAGCTCCTCTTCAATTGCTACTAGCTGGTGCCTCAAGTTTGCCACCTTAGCCTTAGCGCTTGAAGGTGATCCACACAAGGGGTAATCTCCCAAACCCAATTAGTGACAACAGTCGTCTGGGTCTTGGCGGTAAAATACTCGTCCCTCACAGACCAATTATTTTTAAATAGTCTGATAGGAAGGGGAGTTCTTTATGAAACTAACTAATGATGTTGTGATATGTTGGGACTTGAGCTCAAAGGAACGCCAACTCAGATAAGGAGACTGCCTTCTCTATAACCTCGAGAGCTTAAATCATTTCCTCATAATTTTGCTCAGGAATGAGGAGTAGGTCTTGGCTGAGTTGAAACTACATGACCCTCTAAGCATCCAATACCACATCTATTTTAGGGACACAGATGTGGGCTAAAATGGCGTTAATAGGTACCACCTTCGACAAAGCCAGCTAAAGAAAATGAAGTAAGGTTAGTAATGAGAGATAAAGAAAGGAACTAGAAGGAATAGAAGGAAAGAGCAAAACAAGCCAATACTTGAATTGGGTCCATGAGTGCTTTATCTTTGCTTGTAGAAGGGGGAGGAGTGTGCGCAAACCGTACTATTGATCACAGGGCCTTCTCCACATGACCCATAAGAGTAAAGGAATCAATCTAACCTTGCACTGAGAATCCTTGAGTGAAGGCTAGGGCAACTAGTACATTCTCTACAGTCGTCGCCTGAAATCCCTCCAGGGGCCTCTCAGAGCCCCTGACCTTTAGGGTGCTTAATGAGCTGTTAAGTGGTATCAAATTGTTAAGTAGGATCAAACTGATAGGAGGAACCATCCTTAGGCCCTTGGTGGAAGTGGGACCTTGGACTTTATTAGCCCTAAGCTCTAAATCACCAATCGAGGCTATGGTGAAAGCTCCTCCCTGGCCAACTGCAGCCTCAAGGTCTTTCAGATCGATAGCACCACTTGAGGCCGTAATAAACATAGTAGCCCCCAAATCTTCAACATGTTCCATTACCTCTCAGGCCACATCCTAAGCTACTTTAGTAGGATTTGTGGGGAATGGCTTAAGAATGGCACAGGTAGGAGAAGTAACTACTCAGAAGTCTAAAACTGGGTCCCCATCTCTCTATGTTGAAGGGAACTCACCTTGCTGTCGTCAGATTCTGCTGACAAGATCATTGTCCAGTAGCAATTGTTCCTGCGCTTTGCTTTCTAGGGAGTAGGATTGGCTAGGAAAGGAGTGGAGGAAGGTTAATTAAGGAGAAGAGGCATTGTCTTCTTTCTCCTCTTAGCATCAACAAAGGAAATGGAGCCTGCTTCCTCTTGTCAGGACCATCTCTTTTATCTAGGTGACTTGAGGAGATCTTCTTAGCCTCAAGCTTCTTTAAGACCGAGACTTGAGAAGAGGTGTCATCTTGATCCATCCCTTAGACCACGGTCCTCAACAAGGGGGCCATCTGGGTCTCAAAAGTAACGGAGGCATTAATGTTCCCCCTTAAAAACATCATCAGCACGTGAGATTACATCTAATCATGACCTACAAAAATAAAAACAGAATTAGACTTTAGTATAAAGGAAAAGAAAGAAAGATAAAGTAAACACAAGAGATAATACTTACTGGTATGGCTCTTTATCATACACCCAAAGCACTGAGGCCACCATTTATTGAAGCGGAGGCAGGCACCTCTATCTACAAGCTCTACCTTGCACTACCTTTGAGCGGTGTATGGAATGGCTATCTAGTCGATAGCCTCCCTATCCAGCAGCTCCACACTGATTTAGGAGGAAAGGCCCCGAGGGATGCACTGGCTCAATCCAAACTAGCTCGCCACTAGTTGAGGATGATAAGACTCCAAATAGAATCTAAGAGACTTAGAGCAGGAGCTAGTATACGGTAGCCACATCTTCCTGGGAGTAGTAGCTGAAAGGAAAACCTTATCCTTTTATTGATTAGCGGGCTTATTCTTTCAATCTACCATATACTTGTACCAGGTAGGGAGGTGACAGTTTAGAATATTAAAAGCCTTTAAGGTCCTCCCCAAAGACCAGCTCTGCTAACTAAAGAACTTGAAGAAGTTTTTCGAGTTGATTAGCAGATGACCACCTAACATATCGTCAAGAAAAGGCTCCTAACAAAGAAGAGGGAAGTAGGCCATCATCCATAACTTCATAAACTAGACAGGCCTGTGGAAGTTGCTGAAGCGTCTCTTCCTCAATAACTCCCTCATGTTATCATAGAGGCGGCACAGAAACATCATTCCCAGGGCTATTTGATTATCGTAGAGTAGGAACTGAGCAATCCTCAAGTGCAGTTGCACGAGCTTCCCTCCCCCTAGCCAGGATCCATTGTTTCAATAGGATCCAAATAAAGACCAAGTGCTCTATGGGGGTGACAGGCTCATCGATTGGCTTCTCAGCAAACAGCTCCATAATCTTTATATAGGAGCCTGCGCCTCTAATCTTTCTCTCTAAGTCAGCTAGGAAAGCAATGTGAGAGTCATGCTTCTCAGGGATTACATAGAAGTTCTCCTCCCCAGTGATGGGCAACCCTAGGAACATGAAAATATCCCATAACATGATGGACATGGGGCTGAGCTTGAATATGAAGGCATTGCAACCTTAAGCCCAGAAACTTAAGAGGGCTATTAAGAGCTCAATTAGGATGTTGACATTGACCAGGGACAATTGAATCAGGTCGAAAAGACCCATCTCTTTCCACTGAGGCACATACGTCGGCTTCAAGTGCCTTATGTTGCTCATCGTAAGTGCACGGGTCGTAGCAATATAATGAAAGTAAAGTATCGTTCCCTCGAGGATTTGTTCAAAAACAATGATCAAATAAAAGATTAAGTAAATTTAATCCAGTTAAGCCACACATAGTTAAGTGAAAATGATTATTGCACATGAAACTAACACTAAAAAATAAAGAAAAGTGATTGATTCACAAACTTCAAATATAAATTGGGACCTAGAATTATTTATCCCCCTTGCATTTCATAACACCAAAATCACCTCCTCTCATAAATGCTTTTAATAAAAATAAGTGCTAACCTAGGGTTCTAAAAATATTTGGACAAGCTCTCTTAAATCATGAACAAGTGTTTAGTTAAATTAATTGCTCAATCTCTTATTACAATTAATAAAACTCAATTTTAAACATCATCCCTAATGTGGCTATGCAAAGCTAGCAAGTACATCTCTATCTTACTAGTAAAACCATCCATTAAACATGCAAATATCAAGTTCTTACACAATTTTATCCAAATTCTACACTCAACCTAGCCCTCTCAATCTTTAATTAAGTGAACCTAACATCTAAATGGTGGCCAATCACTTAGAAGCATTAAGGAAAGAGTAAAATAAACACATATATATCATTAATCATAAAAAGAGAGGAGGAACATAGTGTTAATCCATACAAGGATTCCAAATAATTTTAAAACAAAGGGTTTAGCTACTCATAATCATCCACAAGCTACAAATATTCAAAATAAGTGGACCAATTTCAGATTACAAGATAAGAAAGGGAAAAGGAATAGAAAAACTAAAGAAGAAGAGCTCTAAATTTCTTCAAAACTTCAATCTCTTGATCCCAACTCTTCCAAAGCCCAAACCCTAGCACAACCAAGCTCCAAATGTGTCTAAAAGTCTGAAGAATGCATTCTAGGTCGAGCTCTCAGCATATATATGTCCTAGCCAACTAATTTCTGATAAATGAAACACAGCGTTTTTTTGACAGTAGCGAAAGTTGGGAACGAAAGTCATGACTTTGGTAGTTTTACACTGTTTTTGTAGCTAACGAAAATTATTCATTTTGCTCTTAATTTCTTCATCCAAAAGCCTTCCAAAAAAATTCATAAAACTCTAGAAATGCTCATAATCAAAACTTCAACTAAAATAACATGAAATTAGGCTAAAAATATCAAATCAAGGCCAAGAATACAAACCCAAAATAAAATGCATATTTTCCTAATTTAGGTAATAAAAACATATGCAATTGAGCCACAATGCATTAAAATATAAGGAAAATATGATGAAATAATATGAAATTTTAGAGATTAACACCTCACCCAATTGACCCAAATGTGAGGAGACCAGGGCCAGTTCTTGAGTTTTCTGCAAGACAACTCGAGAAAGGGCGAAGTCGTTCGGGCTAAGACCAAGTTACATACAGAGGTCAGTGGCCATGGGTTTAGTGGAGTTAGGACTGTGATTTCAGGCAAGTCAAGAAAGATGGTCAGATACCTGACATCACTTTTGTTGGAAAGTTGGAAACTCCAAGGAGAAGTGCTAGAAAAATAAAGAAGAGTAGTGTATTTCCCCAATAGAATAGAAGGGTTAAATAAGAGAAGTGAAAGCTTACTAGAAGGAAATGGAATCATGGAATAAAGAATCCTCCTATAAAGAAGATAAACAGCTATTAGAATGAAGAACCAATCCAAGGGAAATAAGGGTTCAACCATTAAATATGTACCATCACAAATCCGCTAAGTGAGGAAATAGGATTCTGGATAGTTGCCAAAGAATCAAGCATACTTCCAATAAGCGTGGAAGACAAAGTGGCAACAGAAACAGCAGTAGAAGTAGAAGAAGCCATTTGAGAATGAAAGGAAGATTAGAGCAAGGGGGCAAATACTTGAATATCAAGAAATGGAAGAAAGGGCAAGAAAAGTGACCAGAAAAAAGAGTTTATATTAATAAAGGGCACTCATAAACGAAGCAACGTTTTAGTTTTTTCAAACGTGCCATGTGGCTTACATTATCAGCCACTAGCATACAGGGGGCATTGTTTGGGCTAAAATATAAAACGTCACTCAAATAGGTCACAGGGCTAATTAGGCTGAGTAACTAAAGCGTCAAGCCCAATATAAACAAAAGGGGCCGGCCCCAAGGCTCATGAAAGACCACAATAAATAAACATACCAAAATCCCATCAACTGCAAACATTAGATCATTGGCACGAAAGACACGATCTCAAGTAATGCCGGAATCTACGGGCTTCACACTCAAGTATCTCAATGAAACAGGCTGATTACCAAAATGGAGATCATGAAATAAAGACTATGCCATAAGTTTCATGAAATCCCTAATTTTTTGACAAAACATGCTAGGTCTTAAGGAAGAGGTCACCACCACTCTAACACTATAAATAAAAGATGAATGCATGGAAGAAACTAGTCAACACTCAATCAAAGACTCACAATTTACATTTTTAGTCCTTTAGTTTATCGATTAATCTTTCAGTTTAGACTTGTAACTTTTTTTACATTTCAATAAAAATCAAATACTTATTCTACCAAAGCCTTATAACTTTTTACATCCGAGTAAACTGTGGTAAGGAAACTCGAGATTTTTTTGTTATCAATTGAAACTTAGCGTCTCTAGCATATTTGGTATTTGTTATTTGCACACGAACACTTGTATATTCATTGCATTTCAAATGTTTAGGAATAATAATGACCTGAGATAATGTAAGAGGAAGGCCTTTAAACTTTTTAGATGCAGTTTAAAAAGAACCTTACATATAAACGGAGAAAAAGGTTTTCGAAAATATAAATAATTAAATTGACAATTGATATTTAATCTAAACTATTTAAAAAAATTGAGAATCTAGCTTAACCATCGACTACTTTAACCCATTAATCCATTTTATGTATTAAATGTCTTCTATTGTTACACATCGACAGCGAAAAAATGAATTTGAATCTCCCAAATATTTTTAAACTTTGTGAAATTTTATATTATTTTATGCAAAATATAAATGTCAAATATTAACCAGCGAAAAGCAAAGAAAGGCTTGGGTCTCAAACGTTCATTTTACGTTCTATGAACATTCTATGAAACTTCCCAACATCACGAGAAACAATAATTTTGATACCGTTTAAGTGCCTGTTTGGATTTGCATTTACAATCAATTATTTTGATTCTAACCATGGTTTTGATGAAAAACAGCCAAACGCTTTTGACCAAAAAAAAAAAAAAACAGCCAAACACTCCCATTTCTGCTTAATCAATTATTTAGATAAAAACCTCGTTTTGGCCCAAGCCAAGGAAAGTGGCTTTTCGAATCGATCATGCAATCAAATGCATTTAATATATGTCAGAAAATTTTGACTTGCCAAACATACCTAATATACCCCTATGAACCAACTATTTTTTGGCCAGTCAATACATATATTTAAATATTAAAAAAATGCAAACTACATGTTTTGTATTCTGATAAAAAATACTAAATGTTAATATTAATATAATTTAAATTTATATAATTAGTCAATGATATATTTTACTTGTTAAATAAAGCTAAAGAAATTTAATAATATCATATACAACTTTATTAATATTTTAATTTTTAAAAACAATGCTCCTTATGATAATTTATATATCTAAAATTAATTCTAATTAAATTATCCAAACATATTTGATTCTATTAAAATTAATTTTAGAAAAATAATATTCAAACATGATCATTTTATAACTTAATCAATTATAATCAAAATAAATCATATTAATTAATTTTTTTCACAATTAATTATATCTAATTAAAATCCAATCAAGTCCTAAACCATGTTGAGGGCCTCAAGTTAGGTGTTTCTCTTATTGACTTGGCTTTCTTATTATAACATTCTTAATTATGGCAATATAATATCTTCGTTCAATTGCCTTTCATGGTTGCTTGGCCTAGAGGCAGACACGTAGCCACGTGCACTATAGTGGGTTAATTGCTCCTCACAATTCAAGGAAAAAAAATATGTAAGGTAAACTAAGTAATTTTAACTGCCTCCCTTCAAAAATATCGATTGATCCCATCATTTTAACAAATTTCATTTATCCCTTTATAAAATTTCATTTGTTTCATTTTAAAATTTATAACCTAAAATTTTATCTATATACTATAACCTTAAATAACAATTTTTTTTAATGGAGAAGTAATAATTTAGAAAAAGTAATTTGTTTATAAATTATAAATTATAATTTGGAAAAGTTATAACTAAAAAACATGATTCTTCTTTCTAATAAATAGAGAAAATTGTTTACATAAAGAGAGATTTTTTTTATTTTATCAAAAAGAGAGAATTCTTTTTATCTTATTATAATTTATGTTTTATAGATTTCTTTTTAGTATTAATTCTATTAAATTATATCCTTAACATAATTTACATAATTTAATAGATCTTTTAAATTAATTTTTATAAAGGAGTAAACATTTTGACAAGTTTATATTTTAGACCAAGTTTAGTTGGAAAAAAGGGCTTATAAAAGAGTAAGACATTCTGACAAAAATTTTATTAATTATATTTATTATCATTCTCTCCTTATTATCTCTCTCTCTAGTGTCACAAATAAAGTGACATTAAATGAAGATTATTTTTAAAAATATAATAGTTAAAATATATTTTTAGTTTTCAAATTTTACATAATATTTTATTTTAATTTTTTAATTTTATAAAGTATATTTTTAATTATTTAACCTTAACACGATCAACTCCATCACAAAAAAAAATTACAATAAGATTTTAAATATTAATAAAATATTTTTAAATGTTGGTATATTAAATTTAATTTTTTAAAAAATAATAATTTATATAAAAAATAATTATTTAAAATGAAACTGTTAAAGTAGAGAATTGAAAAAAATATTTTATAAAATTAAAAATTAAAATTAAAATTTATATTTGTCCACTTGTTCATATAGTGGCCTCGTTAACTTCTAGATCACGTGCAATCATGCAGGTCTGCACAACAATGATGTTCTGTCCAATAATTCCCAGCCTCTTGGCATTTGCCGTGCTCGTTCTGTTTTGTCTTTTCCTTCCAAATTAAACCCGGAAATGTCAAAAAACTAAAAACGAGAACGGTGACTTAGTTCGGAAAAACACGGAGTGGTGGAAGACTGACACGCAGTGTCACAGTCACAAGCAATGAATGCAGAAAATAGAAGAAAGATACTCATGCTGGAAATTAGTGTTTACAAATTGAATAGCAATCATGAGCATAATCCTATGGGAACATTCAACAACATAATCAATAAATAGGCAATAATCAGAAATAGAATTGCAGAGGGGAAGCCTCTATTTGTCACATACTATTCCTGGCTCTCTAATTCGTCCACTAAGTCTCAGCCCAATAGTCTGGTCGTTCTGGTCTTCTTCAGCATTTGGGCCTTCCTCCTTCCTTATCTTCCCTTGGGCCATGACACGTAGACGAGAATGACAAGAGGGACATGACGAAGTTTTTTTTATTGGCAGAAAGGAGAGCAAAGCCCAATACAGACTAATTAAATAAAACGGGGGAATGAGATCCCATACAATCTTTGGGGACTAAATCCTTAACAAAAGAAGGAACATTATGAAAAAGAGAAGAGGCATACAGTGCCTCTTTAGCAAGACTATCAGCCACAAAGTTCTGATCTCTTGAAATATGTGCAATATTAACTTCCCAGTTGTATTTGAGAAGTTTTAAAATCTCAAGGATGACAAGATTGTGAGGAGAGAGCTCATTTTGGGGATGACTCAATAAAATTAATCAAAATCTTGCAATTAGATTCAAGCGTGATTCTTTTAAAATTCATATCCTGAGCAAGTTGTAAGCCTTTCAGACGCGCCTAAGATTCAACCTTCAAGGAGAATCTGGCTTAGACATCAAGTACTTTAATCCATTAATCCATTTGATGTATTAAATGTCTTCGATTATTACACACAGGCAGCGAAAAAATAATTGAGTTTCCTGAGTATTTTTAAAAATATGTGAAGTCTTATATTTGATATGAACTAAATTAAAAGTCAAAGATTAACAATGGAAATTCTTTAGAATAAAATAATTCAATCATATAGTAAGATCAAAGAAGGGCTTGAGTCTCGCGTTTTTATTTTATCTCCCAAAAAGTTTCTATGAAACTTGCCAACGTCACGCATCCTCCTTTTTTTTTTTTAAGGCAACTCAACGTCCCAAAATATTGGATCAAATTATAAATTCTTCAGAGAATTAATTTTTAATTTTTGTAAGAAGCATTAATTACTAGTAATGGAATTCGTCATTCAGATTAATTTTATTTTATCTTTGTTGATTTTTTTTTTCAAGGCAACCCAACGTCACAAGATAGAATACCTTTTTTAAAGAAATTAAATGCCGTTATTTACATTTCATTTTTCTGCTATCCCCTCCCATTCTCTATTTTAGCTTTATAATGGCTAATAATTAAGTAGACACGTTAATTGATAAACAATATTAATATAAATTATTTTTTAAAAACCCGAAGTCCTGAGCGCTAGTAAGAGGAAGACTTAAGAGCAACCAAAAAAAAAAAAGGGAAAACGACAAACTATTTCATCCATTCATATTTTCGTTCATCGATTGCATAAACCGTAAGCTATACGCTTCTTCTTCTTCCTCCTCTCAGCAATCACAGTTATAACGAAGACATCCTTAGGAAGAAAGCAAGAAGCCGAAGAACAACAAGGAAAACATGAGTTCCACAGCAACGAAGCAGATCCATTACCAGATGGATATTTTCAATGCAGAAACAAGGTATATGTGTTAGAGTTCACTAAGCTCTAAATCTATCATGTCAATATTGGTCGTGTTTTCACCAGAAAACAAATGGGTTAAACATTTTCATTATTCTTTTAATTATCATGTAATTTCTGTGAACTCCTCTTGTAGATACACAACCGTGTACTGTTAATTTTTTTTCTTTCAGACACAAATTAAAGGCTATATATATAACAAGTCTCCCAATAACTCCGACCAACTTGTTTGCAATGATCTCTCTTGTTATTAGTTTATACACAACAATCACGAGTAAGGTAAGAATTAAGAACTATTCTTCCATCATTTTCTTTGTTTATTGTTCCTTTTTAATATAAGGTCATCACTGTTCTCACACCATGAAGATGGATTATTGAGTGTACTTGGCTAGCAACTCACATATTCATCTGCTTAATCCTCTAACTTCCATCATTTTCATGGTGACAAGAACAAGGTAAATGAAAATACTCTAAACTAACTATGAAAAGCAAATTTTAGATGGAGGCTTTGAAACAAATTAAAGGAGTGATAAATAATAATTCCCTCAACATTTATGCATTTATAAATCAAGTTTGCTAAGCCCTAGCCCACCAATGGAACACCCTACCAGCCGGTGGTGACCACCGGAGAGAGAGGAAACCAACATCATTCTCACAAGACGCAGAGAAAACAAAACCCTAAAAACGATGGCTACAAATCTCCCCCGATTCAAAAAAATGGTGAAAGGAAAGGGTTTGAGCTCTTAGCTGTGCATACGAAAAGGGAATCTACTAACTAAACCAGACATTTCTTCAGCAAGAAAACTCACCAGCAAGAGACTCTGTCTATTGTTTACTTCCATACCATACAGATCATTCTCGTTCTCACCCTCCGATCATGGCAGCAGTGGCGGCGGCGGCAACAACCGCGTTCAGAGCTTCCTCAGCAATGCCACGACTGAATTGAAGATGACCATCACAAACGATGACGTTAGAGCTTCAGCCACACTCGATGCACCATCTCTGCCAATCAAATACAGAAATGGATTCAGCGAAGGTGGGGGGGAGAGAATTTTATATTGAATGTCTATGCAGACCAGTGAAGCTGATAAGTAAGAAGAAATGGGCGAGGGAAGCCGTAGCTGGAGATCGAAACTGATAAGAAGAGAAGAGAGGAGATGAAGATTTGAGTGTAAGGGATAGAAGGAACATAGGATTTGATATGCACATATAGTGAGGGAGCATTGGTCGACAATAACGGACCTACATTGATCATAGTGCCCTCCACGATGAAGGAGAAAACTTCACACAAAGTTTCCTAAGAAATTACTTTTACTACCACCTCTTCCTTTTTTTTTTAAAAAAAATACACTTGCAACTCCTCTTCTCACAAAAATTTCAGTTGTGGCCTTATATAAAATTTCATTTGTCACTATTTACATTTCAATTTAAAATCTTAAACATATACTCCCTCCATTAATAAAATATTTTTTGAGGAATTGGATGCACAAAAATGTAAGGCATTTTTAGTCTTTAAAGATATAATTATTGCTTTTTTTTTAAAAAGTACTCCTATTAATAAATGATTTTGTGTTTATTGTAGGGTTTTCAATAAGAGTAAATATAAAAAGATAGGATTAGTTTGAACGTAAGTAACTACTTTATTAGAGGTGAGATTCGGTTAAAAATGCCTTATATTTTTAAATGAAGAGAGTATATTTTTTTTCACTGAATCATATATGTTGACAGTATATTTTTAAACATTTACCATGAAAATAAATTTTGTAAAACTTATATAATAAAATACATTTTCATAATTAAAATTAAAGTATCTAAGAAATAATAAGGATATGTTCTTTAGTTTTGTAATATCATAAAACGATTTAATTTTAATAACTTTTTAATTATAAATATTTATATTTTTCCAGAAAATAATAATGGTTGGTATTGTTCTGCCCCTACTAGCTTAATTTTCTAGGTCCGTTACTGTTGGTCCAAAAAAAAAGTAGATTGACGGACAACAAGTGATGACGTCGAAAATAC
This sequence comes from Prosopis cineraria, assembly GCF_029017545.1. Taxonomy (NCBI): domain Eukaryota; kingdom Viridiplantae; phylum Streptophyta; class Magnoliopsida; order Fabales; family Fabaceae; genus Prosopis; species Prosopis cineraria. Next base: position 22,213,366 of record NW_026555338.1, read on the forward strand.
GTGCTGCTTCCACGCGGTTTTGCAATTTGCTTTTAGCAACGCTAACCTGAGTTCAGACGAAGGGAAGCAACGCAAACTGAGAGAAAGACAACGCAAGTTGACGAAGAGATAATGTGAGACAACGTTCCTATGTGTGCCCACTTTAAAATAAAATCAAGATATAAAGAGGAAATTGTGGCAAAAATATAAAAAAAAATTATATACTTAACTTTATATACTTAATGTGTTTGTTTTTTTATTAAATTAAGATATACATGTCTATCTTTTATAAATTATTTATTTTATAATAATTTTTTATTTTTAATTTTACTCACACATTAAGATTCACTTATTGGTATAAAGCTAATATACATTGGGATAGAGTTAGTGGGCAGAAAATTCCAAGCTGCTAATTCAGCAATATGATGAGACCGACCCCAACGTGGCAGTTTCGAGGGGCTAATATTTTAGTATGCAGAACTTCAACCAACTAAATTACTTCATCTGTCTCCATATATAAAAAGTTTTTTAATTTTTTTTTATTTTTAAATATAAAAAATTATTATCATATTTTTTAATTAATGAATCGGTGTATCCTTATTAAATTAGAAAGAAAAAAAGATAAATATTTTCATTAATTTACTTTAGAAAAAAATATTCATTTTTATTTATAATAATTAGGTACAAAATTGAAATGTTGCTGTGTTTTTAATTATATAACTAACTTTTATTGGTTTGTGTAATTTGATTAAAATATCTTATATATAAGAACGGAAGGAATATACATCAAGCGAAATTTGATCCGTACTATTAATAACTTATGGGTGATATTTTTTACTAACAAATCACATTTCATATCAACGTTGATGATTCGTATTTTTTAATAAGTTTCAATATTTTGAATTCTTTATTTTTTAAAAAAGAAATCAATTTCTTTTTTATATAAGACCTGAAGATTTTTGTAGATTACTGAAAGTTTGTCACCTGAATATACACGGCAGAGTTTGAGGAGATTCAATAACTGATTGTTTTGACCTGTTTAGCCCTCCCTACTGCTATAATCACCCAACCGCTGTTGCTCTTCCAATCTTTTGGGCTTTTGAGAAGGTTTTAAATTTGTGAGTAAAATACATTATTTTAATGCTAGTAAAAAGTTACATTATGTTACTATGTTAATTGGACAAGTAGATTAGCTTAATCTATTTTTTATTTTTCAAATTTAGGAGAGAGTCCAAAAATCAAATGAAAACCCCCACTTAATAGTTAATACATATATGTATAATTTTTCCTATGTATATAACTTATGGAAATTATGATTCTTTCCTCTACTTCTTCACATTTCATTTCAAGTTGCTCTATTTTATTCCACCCTGCACCCTGCACGGTCTCACTTCGAAGGATATCATTGTTGGAAAGTGGAAGCTATATATGCCAAAGAAATTAAGGAGGAGGCCCACAAGTGGCCTGTGTTACCACTTTCCATGCCTTATTTTCTTCGCAATTCATTTCAAGCTGCCCTATTTCTGCTATTTTTCCTTATTTGCTCTCCATTGAGATGTTTATGTTTGTGCAGTGACTATTTACTGTTTGGATTATTGGATTTTATGTGAAAGGATGCATCCAATGGACAATATTGTTGGACATGGAAATGCTTCCCTCCTAATGGTTTTTTTTCCCCATATTTTTAAAAGTGACAATTAATTAGTTCCTTAATTAGGTTTGTTCTTATTTATATTAATAGAAGTCAATCTAATAATCGTTTTGATGGACAAGATGATTTTGGGAGATTGAAAGATTGCTTGGTTGTTGTATAGATGAGAACATTACAGATCTTTCGCTCATTTTTATTATAAAAATAAAATGTTTTTTTTAACTAAGATCTGGTTAGGAGCTCATCTTGCCACAAATTAAAAGAAAATTCTAATCGAGATGTTGGGAATTGAATGGGAAGAAGAACGTCTTTGGGACGTGCCACGCACGATTGCTATCTTCTTCTGTGGGTCCCTCCTCGCCCCACCATTTCGATCTTTTAATTGCGACATTCTGTCAAATTCTAAGCCATTCTTTGTTCAAATAATTTTGAGGATCTCACTTGGAGCTCTAAAATACAAAAATTTACATTTAGAGTCCAAAATAATTTGAAAACGCACTGCAATCCGATGGTCCTTGCAAATTTTGTTGTGAATAAAAAGATGCATTTGCCCTTATTTTAATAGAATGTCCATGCATCCACAACACAATATTCACAAATTCTTAACACAATATTCATAAATACATAATACATCTGGTAAACATGATTTAACTTGAAATAAAATATACAGACAAACAAAAGATGAACAATATGATGTCCATAAATACGCAACACGAGATCTATCAATTCTTAACACAACAAACATCTGTAAACCTAAAGTTTATAATGAATAATATACTTTTATTGAAGCAACATACTTTAAATTAATGTCTATCAAACATATTGTGCATTCATAAATATTATGTTGAGAATTTATAAATATCATATTATGTATATATGGATTTCTTATCGAGACAAGAGCAAATGTATCTTTTCATCTGTAAATTAATTTGCAATAAGAACCATAGGGCTTGTAGTGTCTTTTCAAGTTTTATAGGGTTCTAAAGGCAAATTTTTATGCTCGGGAGACCCTACATGAGATTCTCCCTAATTTTAAGCCCTAAGTTGATGACATGATTGCAGCACTTCGAGAGCCGCTAATTCAGCGATATGATGAGACCGACCCCTTTCGTGGCAGTTTCTATGTCCTTATATTTTTGTTACACAGGAACTCCAACCAACCAAATTATACGTCAAGCAAAATTTGATCAGTACTATTAATAACTTATGGGTGATACTTTGTGCTAACAAATTCATATTTCATATTAACGCTGATGATTCATATTTTTTTAACAAATTTCAATATTTTGCATTGTTTATTTATTTTTTTAAAGAGATCAATTTCTGTTTTATTTAAGACCTGAAGATTTTTGTAGATTACACTTGAATATGTTAGGAGATTCAATTTTATCCACACAAAAAAAAAAAAGGATTAGAAGGTTCAATAACTGATGAAGGATAGAAACCGGAAGGCAACAACCGGGAGAGGTTCCTAGCTAGTCCCGAAAAGACTGTCACAGTGCCTCTCAAAATATGACCCAATTATATAAAGCTTCACCGCGCGGATCTGCTAACACCCCCCCCCCCCCAAACAAACACACTCTTTCTGCTTACAACTTTAATTTCTTTAATTATTAAATATATAATTATCTAATAATTTTAAACTACAACAAAAAAAATGACCTGGAAATTTAAAATTAATATTTGTCCAATTTATATTCTTCTTATTATTCTTTATTTTTTTTGTTTAAAATACTTTGCAAGTATTTGAAAATATAATAATTTAATTTGGATTGATTTGACCAGCATCAAATAATTGAATCTGGAATCATCCAATACGTGCCTATAGTTCAATTGGTAGCCTACCTTTTACCATCCTAATCAATTCTATTGCATTTAAAAAATATTCTTACCTTTGTCGATTTATTTATAAATTATTTTTAATATATTTTATTAAAATTAAGAAAAGTATACAGATTTATTAATTTTTTAAAAATAATTTTTTATTTTTTTAAATGATTAATAGAAGGTCACTCATGAATTTAAGAGAAAATACTTGTGAATTTATAAAAACTCAATTGTGAATGGATATAATAATTTAGAAATATGAGAGGGTGCCTAAAATTAAATAAACACTATAAGCAAAATTGTAAATGAATATATATTGAGACTGGCTACTGATTGTCTAGCAGGTTGAGAGGGAGTTGGGTGTTTACACTGTGTTCTTTTGGCATTTTCATTTTTTAATTAATAATTATATTTGTCGACTCTGTTTTGGCTATAGCAGAAAAATATAATTGGGATTTATTTCAAATGGATGTAGACAATGCTTTCTTGCAAGGAGATTTAAATGAAGAGGTATATATGAAAATATAATTGGTGGTGGAGAATAAAGTGTGTAAATTAGTTAAATCCCTATATGGTTAAAACACGCTACTAGGCAATGGAATGCTAAGTTGTGTGAAACTTTACTTGCTAGCTGGAGGCTTTGTTCCAAGTAAATTTGACTACTCCTTGTTTAATAAACAGCATGAAAATGAGTTTGTCATTGTCATTGTTCTAGCCTATGTTGATGACCTTATCATAACTAGAAAGTGTTAGTAGAATAGAGGATACAAAGAATTATTTGCATAAAAAATTTAAAATGAAAGATTTGAGTTTATTGAAATATTTTCTTGGAATTGAAATTTCTAAATTAATAAAGGTAAAAATGAGATAATAAAAAAGATGGTGAATCACATTCATAAGGGATAGAAGCAATTTAGTTCATGAGATTGAGAATCAGAATTCATGCATTTTTGGAGGATATGATGATTCTCACATTTGTAGTATATATTAATGAGTTTCATAATGCTTATTAGGATGAAAAATGGCAATTTAGTTTATTTTTGTATTAATTTTTTTATTCATTCCATTTCATTCCTTTATAGTAACCAAATGTGACCTTAGTTGTTAATTAAAGAAAATATATAGTAGTTGGAAGGGGTTAGAGGTCAAAATAATTAGCTATGATATCTTATCTACCTATAGTATCTACTCCAGTGTGTTGTCAAGTTAACTTTTTTAAAGGTAAAAAATATTCAACTTTAAATTACAATTATATTTTAAAAAGTAGAATTAAAATATCTAAAATAAAATGATAAATTAAAAATTTTAAATTTAAAATTGAAAAATTATTTAAGTGATTCGAGATGTTGAAAGTAATATATTTATTTAGGGAAAATTATGTAGAGGTCCTATGGAGCAGACTTATTTACTAATAAGTCTCGCGAAATTTAAAAACCACAGTCACGTTCTTTGGAACCTGAGTGTAATTTAAAATTAGGCTGTAAAGGCAATAATACTTTTATTAAAAATATATTACATAAATCAAATAGTTAATTTATAACTATTTTATCAACAATTTATAATTTTAATTTTAATTTTTTACAACTATAACTTCACATATCAAATAGTTAAATAATCTTGTATTATTAACAAAGCTTAATATTAATTGTTTATAACTACTTTATCAGTAATTTACAACTATAACTTTAACTTTTTACAACTATAATTTTACATATTCAATAGCTAAATTGATTAATTTAATTATTGGATATATGAAGTTACAGTTGTAAAAAGTTGAAGTTATAGTTGTAAAATATTGATGTAGTTGTAAATTATTTGACTGATGTAATGTATATATATATATTTAATAAGAGCATTATTATCTTTTATTCCAATTTTAAACTACACTCAAATTTTAAAGGGACTTAGTTATGGTTTCTAAATTTTATGGGACCTATTTATAAATAAATTTACTTCATGGAAATTATATGTAATTTTTTTCATTTATTTATTTTAGGAATAAATGGTAGTTCAAAAAGTATTAAAAACTAGAATTAATAGATTACCTTAATTCAAGAAAAAACTAGAACCAACTAAGTGCATGTTTGGATTACACTCTAACTTCAGTTAGAATAGGTATAACTGAGGTTAGGATGCAAAATGCAGAAAAAAATATGTTTGGATTAGCAAAACTTTTCAACCTCAGTTAGCTTAAAAACGTGCGTTATCTAAAAAGCCAACTGATCTGGCTTTTCCCTTCTCAGCATTCACATTTGCCCGTTGGAAGCAATAAATGCATTTTAAATTTTATTGCTTTCTCTCTCTTCTCTCTCTTCCTTCCTATGCATGCAGCTTTACCCGTGACCTCCATCTGCTTCACTCGTGACCTCCATCTGCTTCAAAACTGCTTCAAAACACACTTCCAGATCTGCTTCCTTCGGCCAGTCGTCTGCTTCTTCAGCTAGCCATCTGCTTCTTCAGCGCCAATCTCCAGCTTTCCACCGTGTCTCTGCTTCGATCTCCACTTCGCTTCTGTGAGTCATTTTTCTGTCCATCTCTAGCTCTCTTCTGTTAGTCATTTTTCTGTCACTCTCCAGCTTTCCACGTGCCCCTGCTCCAAAGTGCTTCTTCTCGCTGTTGCCTCTCGATCTCTGCCGTATCTACCAGATCTATACTTCCTATCACTGGATCTACTCCCCATCGCTTGTCCTTGCCAAGTAAGGTCATTCTTTTCGTCTCCTTTGTTGCCTTATTTCCTATTGTGCTCTACTATTCCTTCTTTAAAGACTTTTCTTCCTTCACCCGTCATGCTGCTGCTCCAGAAAGTGATATGTGCTTGTTATTCTCTCATGTCCATCCCCTCTTTGTTTATTTTAGACCAGAGGAAGATATAATGCGTGTAACATGAGTACAGATGCCCATAAGATGCATTTTTGGAACTTGGTATTTATAATGCTATTAGTTCAATCATCTTTTCTACATTTTTGGAACTCACTTGTTATGTGTTCCTCGAATAGTTTGTGAAGCCATAGATTGCTTTGCTTGTAGTGTGTCATCTAAAATTATTGTTGAAGTGTTTCCAAGGCTTTCATACTCTGACTTGAAGGATATTTATGTTGTTTGCTGTTTTCATATTGACATGAAAATGAGCAACGGTCATTCAATATTCTGAGCTTTTTGGTATGTTATGATTGGCTTATCCTGTTACTGGAAAGAATAGGTGGTGTTAATTTTTTTTTTCTTTTTGGGAGTAAGGTTACGACAGAGTAGAGTATTTTTTTTTCTCAATTAATCTCAATCAATCTTCTATAGCTCAAGAGAGAGGATTTGTAAATATAGCACGATTATTATCATTATCATGAGTAGCTATGGCGATCCAATTAGCATATTTATTAGTTTCCTTTTGTACTAGCTCTCTTTTATACATGGTGTAACACACCAAATTTTTTTTATAATTTAACTCAACCATAGTTGGGTTACAGCCACCCAACATATTTTTATATCAATAATTTCAATATAAAATATTTTATAATTGGCTTCAACTCACACACTATAACATTTCAGATAAATTTTTACCTCCCACATGCCATTAGGCTAAATCACATTTGTCCATCCTTATACTCCCAACAAGTAAATTAAATCACATTTGTCCATCCTTATACTCCCAACAAGTAAAATAAGCAATTTAGTCAATTTTCAACATAAGCCAGTTATTTGGCCTTATAATCATGCCAATTTAATCAATCCAAAGTGAACCAAATATTAAAATTACAGTCATCCAAATTGTACCAAAAATAGAAATAGTTTGAAAGGCATGATTACATTTATATATTCATATAATTGACAATAAATAAAAAGCCCTAATATTGGCAATATAACACATTATAAATCATAAATTAAATACCCAAAAGAGACAGTGGATCTATACCACTAAGCCTCTGGGACTCCTCCACGTGTTACTCATGGCTCTTCTCCTGAAAATTGTTAACCACATAATGAGACTCAAAAGTCTCAGTAACCAAAGCCAATTTATGATAGTGTATACAAACAGTTAAGTGTGTGCTTACTAAGTAAGAATTAAAAATAATATAATTCCAACAAATATAAGAAATATTATAATACACACAAACAACCATCCTTATATCCCTCCATTAACCTCGAGCCGTAGCCCTCACTCGGTACTAAATTACCCGGCCAAAGGTAGATTAACCCGAGCCCTTACAAGCCACCTATTGAGCTCTAACAGGGGCGTATCACGTGGCACATAAATACAACAATAATAGCAAGTCTCCCAACACCTCCCACAATAATTAAACAAATTCATAATAATATTGCATAATTTTATAATATTACAAAATTCATAATTTTCTCAATAATCACCCAATTAACATGGAGTAACACAAATCACAAATTAAAAGCATGGTTACCTTGTGGCTTTTTCAATAAATTATTCCTTAAAATTTCTCTCTCACCACAATCTTCACCAGTAATACAATCTACAAATAACATATTATTTATAAATATTAGTTTCAATTTTTGAAACTAATAAAATAATTCTAATAATAGAATTAAAAATATAACATAATTTCTAATCTCAATCTTAATACAAATTTAGAGTTAATACTATTAAGTAAAATTTTTAACTCCTCTTTTAATTATCAATAAACATTAATAATCTAAAAAATTAGCTTCTAAACTAATTTCTATTATCAAAATTTTTTTTATTTCATAAATTCGTACCTAAAATACCCAAAAATTAAAAATTGAGTCTCTAGCTTAGAATCATAATCCTATAACCATAATAATTCATTCCTCATCCCAAATAATCATCTAAACTCAATAACTCAACATATATTTTCAGATCTAATTTAGAATTTGATCCATAAGCCACAAATTCAAAGATCATCAACAAATTTATACTCTAGAACATTTATTATACTACTGACAACCTCAAAAACCATATTTATTCAACATAAATTCATCTCTCTTCCAGATCTTAAATTTTCTACCACTACAAACTCAGAAACCAAAGAAGAAGGATGACTAAGAAAAATTTTTAGAATACTTATTTAGTCTTGAAAAGCTTAAAATTACACCCTAAATATTCTATTAAAAACTCTTACCTTAAAACCCAGCACCGGTGAAATTGCGCACCGTCGCCCCCTCTATTCGCGCACGAAGAGAAATGAAAAAGGAAGGAGAAATGAAGAAACGAAGAAGAAGGGATGGGTTTTTAAAAAAAAATACTGTGGGGTCCCACATTTTTTTTAATTATTTCCTCTCTCTTCTTTTTTTTATTATTATTATATAAATATAATCATTGCATCGGGGAAGAGCACCGAAAGCCGTTTTGTTCTCTTCTTTCTTTCCTTCTTTCTCATACCTTTTTATTATTATTATAATAATAATAATAATAATAATAATATTATTATTATTATTATTTTTTAATTTAGAATTATATCCTAAGTTAGATTTAATAATCATCTCCTACTAATTTGCTTACCTCTAAATATTTTTTAAAAATTTTTATTTACCAAAAATTAACTATTAAAATTTAAATTGGGATGTTACACACGGTCCATGCTATAGCATCTTTTTTATTATAACTTTCTAACTTAGAGTCTTGTAGATATCAAGGATGTGTGTAGTAGTATGTAACACACATTAAAATGTGAAATCAAATTAAAAAATTATAGCTGTGAGTGACATGCAAAATATGCATTGTACTATTATTATTGTGGCAATTTTACAATATTAACCACCCAATGTAAATGCTGAAGGTCATATGATTCATAGGTCAAATGCTAAAGCATACCTCAGCTTCCTCTTGTTGTACTTTAGCTTGCTCTAATTCCTACTTGTGCTTCAATTCTTTTTGTGCGAGTTGCATTATTTTAAATTTTTGTTCTTCATTATATAAACTCCATGAATTTGAAAAATGCCAAACTGAAAATAGGAGATCTATATTGATTTGAATATATGTAGAGATATATATTGATTTTGCATGTTTGTGATGGCTGGCTAGTCTATACAATAATGAACAGGGACAAAGGAAAAGCTGTGTGGAATTCAACTTTATTGAATGGTTGCAGGAAAATCCTCTTTATGAAAAATTTAAATATAAAGGTTTGAGATTTGCAAGGGAATTAACCTTGATATTCAAGGATGTCCTGGCAACTAGAGAAACACTTTTTGTACCATCTGCTACCCAGACCCAAATAGAGAATGATGATGATGAGGATGTGTACCGCCTTACTATTGACCTTCGAGAAGGCTCCGATGATAGTGAAGAGGAGCTAAATTTATCTAACATCGCAGCACCTACGGGGGTCACCGATGTGTTGTTGGGCTTGAATGTCACCACAAATACCGATGGAACTAGTGGTGACGGAAGTCAAGGTAAGAGAAAGAGGGTGGTAGGCATTGGTGGGAGGAAAAAGCAAAAAGTCCCTACGTTAATGAAAATAGCAAATGCGATGAGTGAAATGGCCAAGGATAATAGAGCTAGAATAAAGACAGTGAACAAGATTTTAGCAAATGACATAGGAGTTTCTGAGGTTGTGGCTCACCTAAATGGACTCCCAGAAGTTTTTGGTGATAAAGATTTACATTGAAAATGTGTCAATCTTGTCTTGTACAAGCCTATGTGAGATGCTTACTGGCAACTTAAAGATCATCCTGATCACTTGATCAATTGGTTAAAGCACCAAGTTTACCATTTACCAGATTGGATTTTAAAAAATACATCTGGATGAATTTTTATCTAGGCTTATGATGACTGGACTTGTGTTTGACTTGTAGTTGCTTTATTTTGACTTGTATTTGACTTGTAGTTGCTTTATTTTGACTTGTAGCTTGCAAATGATGACTTGGTTTGTAGTGAATATTTAACTCTTATCTAATGCTTATCTTATGCTTTATCTTTTACGTTATTGAATGATATTTGTATACTATGTACTTTATATTATATACAAATGATATTTACATACTATTTTACCTCAGGTTTAAAAATCATGGAAGATTTAAATGAATATATGTTAGGTTGGAATGAAGGTTGGGATGTAGATGTGGCTCATCAACTACTTCCCTTGTTACAGCAAGATATAACGGAGCAAGAAGAAATATGTCAATTAGTTAGTGAATATGTGATGCCATATGTGTGTAAAGAGCCACGGAGAACTAGCATGCAAACAGGACAAATGTGGGTCAATGAGATTTTGCAAGGTCATCCTGATCATTGTTATGAAATGTTTCGAATGGAAAAACATTTGTTTAGGCAATTGTGTGCGACACTAATTGATCTTGGTCTAAAAAAGTCTAAAAAAATAAGAGTTGAAGAAATGGTTGGAATGTTTTTAAATACAGTTAGACATGAAGTTAGTAATAGGATGATACAGAAACAATTTCAGCATTCAGGGGAAACTGTCCATAGAAATTTTCATAAAGTATTAGCTGCCTGCCTTAACCTTTCCAAGGCAAACATAAAGCCACTCGATCCTTTGTTTCAACGATGTCATTCAAAAATTCAAAATGATCCACGATATTGGCCATTCTTTAAGGATGTTATAGGAGCAATTGATGGCACTCATGTGCCATACGTGGTTAGTATTGCCGATCAAATCAAATTTATTAGAAGAAAGGGATATGCAACATAGAATGTTATGGCTGTATGTGATTGGGACATGTATTTTACTTTTGTCATCACGGGATGGGAAGGTACAGCTCATGATGCTCGAGTATTTGATAATACCATATCAACTCCTTCAATGCATTTTCCGCATCCACCTCCAGGTATATTTTATTAAAGTCACTATAATTATTATTGCATTGATTTAATGTTGGTCAAATTTACATCACTTCCTTTCATTTAATAGGTAAATATTATTTGGTTGATTCTGGTTATCCAACACTAAATGGGTATCTTGGTCCATATCGTTGCGAACGTTATCACCTTCCAGACTTTAGGCGAGTTGCAGGATTTGCAAACAATAATGAGGTCTTCAATTATTATCATTCAAGTCTAAGATGCACTATAGAAAGAACTTTTGGAGTGTGAAAGAATAGGTTTGCAATTATATGAAAAATGCCCAAATTTAAATATAAAACACAAGTTCAAATTGTTTGTACAACAATGGCAATACATAATTTTATTAGGAGAAATTCAATTACTGACGAGCATTTCATACAAGCTGAAGATGAAAGTGTAGAAGTCCAGGAGGAAGATATCGATATTGGTGAAGCATCCTCGTCAAATCTACCTGGATCATCAAGACAAATGCAACGTGTTCGTGATACAATTAGAGATCAACTTGTAAATCATATCAATTAAAGATTAATTTATTTTAGGTTTTCATGGTTGAATATTTAAGATATTTTCCTTATTAGTTGTAATTTTAAGTTTAATATTTTTTATTTATTAGTTAGTCAAAAAAATATAAACATGCTTATTTAAGATAAAAAATTTATGCTTATTTTTGCCATTAAATATCTCAACTAGCTTTTGAATTAAATCATCCAAACGAATTTCAGTTTATCTGACTGACTTTTAAAAAAAATGATATTCAAACATAAATCACGTTACATCAACTGACTTTTCTTCTAACCTCAATTTACTAACCTCAGTTAAATCCTAACCTCAGTTGTAAATTTTTTAATCCAAACACACTCTAAATCTATTAATTCAACCATTAAGAGTTGGGAGGATGGTGTTATAGTAGAGGGTCATAGTCTCATGGAAAGCAAACGAGTGTATAAAACATGGATTTAGATTTACAGGACAATGAATGATCAATTGGGATTTAAAGCGCAAAAGGAGTAAGGGACTTGCAAAAAAGAAAGGAAGGGAAGAAGAATAACGTCCAATTCAATGCCAAAAATCAAACAAAAAAAAAGAAATTAACAAAAAGTTCATCCTTTTGTCCCCGTTGATGGGGGGATCGATTTCGGTGCTCAGCACCAAAACACTACCATTTGGCAGTGTTTTGTTTTCTTTTTTTTAAATCATAAACTCATTATAATAATAATAAATAAATATTATAAAATTATTATATTAATATTTAATAAACAAATAAATATTAAGATGTTAAAGTTAAACCTGAATAGTTTTGACTCATTAAAATTTGACTTGAATAGTTTATATATAAACTTTGATCTAAATAGTTTAGGACTGCATTGAAAAAATTAGAATTGAAACAAAAAAATTTATTTTTTTATTTTATTAATTTTGCACAGTTGTCTATCAATGAAAAGTAATATTTTTCAAGGCATGATCGTGTATTAAATATAGATACTTTTCTTAATAAGAATTTAAATTTGATTTGTTACAGTGTAAGAAATTAACTTATTTTGCTAAACTTAACCTCAATTTTAAACTCTTCAAATCATTTTTTTACTTTTTTAATATAATTTTAAACTGTTCAAACTAAAATTTTTATTTGAGCTACTCTAATTTAATTTTAAGATCTTAGTATTTATTTGTTTATTCAATATTAAAGTAATATTTATTTATTTATTATTATAATGAGTTTGTAATTTAAAAAAATAAAGAAAAAACACTGCCATGTTTTTGGTACTGAGGACCATGATGCTCATCCTAAGATGAGCGCCGAAACCAGTTCCGTTGATGGGGGAGATCTCATAGGTGTTGGGTCCCACTCTGGCGTGTTAAAATTCTAGAATAGATTCCGAAGTGGGGCATCTTTAATATTTAACATGAAACCTCTGAACAATGAACCAAGCTTAGCTGAAAGGGGTCCGTTCACAGTTTGTTCTACCTATCACTGTCATTGACAGTTTTTAACCTTTACAAACTTAGCTTTACTAAATCTAAATCATAGATAGGACAGTGAAACAAAGGGAGACACAATGTTCAGGAACAGAGAAAGAGAAGAGTGGTGGAAAGCTGACACATAGCGTCATAGTCACAATGCAAGTAATCAATGCAGAAAATAGAAGGGAGATACTCATACTAGAAATGAGTTGTTTATATATTGAATAGCAATCATGTGCACAATTCTACGGGAACATTCAACAACATATACAATAGGCAATGATCCAAATAGAATTGCAGAGGAGTGCCAGAGCAGAGAGAAATGTCAAAGGAAAAGATTCTATTTGTCTTATGTTATTCCTGGCTATACACACAATATTAGACAGCATTTGAATAGAGAAGACAGAAAGATACAAAGATACATGCAAATTATTCTTAAGTTATGGAATATTCTTCTGAATCAATCTTCATCCACTAATGATTGAATATAGGTAGGAGTGGCGGTTGTACTGTTCTTGGATGTGGACGGCATACATTGCCGTATATGCCATGAAGTTTATTCAGCAGCTTAAAAAACCCTCCAAGAAATAAAAGGATAAAGAAAAGGGACCACCATGGAAGTTGCAGAACTAAAGGTATCAGAGAGGCAACAGCCAAACAGCCAGAGGTTGACATGAGTACTTCAAACAAAGAAGCAAATCAAGAAACAAGAACTTGGCTGCAAAACTGAAGTAATATGCTATGGAACATAGGACAACAACCACAAAAATGATAGGGTGAAGGTGGAAGGGTAGGGTATTGGCGACTGAACTTCGAATTTGAAAGAAGGTAAGTAGAATTGTAATGGTGGGAGCGAAGACGAAGTTGGGGGGAAAGGCTTCAAGAGAGAAATTGAAGATGTTGACATTAGAGAAAAAGAACACAGCATTAAGGATTTGCCTTCTTGAATAGAAGTAGTGGCTATTGCCATTGTCATTAGAAGTAGTCCCAGTTTGTTAAAAGAAACAAAAGATAAATTCATGTGACTAAGCCACTGAGGATTATTTATGAGAAAATTTGTTTAAGACCCTCGATCACATTTAATAAAAAAGAAGGTCCCTTAAATTTTGAAAATTCACATCAAACCAAGGTTACTGAAGTGAATTTAAAATGCAAAGTAAAATTACTTCATTATCCCTCATCCCCTTTAATTCTTTATTGAAGTTATTTATTTCTCTACATGAAGTTATTTAGTAATGACACAAACAATTCTTGCAAATCAATGAATAACTTAATGTAAGGAAATGAACAACTCATTTTACAATTATTATTACACTTTAAATAAAATTAAAATTTAATAATGGCACAAACAACTCCTGTAGGTCAATAAGTAATTTCATGTAGGGAAATAAACAATTCATTTTACCATGATTAAAATGCTTGAAACAAAATCAAGATTCAGTAATGGCACAAACAATTTTTATAGGTCAATGAATAATTTCATGTAGGGAAATAAACAATTTTAATAGAGAATTGGAGGGGATAGAGAATAATGAGGTAATTTTACTCTGCATTTTAATTTTACTTTAGTACCCTTGGTTTGAAGTGAATTTTCAGAGCTTGAGGGGCCTTCTTTTTCATTAAGTATGGTCAAAGGATTTAAAATAAAATTTTTCCATTATTTATCGTGATAATCTGTCATCACGTGCCTTTTTTTTTCATTAAAGTAGCAATGTATATTAAAAACTAAAAAATTTCAGTGAGTTCCAAGAAATAACGGGATGGTGAAATTCTTTTCAAATAAAAGTATCAATTACTAAAGCATGAAATTTTTTCATACAAAAAAAAACGGAGGGTGAAATTCTTTTCAAATGTGTCTTTTAGAGTAAAGCACTAAGGGAAATTTAATTAAAAAAAGCATTGTGAATGATAAAAATGCCATCTTTGTCAAGGTTTTTTCTTGAGTTTTTTTTTTGGAACTTGCATCGAGGTTAAAAATGGATCAAGCAGATCCGAATAAGCAATGTTTTAACGAACTTAGTTTATTATTCAATAAAAGAGTAAATTAGCTTGAAAACTATATATCCAAGAGTGTTTTGGACATTAAATTTTTTTTTTGGTACAATATTTCCTTTAACTTTTAAAAATGGTGCACTTTAACACTTACTATTAACAAAAGTTAACTTTGACAGTTAATTCATCAAAAAAAAATAAAAGGATCTTAAAAATTATAAGAAATGACAAAAAAATTATATTAAAGGATCCAAAAATTACAAACAAAGATCCAAAAATTACAGAAAAGAATCAAGAAAATTTTATTGGTAATTTTTTAATAATTTTTGAGATCATTTTTTAATCAATTGATAGTTAAAGTTAACTTTTGTTAACGATAATGATAATATTATACTATTTTCAAAGTTGAAAAAAGAACATTGTACTAAAAATAAGTTTAGAGTCCCAAACATTTCTGGACTTATAATCTAAGAGTCAATTTGCTCTCTTATTGTTTGGTATTTTTGAAAATTTAGCTCAGATTATCACTATCTTAAGCTAAAATTCAAGAGACAGCGTGAGAGTGAACAGCAAAGAGCAAGAAACAAAAATGGGTGTAGTGGACTTTTCACCGAGCTCGCCGAGATGATTTAGATTCGACGGCCCTATCTAAAATAATGCAGGAGCAAAGTCTCAAATATATAAAAGATTATATAGCAAAGTTTCGAATATATAAAAGGGGAAAAAATATATAAAAGAAGCTTGAGTTTGAAAAGGAAAAAATACATATCCAAAATTTCACCCAATAAAGCGAATGTTCTAATATAAAAAGCAAAGCATGAATAAAAGAGCTGACCAGTAGTGGTGCTGGCCAAGGTCGGCCATTGTTGGGCTGATGAGTAGCTAAAGTCCAGCTCAGAGCATGCTCATTCTCATTCTCGTTCTCGCCTTTCGATGATGACAGCGACCACCATGCACGGAGGTTGTTCACCAATACCACCGCAGTGTTCAACATCTTCATCAGAAACGGCAATAGACCTTCCCGCACTCGTTGTGACATCTCTGCTTTCATATGCAATCTACGGAGCATGTCAATCATCAATATACACACACACACACACATTGGAGGCGGTGACAAGTTGGGTCAACTTTCATATATTGTTCATTACATTGAAAGTGACTTGGACACTGTCACTTTCATGGACGCTCAATGAGACGCAAAGTAGCGATTGGGTTTCAAAGTTGCATTTAGTCGGCATGTGATTGAATAGTGAATTTCTGTTGAATAAAATTAATTATGAGAAAACAATTAATATGATCAATTTTAATTAAATTTGCTTATATTATAATGTGATCGTGTTTGAATGTTATTTTTTAAATGGGTTCCAAAGTTGTTTTTATTTTGGACGTGATTGAATATTGAATTTTTATTGAATAAAATTAATTATGAAAAGAATAATTAATATGATTAATTTTAATTAAATTTTCTTATATTATTATAATGTGATTATGTTTGGATGTTATTTTTTAAATCTAATTTTGATAAAACTAAAAATATTTGGATGATTTTTGTTAAAATCATTTTTAAATGTACAAATTACTGTAGAAAACATTACTTTTTAAAATTAAATATTGATAAATTTGTATATAATATTATTAAATTTGTTAAACTCTATTTAATAAATAAAATATATTATGTAATATAAATACATGATTAATTATAAAAATTTAAATTAGATTATATTGCAATATTAATAATAACTAGATTTTATACCACGTGCGTTGCACGAGAATATAATCCTAATTTTTTATATTAATTCTCAAATTTTATATAAGCTCACTTTTCAATTTTTTATAAATCAATAAAATCTCCCATCTCCTGCATTCGTTTTTCAAAATAAGCATACCATAAAAACTAATTAATTTAAATATTAAGTAAATATTAATTTGATAATTTTATCATGTATTTTTATTTAAAAAATATGAAATATAATTATGCAAGTAATTAAAAATAAATAATTAATAATAAAAAAATAAGTATATTTTTTCTCAAGGTATAAGTAATTTTATAATTTAATTATAAAGAACTATATTTTTATGGGTTAAATAGTAAAATGGCCCTTGAACTATAAGTCCAAGAAAGTTTGAAACTTTGAACTTATTTTTTGTATAATATTCTCCTTTAATATTTTTTTAATATTTTAAAACGATGCAATTTGCCCCTACAATTAACAAATATTAACTTTGACATTTAGTTGAACAAAAAATTATAGAAAATGACTAAAAAAATTTTCTTGGTCTTTTTCTCTAAAATTTTTGGGTCCACGTCTGTAATTTTTGAATCTTTTTTTTATAATTTTTATGTCTTTTTTTATAATTTTTTATGAACTAACTGAAGTTAACTTTTATTAAAAGATAAATTTAGGATCCCAAATCCAAACACTTCTTGACCTATAATTTAAGGGTGAAATTGCCTTTTACTTAATCCTTTTTATTTCCAGGCAATACATAGGGATTTTTTATCAATTACATTATAGAAATATACAATAAATTATTTTTACAAAAATGTAAGTGACAATTTATTTTATTTTTGAATTTGAGATCTCAATTATATTCAATATAAATAATTGGTTTTTAATATAAAATAGGTTTTGTTTTATATTTTGTTTCTTATATTTTA
Organism: Prosopis cineraria; assembly: GCF_029017545.1. NCBI lineage: Eukaryota > Viridiplantae > Streptophyta > Magnoliopsida > Fabales > Fabaceae > Prosopis > Prosopis cineraria. The sequence goes on from NW_026555338.1 coordinate 22,231,222, forward strand.
TAAACAATTTGTTGCTCTAGAATTTTTCTACTCCATGCATATTAATAAGATAAATAATAAATTGTTCTATTTTTTATATAAATTATATTTGAATATCTTACTCAGTGTATATTAAAAAATAGAGAATAATTTAAAAAAAACGTATAATCTCCACTTAAATTATTCTAAGATATTTGTCATCCCATGTACATTATGTATTTACAGAAAATTTAAAAACGTATTTTTAATTTTCAAAATTGATTACCTCATGTAATTTGCATACTTGCGTGTTTTATTAAAAAAACGTTAGAAGATAGATTTTAAACTTGATAAATTAAAAAAGGAAGAATGACACTAAACTCCTAAAAGGACAATTTTATCACATTAAAGCCCCAACAAATTTCAAAATACGAAAGAAATCTCTTGGGTATTTAGTTGATATCTTGACAAAATTTCAAACTTATAAACTTGCATCCTACTTTTTGAAATTTACAACTCCTTCTAGTTTGATTTGCAACTCAATTTTTCAATTTAATTTAAGAACACAAATTTTTTTATAAAAACACAAAATTTTAAACAATGAATTTTATAAGATTATTTATTCAACTCTAGGTAATTGCAACTTATTCTCTCTGATTTGAAACTCAATGTTTTAATTTTATTCATGAACACAATCTCAATATTTATTGTTCTTATGAGAAATTATTTGTTTGGAAGAATTTGCAATTTTTTCTCTCTAATTTGTAATTTGCAATTTATTATTGTTAGCCCCTTTCACATTAACTATGTAAATAAATTTTCACATCGGTTATATAAATAATTATGTTGTTTTTCTAGATCCATCACGCCAAAGGAGTAGTAAAAAAATGGTAATCACACCGCATATCTACAATTTTATGTGATTTTCTTTCAAGTTTGTAGATTTTCATTTCTGTTCAAGAGTTAACTAAGTATATTAAATATGTAAAAACGTAAAATATGTGATTCTACAAGTCAAATGTGGCTTTAACGACCATGAGTATGAATGATACATTTTTAATTACGTACATTTGAAATTAGTTTTTAATGTTCAAATAATGAATGTAATTACATTTTGATCTAAAACATGCATGATCGGGATGAGCATCAAGTTAGTCAAGGAGGTTGCCCCCACTTCTTTGACTTTGTTGTGGTTGGATTTAGACCTTTACGCGCCCGTTGTACTCCCTCCTCCATGCAAGTTTATAAAACACTACTTTTTGAAAATTAATCAATGTCCCAAAATGAAATTCTTTCTGATTCAAAATATTAATAATTTTTAATTTAATAATAATTCATATATCAAAATTTTTATATTTATTAAAACAATATTATTTTTTTATTTAGTCTTAATTTATGATAATTTTTTTTGGCTGAGAAATTATGATGAATGAGGTGAATGTCATAAGTTTACAGTAAAGATAAGAATCTAGATTAATAAAAATAATGGGTAAAATGAATTTTTTTTATAAATACTGAATTGTTTTATTTAAATTTTATAACTTGAAAAATATTCATATTTTTCACAGAATGGAATCAAGACACTTTGATAAAAAATAATTTCATTATTTATGTTTGTTCAAATATTACCCTTCCCTCTTTTATTATATTTTTATTTATCTTTAATATTCACAATAAGATTAGATTAAATGAAGGTTATTTTTTTACAAAAATTATATTGGTGTTTTAAAAATTTAAAATTATAAAGTATATTTAATAAAATTTATATTAATATGCATACTTTATCAAACATATTTTATAAACTGGAAGGATGCACCCATCATCCAGTAAGCATCTTCTCTGCAGTGTAGTTACTTTTGATTAATGAATGCACTTATTCAGTCAAAAAAAAAAAAGCATCTTCTCTGCGTCCTTTCCTTCACGCGCTTATAAGTATAATGTCATGATTAATGGAGGCAGTGGCGCGAAGGAAACTTCCCAGAATTTTTCCTCTTTTTGGCTTGATTTCGCGTGGATCACGTCATGTGCACAGAGAGCTACTAGGAGTACATATGATTATCCTGAATTCTAGAGCTCAAGCTTCTTCTTTTTCCCAATCAAAATGTAATTTTAATCCCAACACGTGTTTTAAAAAAATTCAAAAACTCTATATACAGAAGCGCCCGCAATTCAATATAACTTTTATCAACAATTTAAATTCAAATTGTAGAGAAAATATGTTCATATTTAGTGTATGATGGTATTTCAAATAGAATTGTCTTCAATAAAAAAAACTCCTGTGAGCATAAAAAAACTCCAACAATTATTTTAAAAAACATCAAGTTCAAACCATCCATAATATTCATCTTGTGGTTGAAAGGAAGAGGATGCATGAAAAAAGGATGAAGGAAGGAGGAAAGAGGAAAGAATCATCTCCCCACATGAAACTATTGGAATTGCCAAATGACATTAATTAACTAAATTGTGCATACATTGATTAGAAATTATAAGTAACTAAATGAATATTTGTAACATGATAATGAATAAAGAATTATTAAGTGAAAATGAATAAAAACAATACTCTTGAAATATACAAATAATATAGAGTAATTTCTAAAATTTTTGATAAAGAAATAACAAATTTACCTTTAATTTAAAAGTTGAAATAAACATGTGGAAGACGCACTCCTTAAGAATATATTCTTTTTATATAATAAAAATTTTAAAAAATATAAATCAATATTTTTTTGTACATAAACTGAAAACCTAAGAAAGAGAGAGAGGGAGAGAAAGAAGGGTTTTATTCCGGGAAGAACTAGCTCGGATAATATCATAATATCTCAGGAAGTTATTCCTTCTATGCGTAATATGAAAGGAAAGAAAGACTTTATGGCGATTAAGATTGATCTTGAAAAAGCCTATGACAGAGTTAATTGGGATTTTCTTATTTCATGCCTGGAGGAGATTAATTTGCCAACTAAGCTGGTTGAGGTTATTCAGCAATGTGTAAGATCTTCTAAGATGCAACTCTTATGGGAGGGAAGTAAAACAGAAGAATTTAAACCGACTAGAGGTCTTCGTCAAGGAGATCCTCTTTCTCCTTATCTTTTTGTTTTATGTATTGAAAAGCTTGCTCATCTGATACAAGAAGAGATTGTTAAAGGTCATTAGAGACCCATTCGCTTAAAAAAAGATAGTCCTCTTCTCTCCCATTTTTCTTTGCTGATGATCTGGTTATTTTTGCGGAAGCAACTTTGGACCAAGTACAGGTGATTAGACAATGTCTGGATCGTTTCTGTGCAATGTCCGGACAAAAGGTAAGTCACTCTAAAACTAGGGTGTTTTCTCTAGGAATGTGAATCATAATAGAGACAGCGCTTAGTGACCTTCTTGAATTTAACCGTACGGCGGATTTGGGTTTGGGTAATTATCTTGGAGTCCCTCTCCATCCTAATTGTGTGACCAATAATACTTATCAATTTGTGGTGGATATAAATGAAAATAGCGACTATCTAGTTGGAAGGCAACTTCTATTTCCTTGTAGGACGAACAACCTTAACAAAGTCTGTGTTGAGTACTATTCCTCTTTATTGTATGCAAACTGCTCATCTACCTGTGAGTACTTGTGAGGAGATTGATAATGTTCTCGAGGTTTTCTCTGGGGCTCAACAAGGGAAAGGAAAAAGATTCATCTTGTAGCGTGGGATGAAGTGTGTAAACCAAAAATAAATGGTGGACTAGGTTTACGACATGCACATCTTCAGAATAAAGCCTTTATGATGAAAGCAGGATGGGGCCTTATACATAACAAGGAGGCTTTATGGGCTAGAGTTATTAGAAGTAAATATAAATGTGGAAGGGAGCTAATTCCACAAGTGAATAGGACTCTCCCCGGATCTCAGTTCTGGAGAGGTTTGAGAAACAATTGGGAGAAAGTTGAAGCAAAGTTAGAACTTATAACCAACCAGCGAATGAGAAAGTTGTTAGATGGAAACCTGAGAAGCATGGTATTTTTACAGTTCGTTCTACTTATGATCATTGATAGATAGTTATGATTGCCCTGATCAAATGTGGGCCAAGATTGGAAGCTTCGAGTGCCTCAGCGATGTAGATCCTTCCTTTGGCTCATGAGTCATGATCGTATCCTTACTAATAAATCTCGCTTTGACCGTCATTTGGATATTCAACCGTGGTGTAGTTGTTGTCCTGAGGAGTTTGAAGACACTCTACATGTGATAAGACGTGCCCTGAAGCTAAGGAAGTGTGGATGAAATTATTACGCCCTTCTCAAAGACGGGCTTTCTTTACCACAGACTTACGTGAATGGTGCAAGATGAATCTCAAGATTCAAGTAACAGTTAATAATTTCAAGTGGTGTGATTTGTTTGCTGTTCTGTGTTGGGCAATATGGAAACATAGGAATGAGAGAGTTTTTGAGGGACGAAGATCGACTACAGTGAGTGTCATCGCACAAGCTACTGTTATCCTTAACTGCATGAACGTGGCTAACTGTCGTTTACAAAATACATCTATTGCTGGCATTCGTCCTAATAATCAGGTGGATATGACTACTATCTTAGCTACTGATGAGCTCTTTGTTTATGTTGATGGGGCTTTGTGGTTGCTACTAATTCTAAGGGTTGTGGAGGTCTAGTTAAGGATACTAAAGGGAATATCATTGAAGCTTTCATGCTTCGTTTAGAGAAGGGGGATAATCTGACGGTAGAATTATGGGCTTGTTATATGGGTCTAAAGCGTGCTTGGGATATCAAAACCAAGCATGTAAAATTCATAGTGATTGTCATGAAGCACTGTCTCTGTTAAGAGCCAATAATTACGACCTTCATGAAGACCGAGAGCTTATTGCTAAAATTCAACAAATACTTCAAAGAGACTGGCAGGTTGATATGAGATGCATTAGAAGGGAGTTCAACTCAGAAGCTGATTCTTTAGCGAAACGTGCCTTATCTCTCCCATGGGTCTTCACGTAGTGGCTGGTGACTCTATTCCTTCATTCATGGAGGAGTTTAGTTTTTATTTGCTGTTTTGTTTTGATTGTTTTTTATTCATCAAAAAAGAGGGAGAGAAAGAAGGACAGCAGGGAAAGCTGACACATAGTGTTACAGCCAAGAGTAGATGCTCATACTGGAAATGAGTTGTTTATATATTGAATAGCAACATTATCGTGGGCAAAAAGAAAAAAAAAAAGAAAAAAGCAACATAATCATGAGTGCAATTCTACGTGAACATGAACAACGTATTCAATAGGCAATGATCCGAATAGAATCGCAGAGGAGGGCTAGGAGAGAGAAATGTCAGAGGGAAAGATTCTAGTTGTCGTCAGCATGCCCCACCATTTCCGTACATTGTGGCCTTGTACTATTCCTCATTGGTTCTCTAATTCTCGAATCTTCCCGTGGGCTTCCACAGCAGTCCACTATTCTCAGCCCAGTAGTGTGCTTTGGGCCTTCCTCCTTGGGCCATGACACGCACACGAGAACCAATCATCATCATCCTCTAACGATTGAATATAGGCAGGGAGTGGCTGTGCTGTTCTTGGCAATGGACAAATTATTTTGTCATATTTGCCGTGTGAAGCTTCTTGAGGAGCTAAAGAACCCTCCCACAACCACAAATATTGATTCAGTTCATAATCCAAAAAATTATTGATTCAAATTTCACCATCGAATAAGGATTTTATAATGGATGATATGTAAAAGTTCTTTAATTTAAAGATATGTTCGGGGTTTTGTTGAGTTTTAAAATTCAATTCTTCTAAATTTATATAATTCCTTTAAACTATAATATTTTAAAAATTTAGTTGATTAAATGTTCTAGTAATTTTAGTTGCCTCCTTTCAAAAACTTCAATTGCTCCCATCATATATTTTAAAAAATTTCACTTGTCCATCAGAAAATTTATAACCTAAAGTGCTGTCTGTGTGCTACAATCTCAAATAGTTTTAGAATGGAAAAGTAAGAATTTAAAAAAAAATAATTTTTTATACAAATTTTTATCACAAATTATGCCCTATAAGAAAAAGTATGTAGATTTATTCAACGAACATAAAAAAGACGTGATCTAATTCTAATAGATAGAAAAAGTTGTTTATATAAAGAGAGTTTTTTTAATCTTATTATAATGTTATGTTTATATTTAAATAATTGCATAGAGAGTTATGTTTACTTCTTCCAAAAAAATAATATTTTTTTAATCTTATTTATGTTTACTTCCTTAAAGTCATTGTGAAATGTTAAATTCTTTTAAAAGTTCTTTAATGATATTCTCCATTATTGTCCACTTCTCTTTCTCTTTTTTTTTCATGTTCCTATGATGCTTTTTTTTTTTGGACTTTGTATTATTTGATTTTAAAATCAATACATACGCTATATCTTCACAGACAGGCATGCTTCATTGTTTTTAAATAATTAGAATAAATTTTATTTACTAACTTATTTTTCATCGTACTAAATAAATCCCTAATTTACTTTTGACAGTTCATGCAAATTTTAGAAAGAAAAGAAAAGAAAACGACAGTTCAGTCATGATGCAAAGACAAATTCTCTACTATTACGCTTAAATATCTTATGTCTATATGACTATATCTTGTTCTTCTTTTCAGCCAGTATCTATATCTTCTTAGTCTCGATAATTTATTTCAAATTATTTCCCGGTTTTAAAAAAAAATTATGCCAAACCCTAATCTCTTAAAAAAGTTTGCATTTTAATTCTACATATTTATTAAATATCCTATATAAATATAATGCTTTAATAATGATAATCGTACAATACAGTCATGCACAATACAATATAATTCAGAGAAGATACAGGAAAGATAAGAAGGTACACGAAAATCGTGCTTCCACGTGGTTTTGCAATTTTCCTTTTAATTGGCAAACTTTGACGAACAGATAATTGTGAGATGATGTTCCCCTATGTGTCCCCACTTTTAAAATTACATCTATTTGGTTTTTGTTACTGTTTTTTATTCTTAAAAACTGTTTTATGATACAGGTTTTGTAATTGTTGTTCAAAACAAAATAAAATAAGTTGTTTACTTTTGTTACTTTAAAAACAGTTTTTGAAATCAAAAAAATAAGTTAATAGTAATAGTTGTAGGCAGTTAACAGCGATGGTTTATGATAGAAATTATTAAGCTTAAAACAAATAAGATTACACAACAAACCAAGTTAATAAATACAAGGGTAAAATAGAAAAAATTTTTCAAAACCTACTAAATGTCTTATATTTTGAACTAAGGTGAGTTGAAAAAAAAAAAAAAGTCTTATAATTTGGATAGGAGGGAGTATATCTATATCTTTATTATCTTATTTCTCTTTGAATGAAGGGATAAGAATGTTTTATACGTAATTCAAATAAACATTATGATTACAAAAGGATTCTACTTCCTATTTGTCCCAGATTATAAAATATTTTGAAAAGAAATTTAACATCACAAAATATAAAATGTTTTAATAAAATAATATTTTTTATTAATTATAATTTTCTAATATACTGTTCTAGCTATTTTATTCTCTCTCTTAAATAAGGCTTTCATTAATATTTTTTTTTGAAATAGTTTCAGATGAAATGTCAATGGTCTTAATGTAATTATTTATACGAACATTGCAGTATGTCCACTATTTGAAAAGAAAAAAACCTTTTCTCTCATTTTATATTAGGTTATTTTTTCACAATGATATTTGCGGGACCTGCAAATTTAATTAATTTCAATATATCTCTATCCCAAATTATAAGATATTTTTGAGATGCCCCAAAATATAAATACTTTAATAAGAATAAAATTTTATTAATAATACTTTTTTAATATTATTCTTTCCATATACCCTTTCTTTATTATTGTTTCACAAATAGAATACTAAATGAAGTATAGTTTTAAAAGTTTTATTTTATTTAAAAAATAAAATTTTTATATATATTTAATAAATTTATTAATATGTGTTTTTTTAATGCCAAGTAATAAAGTTTGATTAGTACGTGTGATTTGGGAGGAGGGAGCCCGACATTAATATAATATTTGGCTTTTCTTTGACGTTGGACTTTTCCAATGGACTTTTCCACAAGAACACGCCCACGCGATACCTTAGGCTCTATTTTGTTGTCAAAGTCTCCACCTTTTACTTAGCTGAAAGGGGGCTCGCTTGTTCGAGTTGTAGTGCTAATTATTAAATTGGAATTTGAATCAACTAAATTAAATTTAGAAGGCTGAAATTTAAATTTTTAGATAATTATGGATCGATAGTTAACTTTTTTTCATTTTAAATTTTACTTCTAGTAAATAAAAGGACTGTTACATGTAAAAATAAAGTATATTAAATATCAATGGCCACCACAATTTAATTATTTATATGAACGTTGGATTATTTTAATAATGAGATTGGGATTAATTTGCTAGTAAAAATACCGAGAGATTGGAATAAATGCTGAAGTCAGGAACGCAACGACGACAAACCCGATAATAATAAAGGATCAATGAGCAAAATGAATCCTAACTCTTATTCAAAAAATACCATAGACCTTAACTCTTAAAATGTACAAAAAAAACTTTAAACTTTTAAATTTGTAGCAAATTAAACCATCTCATTATCTTTTTTAACACCATTACTGTTCATCATGGGCACCTTTTAAATGCTGATGTGTCATTATTAATAAAGTATAGATCCTAAACTATTACACAACTAGCGTCCTAACCTTAAAACTTTAAAATTTTGAGCAAATTATTCCTACCATTTATGTGTTAGAACGTTGACTATTATATAAATTAAATTAGCTTCAGCGTGGTTTATGGCAGTAAATGCATCATTGATCATGGCAAATGTTCCATAATTTTGTGAAATAAATTTTTTGCCTTTTTTTTGCAATGTATTTCAAACGATATATCTCATGCTTCAGTATAATCTATAATTCTGATTTAGTCTTATTTAAATAATATTTATTTATTTAATGGTAAAACTTTAGGATCCTATTTGAAAAGAAGTTTAAGTTTCATAAGATTTTACAG